>NC_087548.1:33377214-33742940 GCF_963921805.1 Phalacrocorax carbo
CTCAGAAGTTCTTTCCTATGAAGTACTGCAACGACTCCTCAGGACAGGAAACTAAGTATACTTTTCTTCAGAAGGAATTCAACCAGCAGGTAGGCTTCTATGGATAATATATTTATTTATATATGAAAATAAGAATCAATACCAAAAAGGAAAGAAAGAATAAATCTCAAAGTCTTAAGAGAGTGTCAATTTTAGGTTTCATTATTTATTTATTTAAATTGTGGGGTCAAAAGTAGCTGTAGAAAGATGAGGTACAGAGACAAGAATGTTTTATTTTATTTTCTGTTCCAAAAAATTCAAGTAATTTTATTAAAAGTGACATGTATTTTATTCCAGCATATTTACATGAAAACAATTTTTGTGACTGCGGTTACATTCAAAGTAAATTAATTAGCAACTGCTTCTGATTAAATATTTGCCTCTGATTTGGGATAACACCCATTACAGAAATGTTACAGGAGTGTATGTAAAATATAAAACACAATCACAGATTCAGGGTTCTTCAGAGATAAAAGTCACTCCCTTCCACAGTAAATATGGGTAAGTTGACAAAGCAAAGCTTTAAAAAATGCTTTAAATGAGTTCACTTTGTTATTTGTATCAGTTCTGATATTTTTAAGGCTCACATGTAAGCAACTAATGGAAGAAATAGTACTCATTTAATGAATAGCTAACATTTTATGATTGATAGAATTTTGTTTACTAACTCCTCCTCTACATTACCTACAAACCAGACAGAGAACACTGGCAGCATAAAGACCATTTCTCTCTCAGTTCTGATATTAATGCTATATTAGTCTTTAGTAACTAGGACAAGACTTACTGCTCTCGACACTGTGGTAAATAAGAGTTCTGCTATTGCTAGTAGCAGGTCACAGGCTTTCTGCTCATTTTGCAGGCTTTCTGAACTGGTTTGTCAGTCTTACTTTGAAACTGCCTTGACCTGCCTGAAGCTGTATTTTAACTTGTTTAGATATAATTTTTCCTCATGACTACCTGGATATGCCTGACTTGTTCTAATTTGAGGTTTTTCTTTTGGGTATTTTTTTTTTGTTTGGGTTTTTGTCGTGTTTAATTATAATTTTAAATAGGTAGTGGTAACAAGCAGGTGTTCTGTATAGAAATGTCTATGGCTTTAAAGTAATGATTTGCTCAAGAAGGCTTTCTGGGTACGAAAGCAGAGGCCTTAGAAATAGGTACGTGATGGAGTATAGAGGAGCACAGGCAGTAAATGACAAGAAAAGAGGCCCGGTGTGGTACTGGAGACCCTACAGTTATGAACAACTCACCAATGTTTAGTTAAAGAAGTGCAGATGTGTACCAATCATGAGTTGCAAAGACCCTAAAGAACATATGCTCAACATAAGGATAGCACACTCTGTATAGTCAGTTCAGACGTAATATGGACTAGCAGGCCAATGAAGAAATAGCGAAGTCTAAATTGTTTTAGAAAATGCAAAAATGATGACAAGTAACTCCTAGATTGAGTAGGAATAAACCTTCAACCACTGCATCATATTTATTCCACCAAGGGAGTCAAGATGCTGGCTGATCACCATACTTTTCTGCCTACTCCAGACCAAAATCACCAATCTTAGAACTTACAGGAACAGTGAATAAGAAAAGGGGTAGATACTACAAGCATAGTGTGCATAGCAGTGTTAACTGATTTATCATTATGGAGGACTCTCCTCTAAAGATCTTTTTTTATTTACTCTCTGTGCTGGTTTTGGCTGAGAAGGGGTTAATTCTCTTCACTGCAGTGCCAGTGGTGGTCAGGGACCTTTCCAGCTTCCCATGCTCTGCCATGTGGGCAAGGCTGGGAGGGGCAGGGCCACAGCCAGGGCAGCTGGCCCCAACTGGCCAATGGGATGTTCATTCCGTACAATGTGACACCGTGACCAGTATATTAATGGGGGCAGTTAGTGCACCGGGGGGAGTTACAGCTCGGTGACTGGTGGTGTCAGGTTGGCGGGCAGTGAGCGGCTGCGTCATGTGCAGTTTCTTTTGATGGTTCATTCCCCTTCCCCCACCCCCACCCCACCCTGGGTTTTGCACCTCTCATTGTTTTCCTTTCCATTGCATTTTTGTTCTTGTTGTTTTATTTTAATTATTAAACTTTTCTTATCTCAACACATGAGATTCTCTCCCCTGTCTCACTGGTGGGGGAGTGAGCAAGCGGCTGTGTGTGGCTGAGTTGCTGGCTAAACCACAAGACTCTCTAAGATAGGATAGGATAGCATAGCATAGCATAGACTATTTCAGTTGGAAGGGCCCTACAATGATCACCTAGTCCAATTGCCTGATCAGTTCAGGGCTGAATAAAAGTTAAAGCATATTGTTAGGGGCATTGTCCAAATATGTCTTAATCACTGACAGGCTTGGGGCATCAACCACCTCTCTAGGAAGCCTGTTCCAAGGTTTGACCACTCTCTCACTAAAGAAATGCCTTCCTAAAGCCCAGTCTAAATCTCCATGGTACAGCTCTTAACCATTCCCATGCCACGTGTCCTACCACAGGATACCAGGGAGAAGAGATCAGCACCTCCCTCTCCACTTCCCCTCCTCAGGAAGCTGTAGAGAACAATGAGGTCACCCCTCAGCCTCCTCTTCTCCAAACTAGACAAGCCCAAAGACCTTTGCCACTCCACATAGCACATGCCTTCCAGCCCTTTCACCAGGTTTGTTACCCTCCTCTGGACACATCTGAGGACCTTAACATCCTTCTTAAAGTGTGGGGCCCAAAACTGTACACAGTTATCAAGGTGAGGCCGCATTGACACTAAATCGTTTGGCTGGTTTGAGGCACCCCAAGATGCAGTTTGCTTTCTTGGCTGCCAGAGCACACTGCTGACTTGTCTTGAGCCTGCTGCCAATGAGCACCCTCAGATCCCTTTCTGCAGGGCTGCTCTCCAGCCACTCTCCCCGATTTAGACTTGTGCCCAGGGTTTCTCTGTCCCAGGTGCTCAATCTGGCTTTTTGACTTGTTAAATTTCATCCCATTAATTAGTACCCAATGCTCCAGTCTTTTCAGATCCCTCTGCAAGGCCTCTTGGCCCTCCAGAGAGTCAACAGCACCTCCCACTTTGGTATCATCAGTAAACTTTCTTTCTTTCTTTCTGTGTAATAATTAGTTCTGGACTAATGATATTATTTTGTTTAGACTGTCAGTATTTCTGTTATACTAACTCTAAGTTATTGGCTTTACATATGAACTGTGTTACCTTTTCATCCTTAATATTTTTAGTGTGTATCATTGTCACCTTAGAACACAACCATAAAGACTGCATAGTCACACATAGTAGCAGTTGGATATCAGGGTATTCTTCATGCAGATAAGTCTAAGAAGTTTTTACAGAGAACTTGTTACATATATATAACATGTATGTGTTATATACATAATTATGCCAGTCTGTACAATATTGCAAAGAAAGTATATCACATTTCAATAAATCATTTCTAAAGGTTTTTTCTTTTTCTCTTTATAAATACAGAAGCTGATATGTGAATAGAAAGTAGTGATCTTGGACTATTTGTTTTCTGTATTACAGACAGCCCTTCACAATAGACTGCTTCATTTTTGAGACTCTAACCTAGGATTTGGGAAAGCATCTCGCTATCTTCCCATATATTCGCTCTATAACATTGGGGGAAGTAATTGCTCTTTCTGTGCCTCAATTTTGCATTTGCATAAAAAGAATAGTAGTCCCATACCACAGGACTTATGAAAATAGACGTTGTCATGCTCATATATGTTTGGTAATGATACCAGTATGCTAGAAAAGATTATTATATTAACATACCATTGCTCTTTGGTCTGCTTTTAGATTGACTCATTTATTTAGTAGTTTGTACGTCTGTCACACTTACAGTATAGTTACTATTAACTTCTCAACTTATAAATACACAGAAGTACTTAAAATTCTATCTATATAGATGTTCTGGCTTCAAAAACTTTCAAGAATATGTTATTTACATAAACAGGCTACTATTCAGAAGATTCTTTAAAAGTTATGTAAAATGCTGTCAAGCCTCGATTTTAATATATTAACAGAACTTAGTTTAAGAGCTGCAGACAGGATTTTCGTAATGCTTAATCACAGTCAGTTTGCTGTTTTGTCTATATATAACTTTAAAACTTGTTACTGATGACGAGAGTAGTGCCCTGCAGAGAACATAAGTTACAGATCTAAAACCAGCAACAGCAGCTATTGCCCATACTCACTACCTGCTTATTCAAAGGGTTAGAACATCCAGAGACAGAAGGGTTAAGTTTCTTTCTTGCCCTTGTTTACAACCTTAATCAATCCAGAGAGAAGTCATCAGTGCACACATGGTTTCTCTTTTCCCGTCTAAGGGAACTGTCAGATCAGTGTGTCTCTAAATTCTGATATCTTATCTGACACGCATAAATGGAATAATTATAAAGGATTATAAGATTAAGAGACAAATCATAACCACTTCTACCTTGTTGAATTTTGCCATCACACAGGACTTCAGGAAAGCTGCAAAAATATTAACCTTGACCTTCAGTATGTACTAAAATCAGGGATAATCAGCTGATAATCAGATAAGTGCTCTCTGGGGAAAGAAGACCTCATCCAATGGGGCTACTAAAAGCTTGAGAAAATCTGATCCTGATGTTACCCAGACACAAAGCTTTCTTAGAGATGAAAGCTGAAGCTGTGGAGCAGGGATCAAGATAAATGGGTTCCATTCCTGGCTTAACACTAGACTTCTAGTGTTGAATGTTCACTTTGCTGTGGTTTTGTTCCAAAATTTATAATAAATACAGTAGTGTTTCCTTCCCTTGCCTTTTACTTGCTATCACTTGACAAAGATGGCCAGGAAAGACACCAGCACACAAGCATTGTGGTGTCAGGGTATTCTAAACTGCTGTAACAGTAATCGTTCTTGGGTTTATATCATTAATTTTACTGGGATTTATTTGTTGTCATTGAGATTTCAAGTGTTAAGCTAAATTGACTAATATCCACAGATTTTATTTTTAATCTAAAATAATCTTTTGTTTCAACTCTTTGCTCACTGGAAGCACTTGTGAAATATATAACTTAACACACTCACTGTTCATCTGATTTTTTGTATCGCAGGGGATATGAATGGTTTCCAAATATTAAACAATTTACTCCACCCTCTCTATTTGTTCTGTAAAAGTTTTACACCACATGCCAGGGAAATACCTGGGAACCATGAGGTATGTACTTAATATATACCAATGTAAAGATGAATCTGGGGTGCATTTAGCTTCAGCGTGTAACATTATACAGCATGTCCACATTCCAGTCTAAATTTCTGACCCTTTCGCTTACTTTTCATACTTTTCCTCAATAAGGTAACCGTGACATTCAGAATAAAAAGAGGTCAATATGTTACAGTCAAGAGCTGACTCTAAACAAATTAACTCACTCTATTCCTCTTTCAGTGGGTAAATTCCATAATAGTAATCTGGGCTGAATCTCTGAAAAGCACAGGGAACAGACACTGGTAGACAGATTCTTATGGACATGCACTTCTTGAATAAAGGTCAAGCCTCTGAGCATATATTCTTTTGGTGTTTTATTTAGTGTTCAGTGTCACAAAACTAGAGAATTATTTAATCTATAGAGAAAACCTCTGAATGTCATCTAGCCCAACCCCTCTCTGCAAAGCACATCCAATTACAGCATGTTGCTCTGGACAATGTCTGGTCAGGTTTTGAGTATTTTCAAGAATGGAGGTTCCACAATCTCTCTGGGCAACCTGCCTACCATCACAGTAATCTTTTTTCATTATTTCTAATAAAAATTTTCTGTGTTCCATCCTGTGTTTGTTGCCTCTTGTCTCCTTCCTCTGTGCACCTCTGGGAAGAGTCTGGCTCTGCCTCTTCTACGTCCTACGATCAAGTAGCTGTATGTACCAGTAAGTCCTCTCCTCCCCCACAAAACTCTCCCTTTTCCAGGCTTAGTAAGCCCAGCCCCTAAAGCCTATCCTTAGATGCCCTGTCCTCCATCCTCATACCACATTGGTCAGGACTATCTCCATTACGTTGACATCTGTTCTTATACTGGGGTGCTCAAAGCTGTGCACAGCATGCCAGATCTCTCATGTACCTATCTTACAGGTACTGAACAGGAGTGCAGGATCATTTCCCCAGACCTGCTGGCTGCACCCTTGCTAATGCAGTCCAGGATGTGGGAGTGCTATGCCTGGGTGTACTGCTGCCTTGGGGCCAGCCTAGTGTCCCCCAGAACTCCCTGGGCCATTACCACAGAGCTGCTCCCCAGCTCGTCAGCCTCAGTTTCTACTGTTACCTCCCAGATGAAGGACTTTCATGGAGTTCCTGTCAGATAATTTCTCTAAGCAGCAGACTGACTGCTCCATGAACATTTTGTGTCATCTGCAAGCATGATGAGAATGAAATCTGTACCATCATTCAGGCCATTAATGAAGAATGTTAAACAGTACTGGTCCTGGTATTGGTCCCTGAGAGAAACTACTGCCTTCTGGTCACTGGTGGAGCTTTGTACTATAGATCACAACACACTAAACCCAGCAGTCCAAGCATTTTCAAGCCACATTGTTGACTACTTATCTGGTTCATATATCACCAACCTGGCAATAAAGATACTATGAAGACTGTGTCAAAGGATTTTCTGAAGTCAGGGTGATCAAGTATACACAACTTTGCCTTCTTCTAATCATGGCTATCACATTGCATAGGCATGAATTGCATCGACCTAGATTTTCCTGAACTTGTTAAATATTGTGCCTGTGATCTAGACCAACCTCTGTATTACTGTTTACACAGCAGCTATTTAAAAAACAAGATGCTACTTACCTGCCTTACATAATTACTGTAATATTTCTAAATTTACAATTTCACTTTGAAATAAACAATAAAACTATTGTGACTATGACCTCAAAGGGATGTGCACACCACTCACATTCCACACCACAACGCTGAAGTCTGTTTTCTTCCATCACTATGCTTATTAACTCTGATAATTTCATATTATCTTTTCCCACTTCAGAAATATTGGTCATCTGATATGCCACATAAATACACCTCTTTGATTGGAAGTAATTTCTCAATTTGTAAAGTGCTAAACAAGTGTCAATCAACTAATCATTTTGAACATGTCCACTGCCTATGACTCTCTCCTTCTAATGTGAAACTTTTTGACAAAGGATTCTTCCTTTTTCAGACATTACTGGGATATTTCTTTAGCTTAGCACATTGCATAGAACATAGCAAAGTGTTCAGCACTGTTGAGCAGAAGCTTGAAATTGCTTGTATGCCACTAGCTTAGGTAGCTTCTTTGACCTTGGGATGAGTTTGTGAGACACAAAATGTTAACATGATGTTGTAAACAGAATGGATGAAACATCCATTAAAATTTATTGTTGATACAGAAATACTGGTGCTAGCTTCATCTTGCATGTGATTGAGAAAATAGGCAACCTCCAATATATCCCCACATTGCTTCTGCTTAATATCCAAGTAGAACCTCTTTTCTACTTGAGAATTAGAACCACTCTTGATTTCTTTGTCAGACCTCATAACATTGAGATAGCAGGTAAACAACTATAAAAAGTGTTTTGCTTTAAATAGACCATAAGACCATGAATTTAAAAGAATATTCTTCCACAAACTGTTGCCAGTAGCAAACCTTTCCAGGTTTAGTAATTTAGGGTTGCCTTGTAAAACTGTAAAGACTGTTAATTTGGGCCAGAAAACAGAGGAAAATTAATTGTCTCTAGTAGTTCACTTTTAACATAAAACCCCCCCTGACGTATTCACACGCAACCAAAAAAGGTTAACAAAACTGAATAAGTTGGCAACTGGAAAATCTATGTGTATTAAGCAAGCCTACCATTGTCCAGGATACCTAGGCAATAGTCACAGACATCCTTTTGAATCTCAGGAGGGCTAACAAGGTAATTATTTTCTAGCCTCAGACGTCCTGGCTGAGATTTCCGCTCTCTAGGTATATTTCCCATTCGTGATTGGCTGCTGGCGAAGATATTAAAAAAATAAAATAAATTGGGAGGTTTATTGTTAACACTTAGGAGCTATTCTAGACTTCATGAAGAAATCAAGACACCTTTACTGCATCCTGTGTATAAACATGATCTTCTGGAACAAGATGGCTCTCGCTGTCCCCTGTGTTTTAGGATGCTACTTCCTGTCAGTTCATCCCAAGAAACCTGATAACTTTTATCCATTTTTTAGCTGTCTCTGTCTCCTAAAGGTTGCTTATCTCAAAAGCCTTTCATTAAACACAAAGAGTGGTGGCAAATGGAGCTTTTAACTGTAGGAGCACTACTCTTAGAAGATAATTCAAAGACCTTTTCCCTTCCTAATTTGTCCTAGGATGCCATAGAAAGTCATATCAAAATTAAGATTTGGTAAGACTCAAGGTATCACAGAATCACAGAATGGTAGGGGTTGGGACATCTCAAGATCATCTTGTCCAACCCCCATGCTTGAGCAGGCACACCTAGAGCAGGGGGCACAAGGCCGCGTCCAGGTGGGTTTTGAATGTCTCCAGGGAAGGAGACTCCACAACATCCCTGGGCAGCCTGTTCCCCTGCTCTGTCACCTGCACAGTAAAGAAGTTTTTCCTCATATTCAGGTGGAACTTCCTGTATTCCAGCTTGTGCCCAGTGCCCCTTGTGCTGTCTTTGGGCACCACAAAAAAGAGTTTGGTCCCATCCTCTTGACACCCACCCTATTTATAAGTATTGACAAGATCCCCCCACAGCCTTCTTTTCTCCAGGCTAAACAAACCCACAAACCCAGGTCTCTCAGCATTCCCTCATAAAGGAGATACTCCTGTCCCCTGACCATCTTGGTAGCTCTCCACTGGACTTGCTCAAGCAGTTCCCTGTTTTTCTTGAACTGGGGAGCCCAAAACTGGACACAGCACTCCAAATGTGGTCTCACTAGGGCAGAGTAGATGGGGAGGATAACCTCCCTTGACCTGCTGGCCACACTCCTTTTAATGCACCCCAGGATACCGTTGGCCTTCTTGGCCACAAGGGCACGGTGCTGGCTCATGGTCAGTTTGCTGTCCACCAGCACTCCCAAGGTCCTTCTCAACAGAGCCCCTTTCCAGTAGTTCAGCCCCCAGCCTGTACTGGTGCATGGGATTGTTCCTTCCCAGGTGCAGGACCCTACACTTGGTTTTGTTGAATTTCATGAAGTTCCCCTCAGCTCAGCTCTCCTGCCTGTCCAGGTCTCACTGACCGGCAGCACAGCCTTCCGGTGCGTCAGCCACGCCTCCCAGCCTGGTATCATCAGTGAACTTGTTGTGGGGACACTCTGTCCCTTTGTCCAGGTCATTGATGGATATTTTGAACAGGACTGGACCCAGCACAGACCCCTGGGGAACACCGCTAGTTATAGGCCTCCAACTAGGAGGACTCTGCGCCATTGATCACGACCCTCTGAGCTCTGCTGATCAGCCAGTTCTCAATCCACCTCACTGTCCACTCATCCAACCCACAGTTTTGTTAGCTTACCTATGAGGGTGTTGTGGGAGACAGCATGAAAAGCCTTACTGAAGTCAAGGTAAACAACATCCCCTGCTCTCCCTTCATCGACCCAGCCGGTCAGTAGAAGTAGAAGGCTATCAGGTTGATCAAGCATGATCTTCCCTTTGTGAATGCTTGTTGACTACTCTTTTTATTGTATATTCTCTTTATTGCACCCAAACTTTACAGTTACTCCTGTTTTGTCTAAATGCCACAAGTCTCTCTATAGAAGATGGGATCTTGCTTATATTCCTTCCTTCACCAGCAATTGGATAATAACAAAGAACACTTCTTCTCAAAGTCTTGGGGTTTTTTTTTTAGTTAGAGGCTTCTTCTTTATCAATAACCACTAACAAACTCCCTTTAGGCCACAGGCTTTTTTACTTACGAAAAGTAATAGAGTTTTGGAGAAAATAAGCTGCCTATAATTAATAGATGGGTTTCCTAAATGCAGCTGTCAATCACTGAATTGCTGAAGGAGTGGTCTCATTCTTCCATAAATTTTTGAGTCACACATCACTCATAGAAAGTAAAATTGCTAGTTGAAAGCTTTAAGAGAGAAATAACTGTTCACATAAACATTTTTCTCAGTTTGAATCAAGAATATGCTACATTAAGTTCCTTTCCCCTCTATGCCTGATCTAAAAATAGCTCTTAAAGTAGATTAACACATTTTATTCAATACATTTGAGAACCTGTGAAGAGTCCTAGTTCTTTTATTTTATGTAGCAAATATGGTATATGAGTCATAGCCTAGCTTAATTTGGCTAGCTGTGGGCATAGAAGACAAAGCATCCATACAACTTTATGAGCATTTCTAATAATCAGTAAAGCAATTGGTGATCCAAGACTAACACAGCTACTGAGAGGGATTTGGCAGCTCTATTAGACCGTGTCTATGTCAATAGCTCTAAAAATAAACATTTTTAGCAATTTCCAAACTGTCAAGTATTTTAATAATGTAAGCTAAGTGTTTATTTTGCAGTGACATTAGCATGTTTTCGGAGAGGAATATTTTTACAATATTATATCTTGTCTGTCTTTTTGATACATGAATGCCTTTTATTGATACTCCACCCTTACTGCCTCTTTTTCTTTCTTCTTTTTCTTCCTCTCTCACTTTTCTCCTCTTTCCAGGCTAGTATCCTCCAGGTTTCTTAGCAGGTGTTCTGAGAGGAAAATAGACTTTCACTGAGAAATTCTACTGTGTCATATACTGTGAGTAAAAAGCAGATCTGACAAACTGAAAACCACTCTACCTTTACCTTCTTCATGAGCTCCTATTAGCTATAGAAAAGGAGAAATTTTTTACATTTACCAGGAAAAAATAGCAGGGAAAATAGAATATTCTAAGTTGAACTGAGATACCAGAGTCCATGAATAATTAAAAACTAAGATTACAAGAATGAGAGGTATGCTTTAATACAGCTGGTGCCTTCCATGTGTTTCCATTAAGACATTTTCTGCAGATTTTTTTAATATGTGTATGTAATTCCTGTACTTTGTGGCTTTAGCACTGCTGTCACCTTAGCCTCTAGCATGTGAAGGATAATTGTAGGACTCCCTCAGAGACCATCTTCGGACAGCCAAGGCTTCTGACTGTCTTCATCCAAAATCATCTCCCATGTTTTCTTCCAAGAGAAATGCAATAAGAAGGAAGGTCCATTTAATTAGCACCCAAATAATATTCCTCACATTTTTTTTCACTGGTTTATCTTTTACATCAGATTAGTATTTATCTATATTTTGATCATTTAATATATGCTTATATATTTTTTTATATATTTATGTTTTATAATAATTTGTCATTACTTTGAGTGAGTGCTTTCAACTGTCTAGAAAGGAAGAGGAATCAGAAAGTGATGTCATTAATTTTGCAAAATAACATTACATGTGAATGTGTGAAGAGACGAAGTTACATACTGATTTAAAGATGTGTTTAAATGAAAAATTGAATTCCACAACATGGGAAACCGAAGTGCTCTACAGTGTCTTAGAAACTGCATTTTTAATTTATATTTGTTGATAGAAATCAGCAGGCTTTGTAAATTTAGTGTGAAATGAACTTCTGAATGCATGAAACTTCACTTACTTGGAGTTGAGGCTGATCAGCTCTTCCACAGCTGGTGCCAACATTCTGTCAGTCAAATTCTTAAATAGGTTGTAAAGGGCCAGGAAAGCAGTTGCTTTTTACTCCCACCTGGAAAAAAATATTGTGTCAATTACTTTTTTTCACAGTCTTCCAAGTGCAATAAGACATTCATTACATTATCTTTTCCTGTCGCATTAAGGGTTTATCAGAACACTCATACAAAGGATGGAAGCATAAACTATTACACTTTCTGAATTTCTCCTTGAATGTGTGATACAACATGTGTATAAATAAATTCTCTAAATAATACTTTATTTTGCTATAAAAAATTCTTATAAAATTTACTGTTATATTAATTTGTAACTTTTAAATTTAAATAAAATATTTATTCATAGAAGGCAGGCATTTCTAAGTATTGGTACTGAAGAAAGTAAAATCAGAATGTCTGGCAGTAGAAAATAAAAGTGTTTTAGAGGAAAGTAATTCAATATAGGTATACAACTAACAAAGATTCACATTTATTTTGATCTTAGAGTACTATTTACTTTTTCCAAATTTCTTCACCTTATAATGGACTATAGTCGTCAAAATTATGCAAACTATCTTTAAAACAGAATGTTAATGAAAATATGTCTCAATTTTGAATTGCTTTCTATGACTTTTGAAATGTCATGAAGATAAAAAGAAGTCCCAACTGACTAAAAGAGTGACAAATATTTTATTCATCTACAAAAACAGACAAAAGGGAAGATTCAGAATCCCATGGTCTAATAAATTTCACTTTAGCACCTGGGAAAAAATAAAGAACAGGACCTAGTGAAAGCTATTTGAGGCACAATTATGGCAAGAAGTGGCAGTGTGGCAGCAGGCAGGTCTGTGGCAGCAGGCAGGTCTGTGGAAGCATGGAGGACTACCTGGTAAAAAGCAGTGTCCTCTGCCTTTCTTGAGCTTCTAGCACCTTGTAGAACCAATGCAGCCACACCAACAGAACTCCTTTCCAAGCATGTGACCACCCAGATTTCCAGCTGCGTGAAGTGGGAACAAATGTTACTGGAGGTGGAGAGTGATTGCAAGCAAGCCTGTGGGACATGTGACCAGATAGTTGAGCTGCTCTGTTTGGTGGCTGAGCTGCAAGAGAAGGTGGGCAGACTGAGTAGTATTCAAGAGTCTGAGAAAGAGATTGATCAATGGAGCTGTATTCTGCTATCTCTGATGCGTGCAAGCCAACTCAGCATGACCACTATGGAAGCAGGTCCAGGATCCATTCTGGGCCAGGAAGAAGGCAGTGTTAAAAGGGATCAGGAGGGATGGAAGAATGTTACAGCCCAGACCCATATAATAAACCCCGCCTTATTCTCTAAGATACTCTTACAGAATAGGTACAGTGGATGAAACACATAATGAGATAGAGGGGGAACATATACAAGCAGTCTTGACAAGGTCAGACAGACCAACCCCTCACAACAAAACCTGCATTAAGACCAGTGCTGAGAATAAACAATAGCAAGTCATGGTCATTGGTCATTCACTCTTCTACACACTGGAAGTGCCTGTTTGCAGACCAGCCCTTCTCTAAAGGGAATTTTGCTGCATTTCTGAGTCTCAGTTTAGGGATGTCACCACAAGACTGAAAATCTTAGTACAACCTTCAGACTATTATACATTCCTGCTCTTTCACGTGGGTACTAATGATGTCACAACAAAAAGCCTGAGGTCAATCAAAAGAGATTTCAGAGCCCTGGGAAGAATGCTAAAAATTTCAGGAGCACAGGCAGTGTTTTCCTTGATTGTCCCGGTAATGGAGGGAGACTTTAGCAGAAATAGGCAATCCAAGGATATAAATACCTTGCTCCAAGACTGGTGTCTCCACCAAAACTTTTGAGCTTTTTAACCATGGAAGAAGACAGAAGGTATGCCGGGGCCTGACGGGATCCACCTGTCCCAATAGGGAAAATGCATCTTTGGGTGTAAGCTGGTGGGACTCTTTGAGAGACCTTTAAACTAGAATTGATTGGGAAGGGGATACCGATAGGATTGCAGTAAGTAAGACAAAGCTTGGCATTGGCATCACCTGAGGGTGGCAAAGTAAGTAGGAACACTTACACTGCTCCTGGGGACATGGAGGGCTCAGGAGCATATCTGAAATGCTTGTAAACCAATGCACACAGGATGGGAAAAAACCAGGATGAACTGGAAGCATTGGTTAGTACCCAGAACTATGACATCATTGGTATTAATGAGACTTGGTGGAATGAGTCCCACAGTTGGAGTGCTGGGATGGAGAGCTACAGGCTGTTTAGGAGGGATAGGCAGGGCAGGTGAGGTGGAGGTGTCACACTATATATAACAGAAAGGTTGGATTGTACAGCCCTTACAGTTAGTGATGATGTGGTTAAGAGACTCTGAGGAGTAATGGGATGGAAAACAAAGGAGATATTGTAGTAGGCATCTACTACCAATCACCCAGCCAGGACATAAGCAGTGATGAATTATTCTACAGACCATTAGGAGAAATTTCTGGATCAGTAGCCCTCGTCCTTATACGAGATTTCAACTTACCAGACATTAACTGAGAATAACATACTGCTCTGATGAGCAGGTCCTGGAAATTCTTGAAGTTTGTAGGAGATAACTTCTTGTCACAAGAGTTCAGTGAGCCAACTAGGAAAGATGGTCTCTTAGACTTGGTATTTGTGAATAGAGAAGGACTTGTGAGAGGTGGTAGGTGGCTGTCTTGGCCACAGTGATCATGAAATGTTTGAGTTCAAAATTCTCAGTGTAATGAGAAAAAAGGACAGCAGAGTTGTTACCTTGAATTTCAGGAAAGCAAACTTTCAACTATTCAGGCAGCTATTTAGCAGAGTACCCTGGGAATCTGCTTCTGAGGGCTTAGGACTCCGTGAGTGCTAGTCAGTCTTTAAGATCCACCTTTTAGAAGCACAGAAGGAGGAAATTTCACTGTGTTTTAAGTCAAGCAAGCAGGGCAGAAGACCATCTTGGCTGAACAGAAAAATCCTTGTGGAGCTCAAAGAAAAAAGAAATTTTATGATCTCTGGAAGCAAGGTCAGACTGCACAGGAAGAATAGAGCTGTGGTTCATATATGCAGGGAGAGAACAAGATAGGCCAAAGATCAGTCAGTGTTGAAATTGGCCAATGTTGTGTCAGTACACAAGGAGGGCTTTTTAAGGTACTTTAGTAGCAAGAGGAGGTCTAAAGGAAACATTGGACTAATGCTTGTTGAAGATGGTTATCTGACTAAGAGGGTCAAAGGAAAAGCAGAGGCATCCAATTGGTTTTTTTGCCTCAGTGTCATGGTTTTATCTGGGATAGAGTTAATTTTCTTCACTGTAGCTGGTATAGTGCTGTGTTTTGGACTTAGTATGAAAATAATGATGATAACACACTGACGTTTTAGTTGTTGCTGAGTAGTGCTTGTCCTAGTCAAGGACTTTTCTAGCTCCCCATGCCCTGTCAGGTGCACAAGAAGCTGGGAGGGGAGGGAACAGAGCCAAGATAGCTGATCCAAACTGGCCAAAGGGATATTCCATATCATATGACATCATGCCCAGTACATTAACTGGGGGGAGTTGGCCAGGGAAGGCAGCAATTGCAGCTCAGGGACCGGCAGTGTCTGTCGATGGGTGTGAGTGGTTGTATCAATTGTGGGGGGTTTCACCCCTTTTTCCAGGCTTCATTTCTCTCTCTCATTAGTTTCCTTTGTATTAGATTATTATTATTATTATTAGTAGTAGTAGTAGTAGTAGTAGTAGTAGTAGTATCATCAATACCATTATTACTATTACTATTTCATTTTGATTATTAAACTGTTCTTATCTCAGCCCATGAGTTTTCTTGCTTTTGCCCTTCTGATTCTGTTCCCCATCCCACAGGGGTGGGGGGATTGAGTGAGTGGCTGTGTGGTGTTTAGTTGCCAACTGGGGCTGAACCATGACACTCAGTCTTTAATAATACTGACAAACCTTTGGCTGTCAAGTCCTCTAAGTCAGAAGACCATAGGTGTGGAACAGTGACTTTCCACTTGTGGACATGAAGTTGTAAGGGACCAGCTGTATCAGCTGAATGTTCACAAATCCATAGGGCTGATGGGATAAATCCCAGAGTAGTGAAGGAGCTAGCAGATGTTATGGCAGATCTACCAAAGATCTTGGGATTATGGGGAGGTCCCTGCTATCTGGAAGCTAGTCAATGTTATTCCAATATACAAGAAAGGTGTGAAGGAAGATAGGGAACTACAGAGCTGTTAGTCTAACCTCAGTCCCTGGGAAAACTAATGAGAAGATCAAACTGGGTACTCTTGAAAAACATTTAAAGTAAAACACAATCATCACGCGCAGTCAACATAGGTTCATAAAGGTAAAGTCCTCTTTAACTAATATGGTATCCTTCTATGGTAAGGTCACCTGCCTAGTGGATGAAGGGGAGGTGGTGGATATAGTTTTGCTGGATTTCAGTAGGGCTTTGGATACTGTCCTTTAAAGCATCCTTCTGGACAAGGTGGAATGAGTGGGTACATGATGTGCTGGATGAAGAAGTGGCTGAAGGGCAGAACTCAGAGGGATGTAGTGAATGGGGCTACATCTGGCTGGTGACCCATCACCAGTGGAATTCCGTAGGGTTCAATTCTAGGGCCAGATCTCTTAAATATATTTGTCAATAATCTGGATGCAGGTGTTGAATGCAACATTAACAAGTTTACTGATGATACCAAAGTGGGAGGTGCTGTTGACTCTCTGGAGGGCCAAGAGGCCTTGCAGAGGGATCTGAAAAGACTGGAGCATTGGGTACTAATTAATGGGATGAAATTTAACAAGTCAAAAAGCCAGATTGAGCACCTGGGACAGAGAAACCCTGGGCACAAGTCTAAATCGGGGAGAGTGGCTGGAGAGCAGCCCTGCAGAAAGGGATCTGAGGGTGCTCATTGGCAGCAGGCTCAAGACAAGTCAGCAGTGTGCTCTGGCAGCCAAGAAAGCAAACTGCATCTTGGGGTGCCTCAAACCAGCCAAACGATTTAGTGTCAATGCGGCCTCACCTTGATAACTGTGTACAGTTTTGGGCCCCACACTTTAAGAAGGATGTTAAGGTCCTCAGATGTGTCCAGAGGAGGGTAACAAACCTGGTGAAAGGGCTGGAAGGCATGTGCTATGTGGAGTGGCAAAGGTCTTTGGGCTTGTCTAGTTTGGAGAAGAGGAGGCTGAGGGGTGACCTCATTGTTCTCTACAGCTTCCTGAGGAGGGGAAGTGGAGAGGGAGGTGCTGATCTCTTCTCCCTGGTATCCTGTGGTAGGACACGTGGCATGGGAATGGTTAAGAGCTGTACCATGGAGATTTAGACTGGGCTTTAGGAAGGCATTTCTTTAGTGAGAGAGTGGTCAAACCTTGGAACAGGCTTCCTAGAGAGGTGGTTGATGCCCCAAGCCTGTCAGTGATTAAGACATATTTGGACAATGCCCCTAACAATATGCTTTAACTTTTATTCAGCCCTGAACTGATCAGGCAATTGGACTAGGTGATCATTGTAGGGCCCTTCCAACTGAAATAGTCTATGCTATGCTATTCTACTACAGAAGTAGAATACCAATACTTTACCAACTGTAAACTGCTCTTGACTAAATTGATCGCTTCCCACTATAACAATACATTTTATGGATGAAGTGAAAGTTATGAAATCCATGTATTTTCTCAAGCATCACAATAAAAGTTAATAACTTTAAAAATGGAATACCAAACTGTCAATTTCTTAATTATCTGTTCCTGTTATATACACTGAGATTCACAGCCTCCATACCATTGTGTATGGAGAGTGTCAGAAAGGATAGAGACATGTATCAAGATATGCATATATGGAAGAGACAGTGGGAAAAAATAGTCTTTCATCATTTCTATAACATTAAAATATTCAATAATTTTATTATGTCTTCTTGGCCACAAGATACATCTGTTGTTCAAACTAAAAGAACACCAAACAAACATGATGAGAAATCATCATCATATTACAGCTCTCAGCTGTATTACAACACAAGGAATGGATTTCTACAGAGAGCAAAATTTTTCACAAACTCTCTGCCTTCTGCCTTAAAACAACTTTAAAGTGACCTTGTATGCTATGCTAGCACTGTGGACAGGACACAGCTGACTTATAAAAGTTTCAGACCTTTGTCCATCAACATTCCATGCCATATAGGGTATACAGGTTATGAATCAATGATCAGTTATAGTAAGGCCAGACAAGAAGAAAGACTTATAGTATATAGTTAGTTCCTTAATGCTGTATACAAATATTGGTTAGAGAGGCACTGCACATCTGATAAATTTGTGACCTTTCATTTACAGCATAACTATCTAGGAGAACTAAACTATGTTTTGTACTAATGTTATTTTATGTATTGATGTTATTTCCCTGAAGTTAAATGGCATATCTTTATTTCCTCAGAAAAAAATAAATGTGATCTAAACACTGAAAAGCTTCAATAACACGTCTCCTGTCCTCTAGCTGTTCAAAGAATTCTTTCATTATAAAGTTAAAGTAATCCTTTAAAATTAATATGATGTAATTTCCTAACAACTGAAAGCTCTTTCTACTTTGTTCTAATTCTAACATAAAGAACCGAATTCCTTATCTTAGACACAGGAACTTTATGTAATTCCCTGGAATACAAAGTCTGCATTATTCCATGAACACTCTGTAGACGCAGATTTGCACAATTAGCAAATTTGCTCTCTCAGAAGCCATTTTGTACTCTTTCCTTCACTACAAGCTTTAGTGGAAGTTACTTGTACACCTAAATCCCCTTAAGGGCAGACAAATTTAATTTGACCATGAAAAGCTATCTAGAACAGAACTGATATAGAACTTTTTTCCCACTGTTGCAACATTTTTAAGTTTAAAAACTTCTTTTCCATGGGGTGCATTCTGAAAGTATCTGAAGACTTTATCAGAAACCCAACAATATTTCCAAAAGAAGAGAACAGGCAAATCTAAGTGTGTCTTGCTGATACATTTAGATTGGAAAGACAAATAGGTGGAATGCAGAGAGAGAATTAAATCTCTCCAAAGTGCTTCAACCATAAACTCCCTTTGTTGCATATGCCCTCACAAGCTGCATTTTGCAACTAATTAATATTTTCTTATGAGAAATTATTCTAATGGTAAATTTCCAAACAGATCTAGCCTGGAATTCCCCAAGGCAGAGGTGCACAGGAGACATATGACAATTAACTAAATACTGAATCATCAGCAGAGGCTAAGGGGCAGAAATGTCTTCTCTGTTATTACTTCTAACTTGAAATTGGAAAACAAACATGTGCAGCAGCTACACCATGACATTTTTCTCCCATGCTAAGATTGCTGTAGAGAAACAAACTGGGTGCACATTTTCCATTCCAGTGAAGCAAGTAACCCCCTTCTCTCAGCATCTCTTTTTCTTTGTAAATTCTTATGTTTTCCTTCAGTGTATTTTATCTTTTCCTATGCCCTTTCTTGGCTTCTGTCCTCTTGTTTCCTAGAATTTAGTTGCCCTTTCCCTTAGCCTTCAACTCTGCACATTTCTGTCTCAGCAAATGTATGAACACTTTCACTGCCTTCTTGCCAATCAGACCAGCAATTTGTTTTTCTCTTTTCTGATAGGGATGCAGTTGGCCCAAAGTTATTTTTGCCTCTATTTTGCACTTGTTATCAGTTGGGAACAGAAGGAAACATCACTTTGGCTCCTGAATGAAAGCAGCAGATAAGCATGAAGCTTTGGGCTGTCTGCTACTTCTGTTAGCCACTACAGGAGCACTGTGCATTATTGTCTCTCTCTTCTATTATGTATGCTGAAATTCCCTGCCAGGAGGGCTAAAACATTTACATTTTCTCAGAAAACAGGCCAAGAAAGCCAAATGCCAATATATAGTTGACAATATTAGAAAAAGGTTAAGCTTCAGCATTGACATTTACATATATGCTTCTAGTCACAATGAATTCCAATGTATTAAAGTCAGACTTATGATGCTGCTGCACAAAGGCACAAGTTAGACACTAAAGGAAGGCTTGGGGGGAGAAGTAATATCTCGTATTAGATCTGCTGATAGAACCGGAAAAAATTACAAGATGTTGGCACAAAAGTCCTTGTTCAGGTCAAAAGAATATAGGGAAGAAAAATTCAGGTATGCTAGATGTCACATAGGACACTGATATTCATGGAATCACAGAATGGTAGGTGTTGGGACATCTCAAGATCATCTTGTCCAACCCCCATGCTTGAGCAGGCACACCTAGAGCAGGGGGCACAAGGCCGCGTCCAGGTGGGTTTTGAATGTCTCCAGGGAAGGAGACTCCACAACATCCCTGGGCAGCCTGTTCCCCTGCTCTGTCACCTGCACAGTAAAGAAGTTTTTCCTCATATTCAGGTGGAACTTCCTGTATTCCAGCTTGTGCCCAGTGCCCCTTGTGCTGTCTTTGGGCACCACAAAAAAGAGTTTGGTCCCATCCTCTTGACACCCACCCTATTTATAAGTATTGACAAGATCCCCCCACAGCCTTCTTTTCTCCAGGCTAAACAAACCCACAAACCCAGGTCTCTCAGCATTCCCTCATAAAGGAGATACTCCTGTCCCCTGACCATCTTGGTAGCTCTCCACTGGACTTGCTCAAGCAGTTCCCTGTTTTTCTTGAACTGGGGAGCCCAAAACTGGACACAGCACTCCAAATGTGGTCTCACTAGGGCAGAGTAGATGGGGAGGATAACCTCCCTTGACCTGCTGGCCACACTCCTTTTAATGCACCCCAGGATACCGTTGGTCTTCTTGGCCACAAGGGCACGGTGCTGGCTCATGGTCAGTTTGCTGTCCACCAGCACTCCCAAGGTCCTTCTCAACAGAGCCCCTTTCCAGTAGTTCAGCCCCCAGCCTGTACTGGTGCATGGGATTGTTCCTTCCCAGGTGCAGGACCCTACACTTGGTTTTGTTGAATTTCATGAAGTTCCCCTCAGCTCAGCTCTCCTGCCTGTCCAGGTCTCACTGACCGGCAGCACAGCCTTCCGGTGCGTCAGCCACGCCTCCCAGCCTGGTATCATCAGTGAACTTGTTGTGGGGACACTCTGTCCCTTTGTCCAGGTCATTGATGGATATTTTGAACAGGACTGGACCCAGCACAGACCCCTGGGGAACACCGCTAGTTATAGGCCTCCAACTAGGAGGACTCTGCGCCATTGATCACGACCCTCTGAGCTCTGCTGATCAGCCAGTTCTCAATCCACCTCACTGTCCACTCATCCAACCCACAGTTTTGTTAGCTTACCTATGAGGGTGTTGTGGGAGACAGCATGAAAAGCCTTACTGAAGTCAAGGTAAACAACATCCCCTGCTCTCCCTTCATCGACCCAGTCAGTAGTGCCATCCTAGAAGGCTATCAGGTTGATCAAGCATGATCTCCCCTTGGCTGACCCATGTTGACTACTTCTGATAGCCTTCTTGTCCTCTACATGCCTGGAGATGACCTCCAGAATGAACTGCTCCATCACCTCTCCAAGGATGGAGGTGAGGGTGACTGGCCTATAATTTCACTGGTTGTCTTCTTACCCTTTTTGAAGACTGGAGTGACATTTACTGTCCTCCAGTCTTTGGACACCTCTCCTGTCCTCCATGACGTTTGAAAGGTGATGGAACTGGCTTAGTGAGAGCATCCGGCAGCGCCCTCAGCACTCGCAGGTGCATCCCATCAGGGCCCATGGATTTGCAAGGATCCAGTTTGCCTAAATGATCTTTAACCCAATCCTCCTCAACGAAGGGGAAGTCTTCCTTTCTCCAGATTTTCTCTCTCACCTCTGGGGGCTGGGGTGCCTTCAGGCCATCCTTAGCAGTAAATACCAAAGCAAAGAAGGCATTCAGTAACTGCCTTCTCTGCATCCTGCATCACCAGGGCCCCTTCATTTTTCAGCAGTGGGCTTGCTGTATCCCCAGTCTTCCTTTTACTGCTGATGTATTTAAAGAAGCCCTTCTTGTTATCCTTGACATCCCTTGCCAGATTAAGTTCCAAATGGGCCTTGGCCTTCCTCGTTGCATCTCTGCATACCCTGACAAGGTTCAGATATTCCTCTCAAGTGACCAGTCCCTTTTTCCACACACTATAAATGTCCTTCTTCATGTGAGTTTCTCTAGAAGCTCTTTGCTCATCTATGCAGGTGTCCTGGCTCCTCTGCCTCACTTCTTCCTCCTGGAGATGCACCGATCTTGAGCTTGGAGGAAGTGGTCCTTGAATACTGCCAGCTGTCTTGAAACGCCCTGCCTTCTAGAGCCCTAGCTCATGGGATTCCTCCAAGCAGGTCTTTGAAGAGGCCATAGTTCTGAAGTCCATAGTTGTAATCCTACTTGTTGCCCTGCTTCTACCACGCAGGATCCTGAACTCCGTCATCTCATGGTCCCTCAGCAAAGGCTACCCCTAACCCTCACATCCTCAACCATACCTTCTTTGTTTGTTAATATAAGGTCCAGCAGCACATCTTGCCTCATTGGCTCCTCCACCACCTGTGTGGTATTATAGCTTGTTTGAAAATTACTTATTAAAATCGTGAGAGAGAATCTGAAATCCTGCCTCAGCCATCACAAAAACAGTACACCTGTGATCATTTCCAACTAAGGAATATTTACATGATACTCATGACTTCTGAGGATGGGTAAATACTTCCCAAGTTCTTCTTAGTAGTATAAATTAAATTAAAAAGAAATTTATTTGTAAAAATGACATTATTCTTTCAGCTTCTATAAATAGTGGCAATAACACAGAGTTCAATAAGCCTTTGCTGAATTCTTTGGACGAAAAGGGGAGCTATATGTGGTGCTGATGTCCCTCCTTCAAAAACATGAAATCTGTTTTCTACTTCCCTTCATTCACACATGTGGAATACGATCCTACATTATAGAGTTTGTCTGTTTTAACAACTCTTTCACATTTACAGTTACAAGACTTCATTTACTCTGCATCTTTTACCTGTGTTTGTTATCTCCAGATATGTTTATGTGGAGGCATTTTCTCTTCTCTTTTATTACACAAAGGCAAACAATATCAAATTAATAGAACAAATATTGTCAAATTAATAAAACAAATAATATGAACACACATCTAATCTGTAGTTACTATCACTGAAAGTGATGCCCTTTAAGAGCAATTTTTTCTTTCCCAGTGGCAGAATATTTATTACTTTTTATGTATTTGAGAGCTTCATTTCTCTCTTTAGTTAAAAGTATCAAAACATTTGCCATTGGAATATTTCCTACAAATGCAGTAATACAAATTAAAAACAAAAGAAGACACAAAAAAACTAGGAGAGAAGATAAAAAGGAAAAGCATGCTCTCAGAAGAAGCTTTTTAGTTCTTACAGTTTTGTGTAGATTAAGTTTACAAGTTTTTATCAATAAAGTAACTCACCACAAGCATGGCACTGAATAATTACAGAAGTAAGAAAAATATTAAAATACACTTCATTTCTGTCAAGACTTGAGCACCATGGTCCTGTTCCTAAGTGTACAAAATACCTTTTCAGCTGACAATGAAAAAAAAAAGAAAAGAGAACTTCACACATATAAACATCTCTTATTATCTTTATATGTAACATGAATTTTAAAATTTTTATTGATAACATCGGCATAAGATATTTGCATTACAGAACATGGTAATCTATGACAGACTTTTCTATTGCTTCTTTTTATTACCAGCCACTGTCCCTTTATAAAAATTTGTTTTATCAGCAGAAAGACATATATCATGTTCTCTGTTCTCTTTGTGGAAAAATATCATAAGGAATCTCTTTTGCTGTAACATGTCTTCAAGACAACATGAGATTATTAGACTCCTGCTGCCCCCAAAGATGTAAGCCCTGTATGCTACTGCCTATTTTATTGACCTCTCAAAACAAATTTTCCAAGCTTTCCTGATCTAACAGGAAGGTTGTCATCAACAGCAATAGCTTTTAGATAAGATCACAAGTCCTCAGCCCAAAGGAAGAAACTTGACAAAAAGATGAGATTTCTGCCAGGGCAATGTGGAGAGAGCAAATGTCTCACACAACCTCACAGACAGCAAAATGTTAATATAGATATTGATATTGTCTTCAGAACTTAAAGTGACTAAGATCCTCACATTCTGCTTCATGCCAGAAAAAAAAATGGCTTTCTTAAATAAAAATAAAAGCAAAGGTAGCTTTTAAAGCCATTTGTGGAATTGTAAGAGCTGATTTTTGAGCACATCTTATTTCTCTGCCCATTCTCAAGTTTTAATAGTTTATTTACTGCTTGAAATCATAATCAACTAGTACTTTATAAAGATGTTGATAATGTTTTCAACATTTTTGTCACAGTAGTGCAAAAAAGGTCATAATTACAAACATTTCTCTGCCTGGTTTATTTTTTAAGGTCCTGTTTGCATAATCCTAAATGGATCCTAAATGGAGTTATTTCAAACTCTATGGAGTAACTTTACTTTGGATATAGTTTACCTAATTCAAATTTAGGGTCAGTGTGATTGTTTGTTTTACTTTGTTTAGTTTTTCTGAGTAGATGGAAGATGAATTAAAGTTTATAATGGGAATCTGGTAAATTTTTGCAGTGAAGAAACCCTTCATTCTATAAACTAGTATGGGGAACTATTTTGGGTTTATGTGGCAAGACTAGAGGAGGAAGGGAGCTTCAGGGATGGTTTCTGTGAGAACAGGGTCTTCCACCACATGAGACAGAGGCAGTTCCTGCCAGGTCCAAAACAGAGCCACCACAGGACACAGCTGAGATCATCAGTGAAGATGATGGTGCTTCTGTGATAACATATTTAAAAAATGGCAAAATATATTGTGTATCAGCTGTGAGAGAGAGGATTGAGATAAACATGGAAGAAACACAGACACCAAGGTCAGTGGAGAAGGAGGAGGAGGAGGAGAAGCTGGAGCTGCTCCAGGCACTGCTGCAGAGGTGCCTCTGCAGCCCAGGGAGAAGACCATGGTGAAGCAAGCTGTCCCCCTGCAGTCCATGAAGGACCACATTGGAGCAGGTATTCATACTGTAGGCCATGGGGGACCCCATTCCACAATAGGAAGACATGCCCTAAAGGAAGCTGCAGATTGTGGACAGCCCACACAGGAGCCTGTGGAGAGAAGCCCATACGGGAGCAGGTTTTCTGGCAGGACCTGCAGTCCATGGGGGACTCATGCTGTAGCAGCCTGTTCCTGAAGGGCTGTACCCTGTAGAAAGGACCCATGTTGGCGCAGTTCTGGAAGGACTGCAGCCATGGAAAGGACCCACACTGGAGCATTTCATGGAGGACTGTATACCATGGGAAGGATCCCATGCAGGAGCAGGGGAAAAGTGTGGGAAGGAAGGAGAGGCAGAGAATAAGTTTTATAAACTGACCATAACCCTCATTTCCCATGAAGGTGGTAGAAAACACAAGAATGAACTAAAGCCTGGGAAGAAGGCTGGGTGGGTTTTTTTCTCACTATCCTACTTTATTTTTATTTGGCAATAAATGATTTTTCTCCAAGTCAAGTCTGTTTTGCCTGTTGACAGTCATTGGTGAGTGATCTCCCTGTCTTTATCTCAACACATGAGCTTTTCCATTGTATTTTTCCCCCTGTTCTGTTAGGAGGGAGGGTGAAAGAGTGGCTTGGTGGGCATCTGGAAGTCAGCCAAGGTTAACTCACCAGAGAAACATCTAATTTTTACAACAGAAAATATGACAGTTACCTTGTTCTTTAAGAAAAAGAGGTAAATGGGGAACATTAGGAAAAGTGAAGTACTTAGATTTCCTTGAGGTTCATCATGTTCTTATATAACTACAGCTGTAAATTAATTTATTTATCCAACCTCACATTTACAGTGTCCTTTAAGAAGGTACAGGTTTTCCACATTATTTCTTTTTATCCTAAATGGATAATCAATAGTCAGGACATTGTTGGGTTATTTCTTTTACGTCATTTTAACCAGGTGCTTTTCCAATGTGGTATAGTTCTGTCCCCATAAATAGTGTAGAGACATTAACAGATGGCAAGTTTTCCACCTTATTTTCTCCCCCTCTCCTGTTAAGGAGCAGGAGTGAGAAAGCAGCTGGGTAGGCAGCTGGCAGCTCTCCAAGGTCAAGCACCACAGCTGCCAGCCTTCTGACCTGAGTGCTGCAACAGTTGAAAACTTCACTTTCTTAGAGGCCATAGGTATAATGATTGTATGCATTTTTCCCTGATAGGTCATGGTATCAAGGGAGGACTGCATTTGCTCCTCTACTTCAGGTTTTTAATAGTGGTAGGATTTTATTATCTGAAATATACCCAGATAATCCAAACAAAGCTCAGCTCAGTTTTGACATTTCTTGTCAAGAAGTGACTTATTCTGCCTATAAAATTTAGATGCTGAAAAATAATTTTTACATTATGACACTTCAGGAGCTCCATCCACTCATTTTGCTGAAGAGAAAATTAAGAAGTTGGCAAAAATCTTCCAAACTACCCATCAGACTGAGCAGAGAGACTTTCCTACTTGAATAAAAATCTGGTGATGAGCATAACCTTGAACTTGTCAGCAGATACACTTTTTAATAGTCTTTGTATCTATCTTTTCTTTCAGTCTAAAGTTACAGCTAGCTTCTGATTCTTCAGAGGAAAGGATAAAAAAATATATCTAACCAATTGCTCATCAAGACAATGTACTCCTTCACTTTGCTGATGACTGGCTAAAGCTCTGAAGCATGAAATTTGATTTTGTTACTAGTTTAATGTATAGATGCAAGTACAAAGAACATTAAAATATCAATGCATTAAATTTTGTTTCCCCCAGTAGTCTTGAAAGATGATGATGAAAATGGGGAATCAGAGATTAAAGGATTTCAAGGTCCAAATGAACAAAAGCAGTCCTATATCCATTAGAACCATGCACACAGGATATAAAATTTTCAGGGGTGAAGTATATCTTTGAAATAGTTGTGTTATCAAATAATTGCAAGTTGCACTACCCTGACAATATTTAAATATCTCACAACTAGAACATTTATTTCTAATTCTAATACTATACTGTCTAAAAGTTGGCTCTCAATAACTGGATTTTTGTCACCATTTTTGTCTTCAAAGTTAAACAGCTGTCCTCTCCATTCTATTATGGTTGTGTACATACACATATATATTCATGTAGAATTGATCCCTCAATATTCTCTCTGATTAAACTAGACAACTTAATCTTCAGAGGTCTTGCATTTTAAGGCTGGCTTGATTCTATTTTCAGAATGAAAGCTCTTTTTCCATCCCTGGCAAACATTTCCATCCTTAAACCTCATGGCTGAGTGAATAATCATCATTCATGTATGCTGCAGTTTGGTACAGAGTCATTTCTTAAATAAATTGTCCTAATTTTTAATATATAGACATGTAGAAGTTAAAGTATATGGCAGAAAAATCTCTGAAAAGAGTGGTAACGACTTGGGCAACTCTTAAAAGAAAATACAATTTTACTTCATTTTGGTTCTACAGACCCTTATTGCTGTGATCATCATGGTGACTAAATTGCTTATAATTACTTCTGAGGGTAAGAAAAAGCAAATCCAGCAATTTCTTTAGCAGTTTTATGCTGTAACCCAAGGGCCAACTACATGGTTTATAAGCAACAAACTCTATAAAGGGTACAGTAGGTAAGATAGCTACAGAGATCACAGGTCCTTTCAAATGAAAGGGGGGAAAAAAGGAAAAAAAAAGATAAATATTACTGCATATATAGTCTCAGCATACTGCCAAATTCCTATTTAGATGACACTTATTTACTGATGTAAGAAAGCTTTTTTAAAGATGATGTTCATTACATATAAACAAAATACATGTCAGTTCATTACAGAAGTGGAAAATAAATGATAATGCACCTGGAGGAACTGGCTATCCAAATTGTCTTCTTATATGTTGGCATGCAATATCATGACATGAGGCAAGGATAGCTGGCAAGGAATTCTCAGATAAAATGGACTGTCACTGTAAAACTTTTTCTGTCACAGAGCCATAGTATCATAAATAATTTAGGTTTGAAGGGAATCTGGGAGTCGTTCTTCCAGTCCAGTTCTCTAGTCAAAGCAGAGACAGTTTAGATTGGATTGCATGTTGTTTGTCTAGTCAAGTTTTGAATGGAGACGATTCAAACAAGGAACTCCAGAGATACCAGAAAAGCCTTGGATTTAGTAAGGTTCCCTTAGTAAGGATCTTACTAGAAGCCATTACCTACCCTGTAAATCCTAGCAACCACAGCTTAACAAAGGAGACTGAGACACTACCGAACTTCAATTCGTTGATTTCAAATTTTGAAATCAGAATTTTCCTCTGTTTAAAGTAGAGAGTTTCTACATCTTCGCCTTTGATTTTAAAATGGAATTATCTGCCATCCCTCCAAATTCCCTGTGCAACCCATGCTGCTTGTTGGAAAGAGAATCACAAT
This sequence comes from Phalacrocorax carbo, assembly GCF_963921805.1. NCBI lineage: Eukaryota > Metazoa > Chordata > Aves > Suliformes > Phalacrocoracidae > Phalacrocorax > Phalacrocorax carbo. The sequence continues at coordinate 33,405,287 of NC_087548.1, forward strand.
GTTGTCTATTTTTTCTGCTGCCAAATACAACACATACAGATATGTTATTCTTTTTCTTCTGCATCCTCATGTATCTGAAAAAAAGTATATATGAGTACATGGTTCTTTTGAGCGATATGTACATTCCAATCAGGAAGGAATGGAAATTAAGGAGTAATAAGATTTTTTTTTTAAAAAAAAAGGCTATATATTGCCACATGGGAATACTGTTATTTAAAAGTTTTGGCCTAAGAAGGCAGCCAGATATTGACAGAGAAGGATGCAATAACTGTAAGCCAAGTAAGATGATTAAAAATTCATCTCAGTAAAAATCTCTGCTGACTCTTTGTGACGTCTTTTTTCCTACTTAATGATTTGGTTTAGTTTCAAAATGCAGTCAGCAGATGCACGTACCCAAATAATCTAACAGATAATATTATCTCAAGTTTGGCTAGATGAGTTTAAGCTGGATGCTTTAGATGACCAATATTTTTTGATATTTTATGACCTAAATGAAGAGGTAGTATATCAAATATGGCAAAATTTTGGAAATTTAAGTTATGATGGTGATATAAAACATCAGGGCTTGACCTGATGGAACTCACAGAGCTGCAGCTGCAACATGTTTGGCAATCATCACTTGATCTCTAGATATTTGTTAAAACAAGGTAAAATCAGCCTGGATTAAGGCAAATCCAGCCAGGTCCTGAAACTCTGTACTGTCAGGTTGTTGTAAAACATTCTGTCAACCAACAGCAGCAAAAATGGTATTTACTAGGCTTTGGGATCTGAAGAAAACATGCTTCAGACTTTAGAAGTTCTAAACTTTTCATTTATGTGTTTTGGTTTATTTAGCCTCAAACAGTTAATGTGTTTGGATTTTCTGGGCTTTCTCATGGATTGTGCTTAAAATTTTATGTGAAATTCAGGAACTGTGCTTCTGAAAACGTATGCCGAGATAATCTTAATGACTAACCTTAGTGAATGTCAGGGTGAGAACCCCAGGTTTTTTTTTCTGCAAGGATAACACTTATTCAAAACTTTTCTCACACTTCTGAATGTATTGTTCATCATCCACATACTATTCATCCTAGCCAATTCGGTACAGTCTGCTTGCTGTTATCTTCAGTTCACGAAGTGTGCTCCTGAAATACGCCAGTGAAATCTGGCCAGATGTATCAGGTGTGCTTTAACTTCTCATTTGTTTGGCCAAATATTATGATAGGTCTATTCAGAAGAAAAGGAAGATATGTTACCAGGAAAGAACTTTATTACCGATACATTCAGATTTGATTTCAGGAATCCTTAAATGTGCATAAATAGTACCTGGTTAAAGAATGATTGTGCTATTAAAACAACTTGTTGAATCCCCACATAAAGAGTTGCACAAATCAGTTTTCAAAAATCATGTAGGTGGAACTAATTTTTAAGTTTCATACATCACTGGTTATTTTTTTACAGCTCCAACAACAATACATAAAACCAAATAAAAGGTCTGAATTTTAAAAATTTAAGGTTGTCTTCCTTATCTTTCCCTCTGAAGCAGATCTATTTTAACAACAGGTATGGCTGGAAAAATTCTAATTTATCCAGTCTTAGGCATAATGGCCCCTGGCTGATTTCTTGCATTCTTTGGTATCAAATATCCTACTGCCACTGGTTTTGTGAACGAATCCAGGAATCTACAGTGGCTATTGGCAACACATACAAAGACTGTCAAAAGCTACAGTTCTATGTATTAGGAATCAGTATAGCTGCTGTCTGTTTTCAAGAACCAGGAAATGGTGAATGGATTACCCATGCACAAGCCACATAGAAACTGTGATCTGACGTAATACCTGTTCAAATAAATTTTATTTGCTCTCTTATCAGGGAACTGAAAAATATACTTACATTTCATGTAGCCCTTGATAATTATGCTAATATGTCAAGTTTTGCCTGGAATATAAAAGCTATGCTGGAAAGGACAAGAAAAGAGCATTTCCTTCTAAACCAAAAAGTATTAATATAATAACATGAAGAGCAGCTATATTCAAGTGCCACTATTGTCCTTGTCAATAACAAATTTTTGATAAAGTTGTTTCAGTCATCCTGGGCTGTGTTTCACCCTGGGCCCACTCACCAGGCCCAATCCTGACATCCACCTGCAGGCTGCCATCACAGCCTGGCTCAGCCTGCCCTCATCCCCACAGAAGTGCCTGATGTCCTACTCTGAGGCTACCCCTGACTGTCCCCCCAGCCTGCCATGGTCCCTGGCTGGGGCAGCAGGATCAGCTCTGGCTGAGGTCCTGGCCTACCAGCCCCTAGGGAGTCGCCACCACTTCTGGCCCCAGGGGACCTCCTATCCCACAAGGCACACTGAAAGTTATAATGGAACTTTAGGTCACAGGAACATGAGATAGATCACATTCAACATCTTTCTTATCTGGATGATAAAGTGAAGTTGTTTAGCCTAGTGGAGAGAAGGCTCAGGGCAGATCCCATCAATGTATATAAATATCTGAAGGGAGGGTGAAAAGAAGATGGATGGGCTTTTTTCAGTGGTGCCCACTGACAACACCAGAGGCAATGGGCACAAACTGTAACACAGGAGGGTCATCTAGAATGTAAGAAAAACCTTTTTCAGTGTGGGGATGACCAAACACTGGAAAAGGTTGTCCAGAGTGGTTGTAGGATCTCCATTCTTGGAGATTATCAAAAGCCATCTGACATAGGCCTTGTCAACCTGCTCTAGGTGTCTCTGCTGGAACAACGGGTTTGGACTAGATGACCTCCAGAGGTCCCCTCCAACTTCAACCTTTCTGTATGGCTGCCTGCTGAATCTTGACTATGCAGCAACAGTTTTGGATGTCATACCTCCCATTCATTGTTTTGCTTTCTTCTGTCCTAAAGGAAGAATTCGTTTTCAACTTTATGGTTCTCCTAATATGACAGATGTAACAGACCATTTTCAAAATCTTCTTTGTGGCTTCAGTTTGGAATAAGCCAATAAAAAGTAGTTGAAGCCATTTACGTAGCAAGGGCAGAACTTGCTCTGATGCAGACTGAATTCCGTACACTAGATGAAGAGCCACAAACACCACATGCTTCATACTGTTTTCAGGTGCTGCTCCCTGTTCAGAAGCATACAATAAAAAGCCTGGAGATATTTTCTAGGTTTGGTCTGGAAGATGGGAGATTAGCTTCTTAGAACACATGGAGTCTTCATAATCTGCTTTGTGTGAGACTGACATTTCCTAAGTGAGACTGAACAAAAAAGAGATAGAAACCTGTTGTTGGCCATAATACATTTTAGTCAACAGATAATATAGTATTAGATTTTATAAGCTTGCAGGCACTCGGCTATTAGTATTCTGCACTAAATCTAGTTTTCTATCAAAAGCAATTCTTCAGAAGTATTTTCAATGCATAATCCCATTATTAGTGTTATCATGGCTATGCTATCGCAGATATTTGCATTTGAACTTGCAGCAAAAAGAATATAAGAAGTCAAATAACTCCACTAAATGAAGAAAATATAACAGAAAAAGTTTAAAGATATGCAATATTTCTCCTCATTCATTTTGCCTCTGGTAATTTAATTAATAAAAAAGCTGAATGTTGTTTCAATGAATTCAGGCACTTCTCACTTATAATAATATATTCTTAGTAATCTAGGTAGCAGATATATAAATTTATAATCTTTTTATTCCATTTCCTTAATGTAGAATGTTGGTGTAAATCCAGTATCAAGTTGTAATGTATTTGAACATCATGCTTATCTATTGCAGATTCTTTCTGCTTTCATAATCATAAACCAAAAAAGTAAGTGCACTGTTATGACTAAACTCAGATTTTCAGCAAAGCCTGGACTGTGTTGCAGCAAATCAGATCTTAGAAAGCACACGTACCCTAGGTTTTCCTACAATGTATAAAACCTATGACTTACACAATCCAAAACTCAGCGTTCTGTGTTGTACATAAAGTTCTTAAACTGTTTCATTTCTGAACACATTAAATTACAAGTAATAAAGAGATCAAACATGATTTTTTTTTTCCTAAAGCAATTCAAATGCAATTCTTCTTGTTAGGTACAGTTCGAATCTGCTTCACTTCATAAAATTAAAGAATCAAATATTCCTCAAGGTCTTAGTGTCAAAGCAATTTATACTCAACAAATAAGGGATTTGCTCAAAATTTCATCATAAATCAGAATTCCCATGCAATTTCCTTCTTCTCACTGTTATAAAGCTATTGTCAGATCCCTACAACGTACCTACAGAATTGTACCATTGAAATGAAAGCAGAGTTAGCTGGGACTTTTCAAACCTAATCATATAGTTATATTTTCAGAATCTCACTTACAGCATTCACAATGCCAGCATGCAAAATGATTAAACTAAGGGACGGTAGGGAGGGCAGAAGGGAAGAAAACCAAATGAAACCAAACAAAATAAAAACCACCACACCTCAGCCAACATACTTCTCAGTATTTTCTCATTTCTTACTTCAGTTCCATTCGTCTCATCAATGAGGCTATTTATTTATATAACTTTTCCAGACTTTCTTACAGCTTTTAATCATCTGTCACCAAACCACAGTTTTACTTTTGCACTTCTGTTTTGCCAAAATAAACATATTTGTGATTTCTTTCTAAATCTAGTATTTTATTTCCTCATGAGGCAAGAAAATGTCTGCACATGTCAAACAGGTTATAGGGGAATACTGTCAACAGGCCTTTTATTCCAGCTGTCATAGGAAAACAGTGCAATGATCGTAATCAATAGTATTTCTTAGCTTTTCGTTATTATTATTGTTTCCAAGACACATGTTTTTTTTAAGAAACTACTACATGTGCAATAACCCTTTTTTTTCCTTGGAGGTTTCATAATGACAGCTAGGTCAAGTTGAAACTGTAGTCCAGTATACATGAATTCTGCCAGGTTTAGTATATGGCCACAGGCTCTATACTGACTTTACAGTGCAGGGTCTTGGGACCTTGCTGTACCTCCCGGAGCCTGTACTCATTTTAGCTTGCTTTAACAAGTGTCTAGTGCCCAAGTGACCTTTGTCAGAAAACTATTTCCAAGAGCTGATGAAGTTTACAAAAGTAACTGGTTGGTCCAAGCACAATGCAGTGCTGACTGTGAGCTAGTATTGCTACAAAGCACTGTGGAAAGCCACACAAGCATACCAGAGAGCTAGTTCGGGTGCCTCACATGATTCAATTTTGTCTTATTTGAGTTTTGACCATCTTTACTAACGTGATGCACATTTACAGTAGATTTCCTTCGTTTGAGTCTCAAGTTATCTCCAGCTCCAACAGTATAATACGGTTTCAGTCACATACCTACACTTATTTTGTTCTAGAATACTTGCCTTCAAAAAGGATCAGTGAGGAAATCTTTTATAGTGCAAGTCTTTATTTAAGACTGATATGATTAAGTTTCATTTAATGAATGATGTTTCCTTGAGACATATTTGGGTCTGTGCTCTCAAATTCTTGGTAAAATAAGTCACTAAAAGTCTCAAAAAACAAGCCCCTCCAGATAAACACTCCCTTCTGAAACAAAATTTCAAAGACGGGTTAAAATACAGGACTGAACCAGAACCTAATTACAGAAACTTATGTGGTAACAGGATCAATATAGCAGTTTCTAAAGGAATACTGTAACACATTGCAAAACACCATAGCAACAATAGTCCATGTTTAAGAAGTAATTCATCAACAGAATGAAAATATGAAGATAAATACCCAGTCCTTGGAGCAGACTGATGTCAAGCAAAAAAACAATGTTCCCTGTTGTTTCTCCTACTACCAATTCTAAAAAAAGAGCTACTGGACTTCAGCTATTTTTGATCAGAAACTACTGTCATCCACTGAAATTAGGCCAAGAAGGATGGAAAATCATCCCTGTTTCCACCAGCTTGAAGGAACGAATCAAGTTGTTCTTGTGAATTCTACTTACCTGTAAGAAACTGCAATTGTACTACCTTCCTCACAGCACTGTTAAATTCCCAGTATGAAGCCAAGTTCATTGCATGTTTTGTATGCAAATAGGTTTGCTAAATGTTAACCTAGACTTTGAATTAAGATGTTAGAGAGGAGCAAGGTCTGGCTGCTCACCACGGGGACGGTGCCAGGAACCAAGGGTGAATGCAGAGGAATCAGGGTAATGCCATCTGCTGACAAGGAGCCTGGACACTGAGACAGCAAGTCAGGATCAGGTTCAGGCCCAGACACAGTGGCCAGGGACAGTCTCGTTGCAGTGATAGCCTCATAAGGGTACTGGAGCAAGGTAGGTGAGACCAGGCCAGAAAGCTCTGTCCATGGGTCCAGGCTGGGTCAGGAATGGAGCAGTCTGAGTCTTGGCATAGATGCAGCTTCTGAGCAGTGGCAACATGGCTCAGGCAGGGGTTGCAGGGGCAGCCTTTGCTAAGAAGCAGCTCCACAGGGAAGGAGGGCAGCCCAAGCTTCTGGATTCTCATCCAAGGTGAAGGTAACCTTTGACTAAATGCCTTCACTCAGCCCACTGAAACTGTAGGAAGGGGGCTGTGGTCAGGATCCTGACAGAAGGGGCAAGAAGAAAATGCCATGTGTCAGTTATTTCCAGTAAAAACTGTAGATTTTTTTATTTCTCCTAGCTTGGGAGAAATCTCAATGGAATGTTGTTAACTAGTTATTGTTCAAGATTGTTTTAAGAACGGAGTTTATCTATGGGATTGTGACTCTTGAAATTGAAAAATGTGTAATACATAGACTAATAATTGTTAAGAATTCTTTGTATAGATAAATATATTAAAATATTTTCTCTTCACTAATACACATAATTATAAATAATTATTAATATTATAAAAATATTTAATAATATGATGCTTATATTAATTATTTTATATATGATTATATATACTATTAATTATATAAATGATTATAGAATTAAATTATATATTATATATTTAATATACAAACTATTATTTATATTAATAATAATAAAAAACTACGGAATGTAATTTGTGCCAATGGATTATTAATACTTATTCCTGGTATTTTAAACCAACAGCTCCCTCTGTCATCTTGAGAAGTACTGTATAGTTTTTCCATGCTTATCCATGCAGTATTATCCTGATTCTGCAAAAATTCATTGACATGTTCAGTTTCCCAGTGTAGAAGGTGATGTCCATGATTTTAATCTATAAAATTTAATTTAAGATACAAAATTAAAAAGAACTACATACAAATACATATCTATATGTTTATAGGAAAAGTACATTTGAAATCTGGCCATTTGTTTATTAGTTTTCATATCCTTTAAATACTTTTTCCTGTATCCACTATTAGCCTAATTTATGATATCAGGAATATTTTGCTCTTTTTTCCTTCTATTGCCCTATTTCAAAATTCTGTTTATGCCAGTGGGGTTTTTTTTGACACAGAGTCAAAATTAAGAGCATTGTTTTAAGCTTATTTTAAGATTTTCATCAACGTCTTCAAAATATTAAGAACTTGCAGCTGATTTTGACCAGTAGATTTCATTTTTTTACTGTGTTGCCTATGTTATAGGTTTATATTTCATACTGAGATTCTGTATAAAGACCTATATTAGGTGCTTCTATTATATGAGACAGGATGCCTTAAAATCCACAAAAAGGTGCTTTAGAATGACCTGAGATTTTTTTCTTTCCAAAACTTATTTGGATATACTGTTGTAAAATGTTATGCCATTTCTAAATACTGCCTAAACAAATGAGAGCTGTATCTGTAGCTGACATCTATGGTCCTGTCATGACATTCTAGAAACTAGTTTATGTGCTTTAGTATACGGATAGTTGAGTGCTCTGTGGAATACCGTAATGATGTAAAGAAACTGGATTCAAAGATCATCCTACACTCTAGAAAAGGTGGTTATAGGTTGGAAAAGACCGAGCACAGATGGATGTAAGGCTATAAGTCTACAGTGCCACAGACTTTAAATAAGTTAGTAGCTGAGTAATTGCCTTGTGATAACTGCAGAAAACTGTAAATGACCACAGGGTGCAAGTATGGAATCACATTCATTATGTGATTAGTATTTTTCCACAAGCAACATTTTTAGCTGAATTATTAAAGGGCAGTCAAAGATAAAATGTAGGAAGAGTCTGAAGTGGCTGATATATGGGGAGGCTGCAAGGAGAATTTATCACTGCTAGTGATATACAAAGCTGGTGCACGAACAAATAGGAGACTCAGTAATAACGGCTGTCAATACAACATTTTCTCCCAATAATAAATTCAATAGGGGAAAAAAAAGTTAAACTCTGACAGTACAAACTGATTTTGCATCTTTCAGCCTCAAGAAGATCCATGTCTCTCTTAGGAGGCACAGCCGAAATTTATTTCTAGGCATTTTGGGAATGTTACCATTCTATAAGCTCGTGATCTATAAGAAAAACTTAGTGCTGGGAAAAGCAGATAATCTTCTGGGTTAGAGAAAGGATATTTTTCTCTGAAATAGGTAAACAAAATGATAAGCTAGAATGGCCAAAAGAAGTAGATGGGAAAATACAAAGAACTAGTATTATATTTAGTAATTAAAGTGGTATGCCGGCCAATCTCTGTACGGAAATAACTTTATCTTTGCCACTGATTCACACTGTTATGAATGAAAAGTATGTTACTAACTGACAAATTTCAGTCCAGGAAGAGAACAGTTCTACTCCACCCTGTCATGTAATCACAGGCCAGTTTAGGACACTCATACTTCATTTCTGTTTTCCACAGCTTGCTTAGATATCTGAGGAATGTCATTGACCCTTCCCAGCATGGACTGCCATAACAAATAGCATTGGCTCAGCGAGCTCTTTTGATCTCTAAAGCACAAATTTTGATCCAAATTGCACTAGTGATTTGGGGCTTGGGTTCAGTATAATAAAATATATAACAACAAAGTTAGGAGTTTGACTCTTGGTATGAATTACCCCGCAATTATAGATCTTTTCTAACACTTTCACTCTTATCAGTGGTGCCCATCATGTTCTGTAGGAAACAAATGGTCAGAGTCCACTAGGTTTGCCTTTGTGTTTGAATGAATTAGGTATCAGCATGTTCTTATCTAGGATTAGGAGAAAAAATAAAACCCCAAACAAATTCCTATATACTGAGACCATGATTATTTATTACATGTATTGGAAAATGTCATCTTCACTGGGAGCTACTGTAATCTATGGAAATTTATTGCTACTTATATTAAGATCATTTTCTTGGTTAGAATTATGATGTGCTTTACTGATTCAAATAACTTTCGGTTGATTTTAAAATGAATCAGTTTCATATGTAAATATGTTTTTAATCTCTTGCTTCTCTTCTGAGGTCTGCAAGTGAACTAAATATTCAATAAAATCCTCTAGCTGATTAGGATTTCAATTTTTTAAGACATAGTAGTCTTATTTCTCAGTTTCCTAAATAGAGTAAACACTAAACTCTTTTTCTAAAGAATATGAAAGGAGCACAACAGCATGCTGCAGCAAAACTTAAATCGTCTTCCATAACCCAGACATTTTGGAATGAAAAAAACTTGGATACACACAAATCTCTACGAAGTGCAGAGCCCTCAAGTGTAATGCCCCTGTAACAGTAATGCTGCTAGAAGAAGAAATGGACTGGAGTATAAATTCTAAGGAAATAAAACTGGAAAAATGTAGGAGTGACTAACAAGGAGGTATCGGAAAGAAAAGAAGTAGGAACTGTTTGAAGATGGTGACACTAGAGTTTAAACAAATCTTGGCTGCCATACAAGCTTGTGTATGCACTCTTAAAAGTGAAGACACAGCTTTTTCTGTATGCAGTGTGACAACTTCCTTTCACTGGGAAAAAAATGGGGGAGAGAAAATAAAAACCAGTAGCCAACAAAGTGGAGACTTGGAACAACATTCCTGAAAGTTTGTTTGGCCTGGCTTTGTTCTGTCTTGGAAGATGATGAAAATAAGTAAGTGCCTAAAACCTCAAATTAGACTTGAATGGCCTGGAGAACATTGTATTTACCTTGTAAGTGAAAGAGATTAACTTGTGTTGTGGTTTAGCCGGCAACTCAGCCGCACAGAGCCGCTTGCTCACTTCCTCACTGGCGGCATATGGGAGAGAATCAGAAGGTAAAGCTCACGAGTTGAGATAAAACAGTTTAATAATTAAAATAAAACAATAATAAAAACAACAACAATAATAATGCAATGAAAAGGAGAATAATGACAGAGGGACAAAAGCTGAGGTGGTGGGGGAAGGGGGAATGAATAACTAAAACAAACCGCACATGATGCAGCCGCTCACCACCCACTAACCCGAACCCACCAGTCCCTGAGCCACAACCACCGCGACACACCAACTGCCCCTGCTAATGTACTGGTCATGGCATCACATGGTATGGAATGAACATCCCATTGGCCAGTTGGGGTCAGATGTCTCGTCTGTGGCCTCTTGCCCTCATGGCAGGCGGCAGAGCATGGGAAGCTGGAAAGGTCCCTGACTAGTACACACTACAGTGACGAGAATTAAATCTTTCCCAGCCAAAACCAGCACAACTTGAAATAACAAAAAAGAAGTACTCATTTATAAATTAAAAATATATATCTTCTCTTCAAGAAGAGCTGTGTATGATGACATTCAGCGTCATCACAGTACTCTGAATGATGCCAAGCGGGACACTACTTTTTCCCAGGTTTTGATGAAAAGTCGAATTCCTAATAATGGTTTGCAAACAAAAAAATCAAATTTTGGGTAAGGTTTAAATGAACCATTTTAATGTCAGTTCTTGAAAAAAGATTTATAAGAAACTTCATTATTTTGAAAATGGCACATAAATAGCTTAAGCATGAAATGTAGTCTTCAGAAGCCAAAAAGTTAGAACTAGACTTTAATTTATGAAAAAATGAATTGAAATCATTTGATATTTCTCATTTTCCCAAAGAATACTCTTAAAGAAACACACTGAAATACCATTCTTGTAAAGTATCAGCTTTGGCAATAGGGGATTTTTTATCAGAATAATTCATTGGAAGAGACTGTAGCTAATGTAGCATCACAGCCATATTTTCTTATGAAAGGGGCTGACTTCTCAGCATGATAGTTGCCTGTCTTGGAGTCCACAACATTCTTTCTATGTAGCAGAAATGCCTGAAGCAGAATAACTTTACATACTGTAATTCCTCTTGAGAATTGGATAGTTGTTTAAATAAATCTCATTATTTAACTGGGGTGGGGGTTGGGTAACTTCTTGGACAAGATGGAAGATCAAAATCAGAAACTTTCAAGGAAAAGTCTATTAAAAAATTATGTGAAATGACTTGTTATCATGCCCAAAAACTACATAAGCAAGGAAGATGCAGAGTACATATTAAACAAAGGAAAAAATACTCATCTGCACACTTTCCTGTTGGAGAATCCTTGGAGACAGCTATGATACATTTCAGTGTTTCCTACAAACATGCTCAGTTGCCTAGTCTGCCATCATCTGTGTGGGCTGCCTTCCAGATAAGAACATGTGGGAAAGCACAGTGTCTAAGCTTTGTGTTAGTCAGGGAGGTTAGCCAGAAGTCTGAAACTGATAACTGGGAGCAGGACCAACAAATTTTTGGCATTTGAAATGTGGTTAGGTTTTGGGGGAACTAAGCCAAGGGAATCTTCATAGGACTCCTAGGAAAAATCTACAGAATGTGTTCTAAATAATGCTCTCACTGTACTATTGAGATATGGTAAGCACTGGTGAATTCAGCAGTCCTTATCTAGGTGCAACCCCTATGGACTTCTATGAAAGTTTTATCCAATGAAAAATGTAGATTAATTTCTTACTTCTATTCTGAATATAACATACAGAGTGAGGATGTCTTCCTGTTAAGGTTTGTTGATAATGCCTTTTTTTTTTAGAAAGAATTTTGAATGTCATAGTTATTGCAGTGAAACGAATGCAGGCAGAATTTCCTTTTTAAAATTACAAGGACACTATTGTCTAAAACATAAACTCTTTTACCTTCTGTACAACATAGATTCTGTACTTTACTTAAGTATTACTGTAACCATAAACACAGTCTCATAATTGACTTGAAAATGTAGAATTAGGAAAAAAGTTATGTTAGCACAAATAGACCTCCTTATTTTCAGCTTTTACTGGTGTTTTTTTCCATAATATACTATACTATGAAGACAGTCCTATTAACATCAAAAAGGTACTAGCAGTACTGTGGAATTTTCACAGCAAAGAAAAACATGAAGGATTTAGGTGCTGTACTGTTACACACAAAAAAGAGAAGATAATTGAGAGAAGCCTAAAATAATAAGCAACAGTTGCTAAAATATAAATTTTAAATATTTCTGGGAATATTAAAGCAAAAATATTAAAGTGTGAAAAGTAGTGTTCTTATTTCAAAAAAATTATACATTTTTCTCATCAGTAGGAGAAGACATAGTGTGGTATTCTGAACAGTCAAAACAAGGGGTATCATTCAACTGACTGTGTGAAAGAAAAATAGGTCTTTCCTATAAGAATCCTGCCCTTCAGTCTACTTACTCAAAAGCTTTTGCCTCTTTCACTCTCTGTCATCTTTATTTATGCTCTTTCAGAAGATATTTTCCTTTACAGGAAGTCCAGCTTCACCAGCAACCTCCTCAGGGATATCCTCTGATACAGAGGACACTGTATGTGTTGTCATTGCTCTATGTCATTCACTTCTATATCTCTAAAAGAGGTCCAGTAGCTATATGGCCAGAATAACCTGCTTTTGCTAAAGGGCTTAATATCTGAGAAACTACTCTGTTGCTCTGTTACTGACTCAGAAGCTGCAGCAGAACCCACCTGAACTTTTCATAGACATATACAGGAGAAGATGGTACAGCGTCCTTATATCTCTTCATATCCCTTAATAAACACTGATTGTCCAGGATATGGAACAGTTAACATAGACAAAAACTTATCTATTCAAACTGTAAATCTTAGTGAACCTGCATAATTCTAAGTTTACACAACATTCCCAGATCCTGAGATAAAAATTGCTTTTTTATTAATTTTATTAATAATTTTTCATATGCTATAAAAAACCTACTACCAATAAAGTAAAAAGAATGGTCTTACAAGATAGCATAGAGTTCAGAGGAAATTACTTTTAACATGTATTTCTGGTTCAGCCAAAATGCCTGACATGTGACAGTTCCTGAAGAAATTATTATTCCATAAAATTTATTACTACAAATTAATTACATTTTCCAGATTACTTTTTAATACTGATAATGATAAATCAATTTCTACCTACTTTGCGAAGAGGCTTAAAAGTCAAAATTTCATTTTAACAAAATTTCTAAAAATATTTTTTATAATCTTAATTTTATATTATTACTTTTTTAATCTATATATGACAGTAGATTTTAGAGTCAAAAAGCAAGCATGGAAAACTAAATGAGACATTTTATTTTAAATTAAAATGGTCTATTAAACCCAAAGCACAGCATGAGACAGAAAATAAGAAAAATGTCTTTAAATTATTTCAAATCATGTGGAAATAAAAGTTTACTACTTTCATTTAGTCCAATGAATGATGAAATAAATTAATTATACAACTCCCTATATATCATACTCTCAGGGGTAAATTCTACAATGACTGGGAAAGAGAAGGAGAAGTAAAGATATAGGGAATCCCCTCCCTTAAAGCTTAGAAATAGTGCAGGAAATAACCCTGATTTTACTGTGTGTGCCAGAAGCTGGAAGGAAATAAAATATGATGTAACATTTACTGTGATAGGAGAAACAGAGATGAGTATTCTTGCTTTCTAACCCTTCCACACAGAACAGAGCAATGCTGCAGAAAGGCACTAAAATCCAGTTACACCTATTTAGCATGGTGTTAAATAAATTATCACCAAAAAAAAACCCCAAAACCCAATCCCTTATCAGTATCTTTTCCCAACAGAGTTGCTAATGTACAATTCATGATCTTGCCAGTAGTCACAATGATCACCTGGCATAAGAAAGAATTTTCCCATCAGCTTGGGGTGCTGCAATAATGGAACTGCTGCAGTAAAGGAAAGCACCTTTTTCTCTTTAAAATACTCAGATGTTTCTTCCATCAAAACAAAAAAAAGAAAAAGAAGAAAGAAAGTGGACACTAGTTACTCCAAGAACAAAAGCAGCTATGCTTTTCTTTTTTTCTTCCTTTCTTTCTTTGTGTTTGGTTTTGTTGTTTGTTTTTTTTTAATAATTATTAGTGCTGTAAAACTGGTGATTCAGCTCATCAATGCTGTAAATAGGCCAAGGATCATGTAGTTTTAAGACATTTTTAAGGGTGAACTGATTAATTTTTGATCCTTCCCAACAAGAAGGGAGGAAATGCAAGGAGAACATCATCCTGTAAGAAGACTTGACACTGTTTATCCTGCTTGCCTAGTACTAACTCAAGCTTTTTGAACTTGAGTTCATGCCCTGAATCCTTCATACATTCCAGTTCAAATCCCTTTTTAGGCAACAGCTTCCAACAAGCAAACTTACAGGTAGACCTAGCAGTAGCAATAGAAACCCCTACCACATGAATCCAAGGTTATCTCTAGAAGAGGTTCTACTGGCAATTTGCTTCCGCTGCAAAGCACCTCCCTAAGCAGAAGTAACAGTAATAAGTTTCTTCAGTGACATCTTCAGCAACAGTCTTGACAACCACCCGGTCATTACAGTTGGCTTATCAACAGAAATGATGACGAGAAAGATCTATTCGTTCACTCATCACTGACATGAAGGTATGTTGAAGTTACAGCAAAACATCTTGAAGGGAGGAGAATAAACCTGAATGTTTCCAGTTAACTACAGGAATTAAAGTAGACACTTTCATTTGGAAAGATTGTAGTGGCAAAGAGAATAAAGGAATGTACCTGTACGGACTTACTGGATGTCAAACAAGAGTCATCACTAAATTGAACATGTCCCTTAGCTTGTCTCCTGAAGCAATATAGTATGAAGTGTGGTAGTGCATTCAAGGTCAGCTGTATGTTGTAATCTTTATCAACTGAAAACAGCAGGTTGAGGTGATTATCAGTGTATGCTAATTCATGTATCTTTAAATATGACTGGTATGGGTGATCTATAGAAAATAGATTTATTTTAAATGCGTAAGATGCCAAACGTTGCCAAAGTCTTCATGTATAAAAGTACTTCATGTGCAGTGGAGCTACCAAGTTCAAACATATTCAGAATACACAAAAAAGAACTATGAGTTTTGTAGCTTGCTGTCTTAAATTAGTCTTGAAATTTTACTCTAAACAGCTCTAACTTCCCATATCAAACACTACACTGCTTTAATCATACCACTACTATAAACAATTTAGTAAATCTTTAACATTTGGTTCCATGTCCTTTTTCATGCATGTATTATTTAGATCTGTACCAGTTCATGAAATAAATCTTGTCTTCCCTGTAGAATCTTTCTTTAATGTACTGATTACTAAGTGGTAGATAACTGCTCCACTGGAATTCATTTTTCAGTTTTTCACAGTAAATGTTATTTACTATAATATGTAATGAAATCCAGCAATGCAGCTCTGGGGTACCATTACACTGACAGATATGCACTAACAGCATTTTCATTATAGAAGCGTCAACACTTTATTTCTTGCAAGAAACATCAACAGCAAAAAACAATCACCTACTTTCACCAGCTTTTCTTTGAATTTTGAAAATATCTCTCCTTATAATATATTTGCTGTTCTTAATAACATTTTTTATATTTTTACAAATAAAGCTTGACTGTTTTTTTCAGTAGCTACAGATAACTTCTACAGTGTGCTCTAGGGAGAAGAAACAATTAGATTTCACTTTATGTGTTTAAAACAACATGAAAATATAGGCTGCAGAATGAATAATGGATCATGAAACATTTATGAAGTTATTTAACATTGATCTTCCTGCAAAATCTTTTTAATGCAAATATGTTTAATCTTTTTTTCCACTAACAATGTCAGAAAGTAAATCTTAGGTGAGTACTGCTATTACACATTCCTACTCTATAATCTTTATTCAATCACTAAGTTCAAAAATCACTGACCCTGCAAAGATGCAGGTCAACTTCTTTCCTGAGAGCAGTTGATAAAAAAATTCAATTATGTTAGAGATAAGAGTCTACATTTTTCAAGCTACATTAATAGGGCCATGAAGAACACATTTCTAAGGGTTAGAAAATGTAATTTCTGTATCTGACAGTCATAAATATGGAACTGTTTGTGCCTATATCCTAAAAAGGTTCATCTGTTCTCTAGGAACACTGATCTTCATTTGAACAATGAGCAATTAGAATCTAGAAACAACCACACAGCAAAGTAGTTTGCAAAAGTAGACATTTGCTTTTCCAAAGTTGCCTTATCAAGGTTTAGAGCTTATATATTTTTACTGTGAGAGGACACTTGCAGTTATTAGCAAATGCACATATGCTTTCACTGCATCCCCTGGCCACTCAAGCAGAAAAAAGCCCATAAGAGGTACATATGGAGATTAACTTTGTGAGAAGCTATTATATTTCTATAGAACTTATTATGTACAATTACTTTAGGAATCATACTTTTTAAATATTTACTTCATGCAGAAAGAAATGCAGCCGACTCTGGGGTGACGGCTAGCAATTGCCTTTACCATTAGGAAGTAGTACTACATAGTATTAGGGATAGGAAAAAAAATTTTAAAACCCTCATTATATTGAAAATACTGTGGGAATTCACAGAGGAAAAACATGTAAATGGTTTCTTGAGATTTAAACAAAAGCCTTTATTAATTCATTCTTAATTAATTTCTTTTACCTTAAAAAGTAACCCAAGACATTACATTTTGTCCTTTTTGTTTGGTTTTGGTTTGGTCTGGGTTGAGTTTTTTTGAGGTAAAAGAATGCTTAGGTGGAACTTCCTGTGTTCCAGCTTGTGCCCAGTGCCCCTTGTCCTGTCATTGGACACCACTGAAATGAGTCTGTAAAGAATCATCCTCTTGACACCCAGTCTTCGGATATATAAAAGCATTGATAAGATTCCCCCTCAGTCTTCTCTTCTCCAGGCTGAACAAATCCAGGTCTCCCAGCCTTTCCTCATAAGGGAGATGATCCAGCCCCCTGATCATCTTGGCAGCTCTCTGCTGGACTTGCTCTAGCTGTTCCCTGTCCTTCTTATACCGGGGGGCCCAGAACTGGACACAGCACTCCAGATGTGGCCTCACTAGTGCGGAGTAGAGCTTCCCACCAAGGAATCAAGGAAAGTATTTTTTGAACTTTCAATAGGTAGGTGAACAGTTGTGTAATGCACAAATTGACTTCTTTTTGGAAGGAAATTTCTCCTAGTCCTACAAAAGTGTAACTTCAGAAATGCTCTGCATTGTACCTGAAGTTGGTACCTCATTTTTCTTTTAGCATTGTACAATGATATTTTAATTCTTTCTGGCCAGTGTATCCAATGAAGCAAGTAATTTTTTCTTTTTAGTCTGTCAGTTTAGTCTCTTAAGCAGAATTTGTGATTATCAGAGAGAGATTCGCCTTTGCCTGCTTGCTTTTTGTTCTTCCTTTACCACTACACTGAAAATCAAGAAAAACATATGTATATACAAGATACAAAGACAAAATGTCTGACAGGGTAGAAAATATGGGAAAAGAATAATAATTTTTGGTGAATCTGTGCCTCCAGCTTTCAGGGAAAAAGTATATTATGTGACCTCAGTGTAAAACAATTCTGCGCCAATGAAGATGACAGGAAAGGCATCACTCCGGAATTACTGAGTCATATTCTCCCTTATTTCAGACAGGATCATGTCTCCTGTGTCTTTTTCATTTCTGTTTCCCATTCTCACTCCTGATAAGAGCTGACAATGTTTCACCCCTCTCTTTTCTATTTTATACTCTATGCTGTGGAGAAATTCTCTGTCATACAGAGGTACATGCTTAATATTTTCTCCTATTCTGTTATATTTAGATCTCTCCTTCCTCAGTATTTGTCTGCTTGAAGAAGAAATTTATTTCCTTCCCTTCCTTCCAGCCCTTTTGGTATGAATTTGATAACCGGGAATCAAGCAGACAGTTTACCTGAACTAAAAGAATAAGAGAAGGAAGAATACATGGGAATTCTGAAAAAATTTGTATGTTGTTTGAGTCACAATATTTATTCTGACATATATTGTTATATTTCTATATGTGGAATTGTAGATGTAGCTGTCAATCAAAGTCTTCAAATGGCAAATAGAAATTACTGTTGATACTAGAAAGCACAGATATCGTAAACCAGTCTTTTTATAGTAGTATGCATTCTTACAAATGACACTGGCATTTCTGCAACTATTGGGCATTGAGGAGTTGCATCTTGTCAAGCTGAAGTTAATATCTTGTTGAAAAGTAAGTATTTCTGTTCTGCTATTCCCCTAAGACTAGATTCCAGTAACTCCATGGAAGTGCTTTAGTTATAGATATATATTTTTAAATCTTGTCTTTAATATCTACATTATTTGTTCATAAATTGGCCCCAAATATCAGATGAGTCAATTCTTTCTGGTGTAATCTGATCATTTAGTGATGTTATCTTATGCAACCTAATTTTTTAAGAAATCAGATACTTATTTGAAAATAACCAAACTAAGCAACCTTACCTGTGATTTTATTGCATAATATTTCTATATTTTTGTGAGGAAAAACCACAGATTTGATAAGGGATCTGTGGAGAAAAATGAGCTTCTACCCATGTTTCAGAAGTGTTCCTCCAGGTGTTAGTCATTATGTAAAATATGTACATACCCAAGCAGACTGTTTTTTACAATAAAGATCATTACCTGTGTTTATTGTGTTACAACTTCTGGAAGGTTTGAAGACAGCTAATGAACCTTTAAAGTTTCATGAAGTCTGTCTCAATAGTAAGCAAGAGATAGAATATTAATTTATGCACCTGAATTCGCATTTTTGAAAAATCAAACCAGAAAACTAGTGGGAAGAGCGTACTATGAGATTTTTGCACTGGATGTTTCTGGATATTTCTTTTTTGAAGGTTCTTCTCTTCTCAGACTTAGCTGTGATAGAAAGCTAAGTTGAACCTGAAAATTGAATATCACAAAAGCTTTTCTAGCACAAAGAAATAAAATAATAATAATAGTAAAAAGTCCCACCCTATGACAGTTTTAAAATAAAAGTCACAGGCACATTCATATATTATATGAGCAGGCGTACACACAGATTATTAAAGGCATTGTTGTATTATTATATTGAAGGCAAATTTCAGACCTAAAGTTTTGTAATTAACCAGGTTCAGTTTTAGACTTTGTGTTCAGAATGTCCTCCATCAGTTGCAGATGTTCATTTAAAGCAATTTACTTTATGCTTGAAAAAATAGAACAATATTCCCTTCCCTTCCCTTCCCTTCCCTTCCCTTCCCTTCCCTTCCCTTCCCTTCCCTTCCCTTCCCTTCCCTTCCCTTCCCTTCCCTTCCCTTCCCTTCCCTTCCCTTCCCTTCCCTTCCCTTCCCTTCCCTTCCCTTCCCTTCCCTTCCCTTCCCTTCCCTTCCCTTCCCTTCCCTTCCCTTCCCCCTTCCCTCTTCCCTCTTCCCTCGTCCCTCTTCCCTTTTCCCTTTTCCCTTTTGTCTTTTCCCTCTTTCCTTTTTCCTTTCCTTTCTCAACAGAAGCAGTTACATAAAATATAATATTGGTAAATTCAATCAGTGTACTAGTCATAGGAGAATTCACAGAAAAATTACCTATCACAGATTCACTAGATCTGTGTGAATTTGTTTTCAGAAAGAACATCTTTCAGGCACTATTGAAGGCTTGCAAACTGTTACTATTCTTACCACACTTATATGTGTAAAAAAAGAAAATGGCACTGTTGTACTTCATACCTTGTTACAGTTTGCCTGTCCTCTTAAACTAAGCAGCAAATATTTCAAAGAAGTTAATTTCAAGGAAACTGCAAGTCCTTTATTAAATTATTTGTGGATACATTACAAGAAAATATTGGTCATATTCTTTTAATCTTCTAACTCAGTTGTCCTATCGGACATAAATTGCTTTCAGAGATACTTGTTCTGCAAAACATTAACTCAAATTTTAGGCTTATGTTAGCACTTTTTTAAGAATACAGGTAATTAAGAAAATTATTTGTATGTTTCCCCTTGAAGCTCAGAAAAAAACAGTGTTAAAAAGTTGGCTAATCGTTAAATTTTCTTTTGTGATATTGTATGAATGAAAAAACATAGTTTTATTGTTGAACGCAACTTAATAATCAATTATATATCACTGACACAGACTTATTTTGTAAAACTACACAAGGTTCTGGCCTGTACATTGTTCGGAAACTCTGGCATGGAAGCAGCCTTTCCAAAATCAGTGTCTTTTCTAAAGCAATGGAAACTTATTTTGCATTTTAACTGAACTTGCTATAAATTGACATCAAAGTATGCAAAAATAAATCCAAGCAAATCCAAGTAATCTTAAAATGCAATTCACTAAAGATCTATTAAATGTTCTGTAATTTAAATATTTACAAGGCTTACAAATATAATTACAAACTTAAATATTATACATTGTTTGATAATTTGAGAATTTTCTGATTCCAATTTTTCATATTCTGAAATTGATTTGTGTGAAAGCCTGGTTTGATTTTGACAAGAATATCAATCACCAGAGGAGCAACTACAGTTTTTATCCTGCACAAAATGGAACATACATATATTCAGATTTAGCTATCTTGCTTTCCTGCAAGAAACTAAAACAAGAGGATGAGATGCTTAGAATAAGATTTTTGGGTTGTTGTTTTTTTATTTGGTTAGTTGGTTTTTGGTTTGTTTTTGTTTTTTAATATGGCTACTTGCTTGCAACAACACCATGCATCTCATTTTGAAGCCTTTTTGCACCACAGAGTGACGATCACTTAAATAATGGCACCCTACAATTTTCTAAAAGTTACGTATTCATACTTGTGTCACTGTGCACGCAAACTGAGAACTCCTATTAAGCAAAAAAAGAAAAAAAAGGGCAAAGTTTATTGACATAGAGCTACATCAGGACCTGACCAAGAACCTGTTCAGTGCACTGCGTTGTACAGTCACAGCACATTGGCCCATACAAATTTCACAGTATAAACAGGCACAGTTCACAGTATAAACTCTCCTCTCTGCTCCTGACTATATTACTATAATGTCCTCTCAAACCCAATCAATATGATGTTTTGTCATTGCTAGTGCATGTTATGCAGAATTCATGCATCAAGGTTATTATTGTTATACAGAGCTGTATCATCAAGATGGACAAATAAAGGCTTGAAAATGTCTCATCTTCTATTGGACTACTATATTCTCTATAACCAAAACTGATTTCTACTAATTGTTCATAATTATTGATGTCCCACGTGGGGTGACAATACCTTTTAACACCAGCTAGGAATCAGAAGTTTAATTTTCTGGAAAAATAAACGGGTTTGACTTCAAATTTTTCTATGTGAGTATTAAAAAGTTAAAAAGCAAAAAAAAAAGAGATAAGTAATTCTGTTCATGCACAAGGGAGAAAGAAATATCCAACAAAACAAATAAAAAGCCCAATCTTAGGGGAGTACCATCCTTTTCAAGAATAACAGTTTGCCCAGTTGTTAGAATAGTCATATAAGGCACCAGAGACATCTTTTGCTTATATAGAGTATGCCCAGCATTTGCCCTAACCACAGACTGATGAGGGAAAAAAAACCCACAGACCAATCACTCATGTATTGTTGGAGCAGTTCTGTTTCATATTCTAACACATTAGGACAAAGAGAAATTGGCACTAGGCCTTGTATTAGTAACAGTGGAGTTTTGAATCTATATCCCTTGGGAGGAAGGACCGTGAGAACCCCAGTGCTTTGCAATTTCAGGCATCTCTCAGTCTGAAAAGCATTTTTATAAAAAATTTTGTTGCCACCCAACACAGGAAAATCTTTCATGTATTTAATTTTTATTAATTTCATTTTTTATTTTTATTTTTATGGTTTTGTTTGGTTGGGTTTTTTTAAATAAAAATAAATACTGCAGAAGGTTTTGCCCCTACGTCTTAGAATTTTATCTGGTACACAGCATCAAGATCGACAACATTAAGATCCAAGAAGTACAGAAGTAAAAATAAATGGCCTTCTACCTTTTGTTACAGGATCAACAGAGACCTGTTGATATTTCAGCTAGAGAACTTATAGACATAATGACCTCAGTTAATTTTAACCAGTCAGAAGCTGGAAACATTAATATGAAGAACTCCAGCTTCTACAGAATAAATGCATCTCTGTACTTGAGCTATACTAATTATTGCTACTTTTTTTGAGTTGAAAAATCCTGAAGCCCTAGGATCCACCACTTCTTAGCATCCCTACTGCTTTGATAATTTTTGCTTTCCCTTTCATATCTTCTGTCCTGCTCAACTGCAAAAAGGAAATGTGTCATTACCAGTTTTCCTGCATATGTACGGAAATCACAGTAACTGTTGGAGAGGCACATATGCAAAAAGAAGATACAGCAAATAACTAGGATGGTATTTACACACATAGCAGCAGCATAATTCATTTTTAAAAATGCAGATTAGCTGAGAGAAATTTAATCAATACCTTCTGCTCATTCGTGATAGTCAAAGACACAGTCTGCATTAGTGTGTAATTCAAAAGAACTGGATAATTTCATAGTACAGTGAGGAAAACTGACTTGGCATAGTTGACTTATTAACACCAGCTATGCTCCTGCTGTCACTTTTAATTCTCTGTAAACACTTCCATCTAACATCCACTACTTCCAGAGACAATTCACACTGTGTGAATGATGGGGGTCATTCAGGACCTTAGCATACAATTTCTTGTTTAGTATCTGAAAACTTAAAGGATGAAACCTATTGAGCAAAATGACAACTTTGAATATGGGTTTGTAAAATAAAGATTTATCTCCAGCTATAACATAGACAGCTATGTTTCTATGAAATAAAAATACATGTATAACTACTTTTTTTTCCAGCTTAAGCATATTTGAATTGTACTTACTTGTCTTCCCTGCACACAATATATATAGCTAAGCAGTGCCCAATACTTCTTATCAGAAACATTTTGTGGCATTTTCCTTATTTTTTTAATAAAATAAATAAAATTAAATAACATTCTTCCTGGCAACGATGTGTTTTTTTTTTTTAAAAAAATACATTCTTAAATTGGGTTTTATACATCAGGTAAGGCACAGAAAAAAGTAAACCAGCCATACAGTGAAAAAGAACTTACTTTTTCTTAATGGTGTTTATCGATATCAGTAATGATATCTGTTTAATAGCAAAACAAAACATGCTTTTATGATTATGACCTCGTTCTCCAACATAATTCATCAGTTTTACATCACAGTAAACCTGTTCAAATCAATGGATTTTTTCCAGGATAGAAATAAAGATGAACATTGAAAAACAAAGCCTACCATAGCAGGATTTATAACTTCTGTGTGTCTGTCTGTGTGTCAGAGAGGGAGAGAGAGGGTAAGATTTTGATAGATATCATCAGTTAAGTTTTACAATTCATCATTTTTCTGGTCTCAACCTGATTTCATTAAGAGAAAATATAAAATCTGTAAGAAACTATGAAAGTAAATTACTCTAAACCAGCCATATTGCACTGGGTTAGTCTGTTATACATTCCTGTAACTATCTGTAAGAGCTGAAAAATGGAACACATACACACAAACACACAAACACACACACACACACAATCATCAGTGATAAAAAAAAGCAGCTGTAACTTTGGATATATGATGCTTGTTTCAGATACAGTTCAAGTCACAACAGGGGGATAGTTCTTAGGCAAAGAATAAAGGGGACTGTTTGGGGAAAGAGTTTTAATACAAGATGAACAACTGTTCTTAAGCTATAAATTAGGGCACTCCCAGCACATACTCTCTACAAACTTACAGCTTACTTGGTGTCTCTGACAAGGGTAACATCTTCAGCTAGAACAAACGGTATGTACCACTTCTTCAGATATCTTTAGATATTGTTATGTGTTAATATGTCCCCGAAACTTTATTCTAATCTGAATATTGACTGAGATATTTGCCAAAAGAAAAGTTTAAGGGGACACAATGTCTGAAAAGATGGTGTGGCTTTGTCTTTAGGAACAATTGCAAAATAAAACTGTAGCACTAAAGAGAAGGATCCCTTCAAACAACCGGTCTCTGTTCTGAGGAGACACATGTGACATGTTCTCAGAAAGCACTCCACTACTCCTACGATATAATTATCAACAACCAACTGAGAGCAACAATCATCGCTTGTGAAACTGAGTTTACTAGAGTGAAACAATCCACACAGCCCAGAAGCTGTCAGTAACAGACCTTACTAATACTAGGAGAAACCTTACCTGGACAGATTTCAGTGAAATTAATTATTTGCTTCTATGCAACACATATATGAAATGTGCTGTGTTAAAAGTGATAGAAGTCATGCATACAATATGGACATATGGAGGGATTTAAATGTCTTTGGTCCATCCCATATTTTAATGTCTGGGAGTTTAGCCAAATGTAATTTTGAGGCAGCTGCCAAATCAGTGGGAAAATATAACAATCAAACCTAGATAATTAGCAGTGCCCATCTTTGAGCAAGTCAAGATTTACCAACTACTGCAATCAATTTAAGGGTCAGGAGCTTCTTGTCCCGAAGGTAGCATCTTTTCACTGGACTGAGAACAGGTGCTGTTCTAACCAATTTTAATTTGATTCATTTCTTACAGTACATTATGTTGTACTGTGCTTAGGCTTTGTTGTCTGTGCCTTGTACATTACCTGGCAAGCTTATGTATGTGGATGTCAGATTTAAGTGTTCTATAAATATGAGATATTTATCATTTAGTTCTTTATATTCAATTATAAGACTGTATTATACCTTGGTTTGTTTTTCCTGGTAAGTAGCAGAAGAAAAAAGGATACTAGGAAGGCGGTTGGCACTTTACACCTATGAAAAACTCAAGCATCACTCAACTTTCTTTTAGCACTAATGTTATGATGATGTCTATTTTCTTTTCCACTTCCCCTGTACATTAGTGCCTCTTCTTTCATGACATTTAGCATTTGGAACTTCTTATTAAATTAAGGGGATTTTTTTCCCTTTAGTTGTAAGGTGTCTCAATCTCTCTCTTTAAATTCTTAAGGAAATCCTGTTCTGATCTTGATCAACCTTTCAAAAATATTATCTGATCACTAGTATGAAAGACCTAAAAATCTTCTCATGATATTTCACATGGTAACTTTGTATGTGTGTCCCACTTGAGAATAAACTCTCCCCCACCTAAGATCAGCCCAGAAAATAATATAAAAGGATGAAAGTAGATTACTGGTTTCCATAAAGAGTATGACTCTCTTTTATATTGTCCACTGTGTCTTTCCAAGCAAAGAACCTTCCAGGCAGTTAGCTCAACTTACTGTGTCTTTTTAAAAATCATTCTTTTTAAATGATTGTTGCCTCAACAGCTTACTTCTGTGCAGGTCCATATACTTGAGAAAGAGGAAAACTTCTCAAAAATTTCCAAATTTCTTTTTGATTGTGGTATCCTTGACACTAATCAGTTTTTAAATGTCTATTACAGTTTACTTTCAAGTGAAGTGTCCAGGACAGCTGACCCTGACCCATGCAGGAACACTAAAAGGAAACAAGTGATAGTAGTTGGTCACGCCCTGATGTGGGAGATGGAGGCATTCAGTGCTGACCTGACCTGTTGTCTGGGGAAAGTAGCTACTTGATGCAGGCTCAGATCTAGGATGTTGTGGAGAGAGAGTCAAAGCTTGCCTGACCATCTGACTATTAGCCCCTGCTCTTCTTCCATGTTGGAACCAATAGTACTACAAGGGACAACCTGGAGGATAACAGATGTGAGTACAAGGCTCTGGGAGCAATAGTCAGGGCACTGGGACCCAGGTGTTGTTATCCTGGGTCCTGCGGGTGAGAGGAATAGGGTATAAGAGGAAGGCATATAGTAAGGAATATGGTAAATGTGCTTCCAATTAAAAAAGCTCCAGTTCAAAATGTTTTTATCTTGAAGTTCAGAAAACTTAGTTTTTATACAACACTGACGGGTGGGCAAAAATAAGTTACAAATTATTATTCTGAAGTTGGCTTTCTATGGTTAATGTGCATTCTCAGGGAAAAAAAATAGTGGTAACCAAGACGGATGATATATTGCTTGAAAACAGTCTGTTAAAAATGAAATCTAGATAATACTACATAGGAGAAAAAATACAGACTAGGTTTCGTTTCATTTCTGGTTTGGTTTGGTTTGGTTTGGTTTGGTTTGGTTTGGTTTGGTTTGGTTTGGTTTGGTTTGGTTGAGGACAAACTAATCAGTGATAGTATTTCAAGTTGTTAGCTTTGATTTTACATCCTGAAGGCAAGAAGTTAACTTCACTAAGAGGCATGTAATTGCAAAAAATTTCTTGTTTGAGTTAAGTATTCTTAACTTGTTTCCAAATTTCTTGTTCTTGGGAGTGAAAGAATTATTATATGCCATGTGTTTCATGTACTAAAACTGTGGTGAACTTCGTGTTTCCCAGTTTGCCCTTCTGGAACTATTTTACATGAGATAGGAGGTTGATTTATAACATCACACAAATGTCTATTATAATATACATCATAATTTACATCAAGCAGAAAACTAAAGTGAGAACAACACACACAAATTGGGCTCAAGGTAGCACACCTTTTTATGTAGCTTCATCAAAAACCAGAACTCCCACAACTTTAAAGAAGATTTCCTAATTGCGAGTTACAAACTTTTTCCCTTCCCAAGCATGAACATATTAAGTGTGCTGCAAGTGCTGGATATAAACCAGTCTTTTCTCCCCATAGATCTTTTGCTCCCCCAATAAATGATCTAAAACTAGGGTAACATTGGGATAGGGCTGAGATTTATATGGAATGATGGTAGCGCTGTCTGAATGAAATAGGGTTGTTCTGGTTTCAGCTGGGATAGAGTTATTTTTTTCTAGTAGCTGGTATCATGCTGTGTTTTGGGTTTAGTGTGAGAATAATATTGACAACACACTAATGATTTAGTTGTTGCTGGGTAGTGCTTATAAGAGTCAAGGACTTTTCTAGCTTCCCATGCTCTGCCAGGTGCACAAGAAGCTGGGAGGGGAGGGGACAGAGCCAAGGCAGCTGATCCAAACTGGCCAAAGGTATATTCCATATCATATGACATCACGCCCAGTATATTAACTGGGGGAAGTTTGCTGGGGGAGCAAAAATCGCGGCTTGGGGACTGGTGGTGTTGGTCGGCAGGTGGTGAGCTGTTGCATCCCTTGTTTGGTTTTGATATTTTTTTTCTTCCCCCCTCCCCGGGTTTCACCTCTTTCTCTCTCTCTCATCATTTTCCTTTACATTATATTATCAGTATTAGCATTAGTACTAGTATTAGTAAAAATAATAATTTTAATTACTATTTTAAATTTAGTAAATTTAGTAATTAAAATTATTAAACTGTTCTTATCTTATCCCATAAGTTTTCTTATTTTTGCCCTTCTGATTCTCTCTCCCATCCCACAGGGGTAGGGGGAGTGAGCGAGCAGCTGCGTGGTGCTTAGTTGCTGACCGGGGCTAAACCACAACAGAGCTTTCATGCCACCCAACGTGGGGCACAAAGGGTTTGAGATAACAGTTGCTGGTCACAGCACTGGCTCATCTATTTTCTATATTAGTTTATCTGATCTGCATCATGCTCTTTTCTTTTGCTATACATATTAAAGATTCTTGTTGGTTTTTGTAGTTTGCTGGGATCTGCAGTGTTTAGAGATATTTTGCCTGAGACATTTGTTATTAAAACTCTGGCCTTGAGCTTTATTAGTTATTTTGGTTTTGCCTGGAAGCCATTACTGTACTTCTGGTACCACCTCATGGAGACAATTAGGAATTATACCTCCTCCTCTGAGAGGTTTTTTATAGAGAAAATAGAGAATGGCACCTTTGCTATGTTCTTCTATGTGTCCTCCTTCATTACAACAATTTTTCAGTATCTTGAACATCCTTGGGTAGTTAAGATACATCTGTTGGTATTTCTTTGGCAGATTGCTTCAGTTTTGTCTAAGGTTAACAAGCAATTTAAGAACATCATCTAGAGATTTGTCCTAAGGCTCGATAGTTATGAGTGGCAGGGTATATGGGAGAGTATGGGCAAATGCCTAAGATGGTGGGCACTCCCAGTGTCTTGAGACTTCACCCCAAACAAGTGCAGAATCATGAAAAACTAGGAGAATATTTGGAGAAAGTATGTTGTTACCCTGGGAACTCCAGAAAGACACAGATAACTGCAATGTGCTGGGGCCTGGCCCATGCATACCAAGCCCTTTTCAACACTTTTCAGCACTCTCAAGGGGAAGAGAAGGTCTCTGGATCTAACAACAAAATGACAGGCACTGCAGCTACTCAAACCCCCATGACAGGCACTGCAGAGAACCAGCCTGTGCTGGTGTCAGTCACCCCATAGACAAGAAGAAATCTTGGAAGTGAAAGTCAACTAATTTAAATAGAGATGATGGAAGAACAGGGATATCACAAGGAGAGGAGGACGAAGAGGAAGAACTCATAAACGAGATGGAAACCACTTGATCCCTATCTTTGAGTGACCTGCAAGATATCTGAAAAGATTTCAGCCATCATCTAGGTGAAACCATTGTCACCTTGCTGCTCTGATGCTGGGATAACAGGGCCAGTAGCCTGCAGTTAGAGGGGAAGGAAGCCAAACAACTGGAGTCCCTTTCTAGGGAAGGGGACATTGACAAAGTGATTGGAAAAAGAGCACAAGCCCTCAGCCTCTAGACGTGACTCCTTTCTAGTGTGACAGAAAGGTATCCCTTCAAGGAAGATGTTATATATCGCCCAGAAATATGGACAACCATAGAGAAAGGTATCTAGCACCTGCAGGAATTAGCTTTGCTGGAGGTCATTTGTGGTGACCTGGACAATGAACAGCCATCCAAATATCCTGATGATGCCCACTGCACATGAACCACATGGCAGAAGTTTGTACAGAGCATACCATCATCGCAGGTAGACTCATTGGCAGTACTGGCCTGGAAAGATGAAGAAGCACCAATGGTGCGGGATGCAATTGACAGATTCCAGGACTGTGAAGCAAGTATCTCTTCCTGCCTCATCATGCTGCGGAGAAACTGTCCCAGGAGGTCCAGCAATTCAAAGAAGATACGTCCTGCTCACCACCTCTATGGACCAGTATCTCAGCCATTAGCAATAAGCGTTCCTTTGCTCAAGAGAGATGATACACACCACAGGTCACCTTATGGTTTTACCTGCATGACCATGGAGAGGACATGAGGAAGTGGGATGGAAAATCTACCTCGACCCTAGAGGCATGTGTTGCAAGGAAAATCAGTCACTCAGGGGTGTTCTTCCAGGAAAGTTGCTGCTCTGGTTTCCAGTGAGCAGATCCCCAGACGGGATCTTGCTGCGTTGTGGCAAGATATTGCTGCCCGGGTAGAGAACCTGGTTGTAAAGGTATGTCATGCGGATGCTCACATCCCTAAGAGTTGAGCCACTGAGAAACATCAAAACTATCAGCAGGTGGATCAGGCTTCTAAGATTGAAGTGGCTCAGGTGGGTCTGGACTGGCAATGAACTGAATGGTATGATAATTAATGGTTTTTTTTCCCAGTAGAGAGAAAAATGAGTCAGAAACATGAACAATGATCACTTACATATGTGAAAGATGGATACATGTAGAGAGAGATATAGTCACAGAAATGTTCCAAGTAAAAAAATCAAGCAAAATGCATGATAACCTTCACTATAGCAATTGGATATATACTTAAGAAGAAGATATAAAATTAATGTAATTATTTTAACCTTCCAGTGTGTTTCGGGCAGGAAAAATAAATCACTGATTTTGAAAGACACAATTTATTCCCATCCTGACAATCTCAGTTCAGCTACATAGATTTAAAATTCCATATGTCCCTTTTGCGTCACTTAATTGTCTCATGGGAGTATAAGTAATATCTTTGTGGTTGTTTTAACAATATTCCTCTCTTGAACCAATTCTAAGACATCACAATTCAGCTAAGAGTTTCCAGTTTCCAAAGCATGTGAAAGATGCTTCAGCTCATGAATATGCTCATTAGCAAAATAAAAGGTATTCTAAGAAGTGTTTCCCCTTTCTTTATCTTCCTCTACAACTCCATGGTTTGTAGTAGAAAGTATACACTTCAGTAGTAATCCTTTTGTAATGTGGATTTGGGGCACAGATATTTCTATCAATGGTGATTTTTTAAACACTCAGATCCATTTATCATTAATTAATCACATGTAACGATCAAACTAAGTTGTTTCAGTTTTACACAACTCAAGATACCATTTTGATCCCTTTTTCCTTTCTGAGCTAGCTGCATTTTGAACGCTGATGATTGATCCACAGATACACAGCCAGCATTTTTTTCACTATTTCCTTATACATGCGCATTAGCTGGAACAACAGCTATAGCTCTGAATAGGCTTCTGGTCTACTGCTGGATGTTGGGAGATCATGTACAAATTTGCCAAGTCTTGCATCAGCAACTCTTTTAGTCAAAGGAACACAGCAGAAAAATACCTGTAATCACTATTGCTCTAAATATTTCTATTTTCTATAGCTGTATACCTAAAGGAAACAGAAGATTCTATTACCCTGGTATGAAGTATGAAGGTGTGAAGTATAAAGATTGTCACTGAGAATTTATTTTCTTCCTTTCAATTTATTTATGCTTTTATTTAAAGCTGAAGGGACTTTTATATTATGAACACCAACACTTATAAGAATAATGCTATTAATGCATCATATATTGCTTTAGTTTATTTCTTTTGCAAATTAATGTTTTTAAGGTTTTTTTGCAAAAAAATCAAAGTATGTCATAAATATTAATTTTTTGTAATATTTCTTCTTGTAGGAAATAGTACATTCAAATATTTTTCACATTGAAAATTGGAGTAAATAGCTGCTCAAGACTATCTTGGCAGGTGTCATCATCCATTCCCACTGAAATTAAAAGGTTTCCCATCAAAGTCTGTGTGGAATCAGTCACAGAAAAATAAGCTGTTTATCTATTTTATACCAACTCCATTGGTTTAAGTAAAAGCATTCTTCAAAAGGATCTACTTCCATTTACAAACTTGTGTATATCAAATAAACTCAAATGTTTTATCCCTGTCCACAGTTTACTTAAATTTTGGATTCTGAGTTTCATTCAAAACCCAAGCTTATTTTAATTCATATAATACCAGACAAAACCCACAAATGTGTCCATTGCAATGAGTCTGAATGTGAGAGTGCAGATTCTCAACTTTGTACAAGATTAAAACTTGCTTTTGAATTGTGCTTCTCTCACATAAACTAAATCAAGTTAGAAACCCACAGCTGCTTATTTATATTTTCAAAAGAAGCCTTGAACATCTATCCACTAGTAAAGATTAACAAGAAGGGATAAAATTTTCTTTTTTTCAATCCCAAATCAAAATGTTTCTAGCTTTCTATAAGAAAAAGAATTGCAAGCAATCACTTTCCTAAGTAAACCTAATTTGCAGCTACAATATGGGAAAGAACAACGCTTACAGAATAGGAAAAAAGCAACCTGAACACTTGCACTTAAGAGTTTGGCAGCGCTAGCGCTGCAGATAGGTGAAGATATCATTTCTGTCTAAAATGGAAATAAAATAAATTACAACTACTCAGAATAAGAATTAAAACTAAAATTCCAGTTATATAATGGAATAATACATA
Source organism: Phalacrocorax carbo (assembly GCF_963921805.1). Classification (NCBI taxonomy): domain Eukaryota; kingdom Metazoa; phylum Chordata; class Aves; order Suliformes; family Phalacrocoracidae; genus Phalacrocorax; species Phalacrocorax carbo. Next base: position 33,436,985 of record NC_087548.1, read on the forward strand.
TATCATATTCAAATTCAAGTCCTGTGATCTCTCAGTGTCGTATTATGTAAGTACATGGTGGCATTAATGTGCCAGTTACTTCTATTCCCTTTCAGATACCTATTAATCAAACAAATGTTGCATTTTATACAAGAAAATCTGAATAAGCATTTTCTTCTACTAAAAGGAAGCTTTTATAATGGAAAATGTGGCCAAGGGAAAGCAAAATAGACAGGAACATGTATGTCTGTTAAAGCAATATGAATGCCTGCCTTCCTTAAAAATGCCACAGAATTACACTGTTCTTCACTTTAATAAACATCTGTAGTGGACTCTGAAGCTGTTTTTGCTAATGTGAGTTAAACTACTGTCCTGGAGTAATTAGAAAACAAATATTTCCCTATTTGTGAAGAAGCAGGGGAGGTGAAAATTGTTTTGGCAGCACTTGTTGATTCCACAGCACTCTCTTTCTTTCTTCTCTAACAGCTATTCATAAGAGTTGAATAAGATATGATTTTTTTTTAGAGCATATGAGTTTTCCATGAAGTATTTTAGTAGACATATGATCAATTTCTCATGTGCAATACAGTGAAGTAAAGAAAGACATTTTAACTGCCGATGAATGATCGTAACAACCATGTAGGATATGTACCAGCCTAACCTCTGGTGCTTAGTTTTTTCCCTTATAATCTCTGGATGGGTATTGGTTTCTCCCTCTTTTTCACTGTTTTTTACTATTTTTTACCAACTTTTGTTGTTTTCATTAAAAACCTCATTCCCTCTTAAAGCAGTACTCTCTAACAAAATACTTCATTTAAAAAGCAACTGTGACAACATTAAATTACCTACTTCTGCAGCTACTCAGTTTAGGCCCCTTTCTGACTTCCATAACAGTTGTTATTCCATTACAGTTGTTAGAAGAGCTGAATTAGGGACCATGATCAGCCGAGTTTTTTGGAATTGTTGGCAAATATTATTTTCAACAGGCATTGATCATAGATCAACTAAAAGCTTAATGTAGCTGTATAAATTACTGCTTCGTCCTACCTTAGTCTTAAGATCTCTTGGGTTTGGGTTTTTTTAATCATTTGCACTTTAATTCATTACAAATTCATACACACACTGTAATTTTGGAAATATAATTCCCTTTTAAATGACTGAACTTCAAAAGCTACTGCTGTTATTACGATAAATTTACTTATTACTGTGCATCAAGCCTTATCTCATGTCGTTCATGAACACCCCAATATACAGCTCACAGAAAAAAAAAAAATGGGTTTGTACTCACAGAGGAAAAAGAAAAACTTTCTGACTGTAGTTAGCATGCCTGGAAATAGGCATTTATAATGAAAATGCTTCTAGAGCCTATCTGTAGTTGTGCTGCAACCTGGACAATGTTAGCAGGAGCATTATGCATGGGAGACACACAGCCTTATGCTCTAGAATACCCACAAACTAGCAAGGCATTTTCTATAATTTACTTTTATGAGCTTCAATTTCAAATGAATTTTACGGACTTAATGGTTTGGGAAATTATTATGGGAAACAATAATTCAGAGTTGACCTTTTCTGATCTACCTGTTATTTGATTGGTTTAGCTAGCAATGTCTTTAATTGAATTTGTCAGCAACAAAAATATGTGTGCTAACAGCTGCTGACTTACATTTTACAATTATTGTTATTACCTCAGAGAAATATTTAAGCAGGCAAAGAAAGAGTGGGAGTAAAACAAAGTCACCTACAATAACACAAAGTGAATACCTCAGTTGAGAAGTTGTAATATTCACTGTTTCTTTACAAATACATTTCTGAATTAGCAGAAGTTGCAACACATTTTTTTCATTTCAATGATGTGGGTAAATAATGACTAAATACTGAGTTATTTCCTTAGCCAGAGCTCCACAGTATCATCAGAAAAATTACTTGAAAATTCAGGTTCAAATTCTGTAAAGACTGGCTGTTATTCACCAGCCCAAAAAAGCTCCAGACAAATACAGCCATGTTCTTTGTGCACAGGCTCGTTCTTTGTGCAATGCACTGTAGGAGTAATGTCTATATTTTTTTTTAAAGAGATACTCTAAAACTCTCTAACTGAAATAGGATTAAACAACCAGAGTGCTGAATTTATGTAGAAAAACATTATATAAAAAATGAAATTCAGTGCCAAATGATTCTGTTCTCATTTCTTAATATTAAAAAAAAAAAAAGAAACAAAATAATTTTGCACTGATTTTGTGAGGAGGGAATTCTTGGGTTTTGTTTGCTTGTTTGTTTATTTTTAAAGTACCTTAGTATCATTAATTCATATGGCAAAGAGAGGAGTCAAAATGTGTCACTTTTCTAGTCTTAAATAATTTTTTGAGAATAAGCAGCTGGTTTTTTTCAAACATACTATTTCTTTCACCTTATCTCACAAAACTTTTTGTAGTTCTTTTAATGGTGATCTGCCTAATTTCTTGTCATAGAACTAAAGGAAATGGTTCACATGTTCTACATAATTAAAAAAAAAACAACTCCAAAAACCTCTTTGAGGAAAGCTTGTCGCTTCTTATTAACCTAGTTAACCCATGTGAAATGATCTCTAATTCCAATTTACACACCAAAATGAATTCAGGATCAGGCCTTCTGATTTTCTAGATATGATACTTTTTCCTGTTGTCATTACTAGAGCTCTTAAATTTGGAACTTAATTAATAATTTAAATCTGGTTATTGAGACATAAAAGCACCGTATAGTATTAGGAACATCAAATGCTGATTATGTTTGGATAATGTGGGATTTATCAGAGGCACAAAAATATCTAAGTACCAGCCAGACTACTTTCAAGGAAGTATCTTAATGGTTATACTAGTCTATAGGAATGAATTATACGAAGTGAGAAGGAATTAACAACAAAGATTTTAGAGCAGAAATAGAGATCCAAAGTATTGATCTTCTCTAATGTTTCTGAAATTACAAATCTTGTATTTTGCTTAATACTTGCAATAAATTAGATAAACATATTTCAGCGGGGTGGGGGAGGAGGAAGCGATTGTATTCCAGTTTTAGAACTGTCATCAGCCTTGCTAACACTTCTGATATGCAATTTCTTCTAATTTAAGTAGAAAACATTCTAATACAGGGACATAGGATTATATGCTAGTGCCTATAAAAAAAAAGTTTATGTATCAAAAAGAGATTTTGCTAAGTATCCAAGACATTTGCTTTTTTCCTCTTTCTAACTAGTGGACAAATAAGTGTGAAGATAAACACTTTCAATAAATTACTTTTGCCAAGTACTTGATATTATTCTTCACCTAAGAAGCGGTAAACCCAGACAAATCCCCTATTCACCTTTTATGCTATCTAGTAGAATGCCAGGATGGTATCCTCAGGGGTTTCAGATGTATTTTAGCAGCTCTGTAACAGTTACCTGACTAGTTTTAAGCATGGAAAAAGGCTTTTCGTACTTAGAAGCTGTCATCCGTATTACTGTAAGAGATCAAAAATGCAAACATGAATCAGCCAAACTAAAGAAACTAAATATAGTTATTTATAATGTCAAAGGATATTGAAACCATAAAACAAGCAGACAAAGAAAAGTAAAGGATTTTTGCCTTTTTGGAATCTTGACTGTTAAATCAATGGTTAAAATATTAAGTATGGCTTTTTCAAATGGGACTTCAGAAAAAGGTCAAACCTGAGGTAACCTTTTAACCCATACTTGCTAAGTCACTCAACATTAGCGCTCACTTTTAATGAAAGAATAAATAAAATATATGGTATCCTTAGATGTGTTTTGTGTGGTTTATAAAACAGAAAGTTGGTTAAATTTATCAGACTCCCTAATACAAAGAGAGAAGAAATAATACACAGTATTCTGCATTATAAAATTTCAGAACTGTATATGCTACCGTACTCTAATACTTAAATCTATAAAACAAAGTCCAAGCTTAAGAACTGCGGTAACACTGAACATAGTTTTCATATTTTTCTGTTATGGAACAGCTGCCTCTAAAGTCCATATATGCATGTAGAACACAATCTGTCTAAATGATTATTTAGTAACATTTGTTTTTTGAAATTATGTTAATTGTCTTCCATTTTCCGACCAGGAAATAATAAAAAAGGAACATGAGTTAAAGTAACTGCATGGCCTTGGTCACTAGCCAAGAGTGGGTACCTCAAGAGTTGCAGTCCTTTGAAGAATGAAGAGAACAATATTGAGCATTTCAGAAGTAGTGGAAGTGCAGTTGAATTCAAAAAGGAAACAATAAATGAAAAAAAAATCACTTTGGATGCCAGGTCTTCAGAAGTCTTATATCGTATATCATAACTTGCATTATGTCAATCCCTGCCTGTCTATTCTGGAGAAACTATCACCATCCTAGGTCACATGGTAATGAAATAGTCTTAGTTTTACACATAAAGTCTACTTTTACCAAGGTCAACTGTACTATTTTGTAAAAAGGTAATACATTATCAGTTATTAAAATTATATATACACATATATATCCATGGTAATTGTCTTGATTTAGAAGGTTGCTAATTCTACACCTAGTTGCATGTAATCAATCCTACCTTCAGACAATTGAATAAATATTGCTGAGATAAGAATTAGACTACAGATATGAAAACATTGAAACCAGAATAAAAACCATTCAAATTTACCAAGAAAAATTATTTTGGCAGGTTATTATTTCATTTTTAAATATTTCTAAAGTATGCTTTTCTCTACCAAGAATGAGCTGAGGAAAAATAGGTATTTTGCAATAAAGTTTTGGTCAATTCTGCACAACACATCATGACTCAGATAAAAAAGGTGTTCTTTGTGAATAATGAATTACTTTTTACCCCTCACCAGTCAATAAGGTCTCTCAAAACTGTACAAGGTCTTAAAATGGCCTCTGTGAAATAAAAAAATAATTTTCTTTAAATGATCCTAACACTTAGGAAAACTGGTGAATACATTAACTTATTTTTGAACATGTGATTATAAGATACACGTAAGATATTTATAGGAGAACATTGACATGTATGTATAACAACAGGTAACACTAAAAGTGTTCTTTAAAAAGTTGTTGTTCTCAACACCTTCATTTACAATAAGAGAGAAAATACTACGAATATGCCTCAATCAGCTTATAGAACCTGTGTTGCATGAGTTCAGAATTACCTGTTTGTGAAAGGTAAAATATACTTGTAGAGAAGCAACATTTTCTTTCTTTCAGATTATATTATAACCTTCTTGGTTTTGTAACTCTACAGATTACCTTTTGTGACTCATGGTCACCACAAGGTTACTAAGAAATACTGAATTGTATTACATACTTCCTTCCAATTCTATTTGTTTTGTGCTGAATATTTGGGAGAAATACCCATATTTATTTAGAAAAAAAATACAGATTAAGAATAATTTCCATTTTGTTTTACTGAAAATCATTTGTAATAGATCATTAAGGATAACCTCTGATTCTCTAAACAGATGTGTTTTCAAAATACCTAACTGTTCCATGAAGATTTGCTTGATTCAGGTTTCTATCCACAAAATGACAGCACTCCAGAAGAATTAAGTTACCTGAAACATCTTTAATTTTGGGGACAAAAATCACCAAGATTTTCTTCAGTTCCATTAAGGCTGCTTTTCTAATCACTATTGCTTTAGTAGGAATGACTTGACTTATGCTATTCTCATTTTCAGTAAGAATATTTTTAGGAACAATATAGATTTTATCAAAACAAGGAGGTTCTTTTTCTCCCTAATTTTAAGCTTGATTAAGTGGTAAAGTGAGTTTTGTGCTGATGGTAAATGGCTGGAATTTTTTATACACAACTGCAGTGCTGTGTGGGTGGGGGCAGGGGGAAAGAAGTTGACTTTTTAACAGGGTGCCTCATCAATTTTAAGCCAAAAGACCTGCTTTTTGACTTGAGGTACAGTTGACTCTGCATAGACATCTGGGCTTTGACCCTTCTGTTGTGACTGCAAGAAGTGAAATATTGTCATAACATGCAATTGTTTTGTAAACTAGTTCTTTATCCTCGGCATTTGAACTCTCTCCACCATCACATTTCAGGGTGCCAAATAACTGTCAAGTTGAAAGAATGTTCAAGCTCAACCAGTCTAAACTGGCTTCAAAAATATGACCTAGAGGTTAAATCTTTAATATTCTAATTTTAGCTTGCCAAGCTATTGAACTGACAGTCACTGCTAAGAATTTTAATACATTAAATACTCATGTATTGTTATTAATAACGTGAAGTTGATAAAAAAACTTCAATATTTGCCTCCTTAATCTCTATGATCACAAAAAATAAAATATTGCATCGTATTTGCCTATGTATTTTCTGTCTTTTTCATAAAACAGAATAAATTAATTCTAAATAATGAAAACCTATTCTCTCCTCTTGGATGTATCTTAGTTATCATTGAATGTGCTGCAGGCATATCCCTGTTCATCAAAGTTTACACATAGAATCTCAGACATAGTGAAGTCTGGTGGATACGCTTTATATTTCTGCAGTATCAAAATTTCACCCTTAAGAACTGCATGCTGATATTTTCAGGGCTGAAACCGTGCTTACCAAGCAGAGGAAAACAAAGCACTGAATTTCTGGTTAAAAGAAATTGATACAAAACAGAAGCAACCTCTATTCAACTTTGAATGGGCTTTTAAAATTATTTTCATTGTATATCTGACATAGATCCAGAATTACAAAAATTATATAAATCTTAAATAATTCAAACTTTGGTATAAATTGGGCCTTATTTTTTTTTTCTTTCATTCTTTATTTCCCATTGGTTTTTCATTGCTATTGATTCCTTCAAGGAAATTTTTTACATTTGGTAAAATGATAGAATTTCAGCCTAGGAAAAGAAAATACCTTTATTCAAGATCTGCAGTCTTAAAAGATTAGCAACAATCTAAGTGCAGTGAATCAGGTCTTCTTTAACAGTGAAATATCAATATAAATACTGGGTTCATATTTAATTAAAAAAAAAAAGACACTACTGCAAGAGAAGGCAGAAATAAATTAGATTTGTATTTATTAGATTTTACTTTAAGAATGTGAATTTATTCTGGGAACATGTTTATTAATTTGGGTAAAATATATTACTGCATGGAAACTACTTCTACTTTTACAGTAAAAATAACCAAGGCAAGGAGATAATTTGATTACTTCCAATAAAAGTATTTTATATTTTAGCTAACTAAATTAAGTAAAAGGAAGACCAAATGACATGACTTAGATTGCACTTTAATCTGTTACTGATTGCAAAGGCAAGGAAAAAAATCCTTCAAAAGGAAACTTTGTATTGAAATGAAATTTTGTTGTTACTATTCACTCCAGTAGACACTGCTTGTGTGAAATCACTTCTGTTTTTAGACCAAGATGTAGTAGGTGACATTATACTTCAGTGATATTACCAAAAAAAAGTCCCTCAGAAGACTGATCAGAACAAATAGCTGCCTGGTTTAAAAAGTAACAGACTCTGGACTGGGTGATCTTTATATATTAAAGTCAGAAATAATTTATCCTGTATACTTTGTAAATTCTTCCTTTATCAACAAGAATAAGAATCTATGCTATGTCAGTGGTTCTAACTCTGCAACTGATGTACATCATATAATGACCATTTCTGTGTCCATAGGAAATGAAATAGCATACAACTTTATTCTTCCCAGTACCTAGTACTTTGAAAGGTTTTCTTGTACTCATTAGATTCTGGAACATTAATCTTTTCCATAGAACTAGGATGTATAACTGTAGTTGTAAAACCATTCTTCTAGTTTTATTAATGGATGGATAGAAATATGGGAAAATACCACAAAATGGTGTCTAGCTTAACAAAAGTCATGATTTCTTACTGAAAGATGAAGATTTGTATTTCTTAGCACTCAAGCTCCAGCAGTAATGTAAACTTTCAGTTTATAACAAAGAAAAAAAAAAAGAAAAAAAACACGAGCATCGCGTATTAAGGCAGACTGGACAAGCAGCTGGAGGTCAGAAATACTGAGAGCCACCAGTCATGATTCTGTGAACACTGACTTACAGTCATCGGACCCTTCCTTATTTAGAACTGTTCTAACACCTAGAAATATGTGACTATCACTTCCATTTTCTCCACTCAGGATCTAAAAGTTAAAATTAAAACTAAACTTATTTAAGATACAAATTCCTAGCAGGGACTGTTTTAATATAAGAGTTACCAGAGTGTTGCTAAGATCAACAGAAGTCATGATGTAATTTATTAGAGCTTCGTAAAAGTTGCTCATCCAGAGAACATTGACAGGACGCAGTGACCTCTTAAATCTATCAGCTCTCCTTGTAGTCAGGAAAAGAAAACCCTTTACAGATTTGTCATACTGAGGTGGGTAGGGGGAAGCAAAATTCTTAAAAGACTGTCAAATGGTCGACAAACAGATCACTGGAATTTGAAAGCTGACAGTATCAAACGTTGCTGCATGACTCATGCTCTACCAAAAAACCTAGAATAATCACCCAGATTTCTAGACGTATACAAACCTAGAATTTCTGGAAAATAGGGACTGAACATGTATGAATCAACTGGTCTATTCATATGATAAAAAGTTGATCTGTAAATACAGAACAAATCTGATACTGCTGTGATTCAGACTTCCTACATATTAAATTAATCATAGACTTTCAATTTTGGGAATTTGCCAAGAGCAAGAGAGACAGGAAGACATTTCTCAAGTTTTGTCACACAGACACAGCACTGAAGGATATTGTTTTAGCAGTTAAATCTGAAATGACAGTTTAGCTGATCAAAGCAATAGATCTACACCAACTTACCACCTCGCCACAATGTCCTCACAGCACAGGCAATGACTGGAGGATTGAAAGCGTAAGACTCTCCCAGATTTCCCTGAAAGAGAAAATAAACCATGTTTTATTTGCATTTCTACAGTAACACCAATAAATTCTGAATGGTTCAAGAAAAAGAAAATATTACTGCACTGATGATAAATTCTGCAAACTGCTATCATTGAAAGGCAGCAAAACAAAGTGGAATTTCTAGAGTAACTCTGATATAAAACATTCTAGATCATAAATAAGCATATATTAAATTATTTGAATCAGATATTTTCTGATTAAAGTGTTCATGAAACAACAATTGTATTTTCAACCATATTGTCTTAATTATAAACAGTTTCTTGCTATGTCACTTTGCTAGATGAAATCTTTTTCAATGTACTATATTTAGTGCAAAAATGTAGTTTCAAAACTGAACTTATGCTATTAGCTCATTAAGTGCACCAGAGGTATTACCAAACCTGCAGTACTTGCACAGGCAGTACGTTAATCAGTAAATTACCTTAACAGTTTGTGAAAACAGAACTGTAGCCTTACCAATCTGTTCATGTACCACAAACGAGTATCAATTTCTACCATATCGATGTCTGCTCTAACTCAATTGTTTAACTCTTTCTCACTAGAAGTCAGGCTTACAGAGGTTCTATAAACTACCCGGGTCAAAACTGATGAGTGTCACGTACACACAGAATGCAGTACTCATCTTTACAGCATATATTTGAATGTCATGCTAGGAAGATACAATTAAAAAGCACTTTTCCTTTCAGTTGTCTAGATCCTCATACGTTGCTTTTGGATGGGTTTAGTTATCCCCTAGCTCTACCCTGGTCTGATTTCATAGCATTTGTGGCTTGGGTGGAAAATATAATTGCTTTTGTGACAATAACATTTCTATCATTCAAAGATACTCCTTTCTAAACTGACTTTTTTCTTTCGTTTCTTCACCTTATTCACACCTCCTTTTTCTGCTTTTGTGGAATGCATTGGCCTGTTGACCCTTCAGGCAAACAGCCTGTTTTGCCTGCCAAACACTCTTAAGTTATTTCACCACATGTGGGTAGTCTAGACAAATAATGGTCTACCTTTTCTTCCATATTAAAAGATTGTTTGTAGGGAAAAACAAACAAACAAACAAACAAACAAACAAACAAACAAACAAACAAACAAACAAACAAACAAACCCAAACCCCAACTCTTTTCTCATTATTGTATTAAGGAGGAAATTTCTCCTTTCTGGTGGGGCTGAGGTTGGTATTTTCATGCTGTGTTAATTTGTTTATTGCTTCACCTGTGCTATTATCATAGGACCTCTTCTCTACAATACAATGCTTTTGTCCTTTCCCCCTTCTTGTTTTCTAGCTCTAAGTTACCTCATCTTTTCAAGTATCCATCTTTCCCTTCTTGAATATATGTACCTTAATACTTCTCATATACCCGCCCTTGCCACTGTCTTCCATAAATATCTAATTGTTCAAGTTTTTCACTCTTCTGCCTTTTATTGAATAATAGCAGGTTTATCCTGACCAGAGATACTCTACTTCCCTACTCATTCTTCTTGTAATATCCTCTATGGGCCTTGATATCATTTCCACTTTCAGTACTTCCTTTTCCATTCTTTTGTGTCTGGAATACATGGTCCACTTAAAAAAAAGCAACAACAAAAGCAACAGGTTTTGGTCTTTATGCTTCTAGTCTGCAGGTCTTTTAGACTTTATCCTTCCAGACTCCTCTCATTGTTCTTAAAATACCCTCCCAATAATAAAACTGAAATATATATTGTGACAGTAAGAATGAGGTAATAATGCAGATGCACCATCAGCTTTTTAGTCTTTTGATCCCCTTTTCTGTGCAGTGGACATTCAGCACACTTTCTAACTGTAAATAGTGTCCAAGAAGAAGTTAATTTCTCACTACTGAAAAATTAACCTTGAACTAACAAACAATAACAAAAGAAAGAAACATTTTCTGTTACCCCAAAATACAGTAAGCATAACTGCCACTGCCAAGTTTTTTCTACTCTCAGTAGAAGTACTTTCTCTCATTTGACTATGTTTGTTCTCTGCAATGCTTTTCATATTCAAGGATGATACCCTGCAAGCTCAAGAACGGTCCATCCCAACAAGCAGGAAGACAGGCAAAAAACATCAGGGGGCCTGCATGGATGAACAAGATGTTGTTGGCAAAGCTCAAGATGTGAAAAGGGAGTATATGAAAGGTGGAAACAGGGACAGGTAACCTGGGAGGAACACAGAGACACTGTCTAAGCATGGAAAGATGCAGGAAAGAAAATCAAAGCCCAGGAACAGAATCTAGTTAGGGATGACAAAGGCAACAAGAAAGGCCTCTGTAAGAATATCAGCCTGTAAAGGATGACTAGGGAAAATGTGGACCCACTGCTGAATGTGACAGAGGCCCTGGTGAAATAAGACATGGAATAGGCTGAGATGCTGAATGCTTTATTTGCCTTGGCCTTAACTAGTAAGGAAACCCTTCAGCAGTCCCAGAGACCAGGGGGGAAGTTTGGTGCTACAGGCCCATCTGGCCTTGCCTCCATACCTGGGAAGGTGGTGGAACAGCTAAACCTGGAAACCATTTCCAGGCAATTGACTGGTGGGCTCACCAAGGGGAACTCATGCTTGACCAACCTGGTAATCGTCTGTGGTGAAATAACAGGATTGGTAGATGAGGGGAGAGCAATGTATATTGCCTACCTAGACTTCCATGTGGCTTTTGATACTGTCTAGAGTAACACCCTTACAGAGATGATGATGAAGTATGGGCTGGATGTGCAGACAGTGAGGTCAATTGAAAACAGGCTAAATGGCTGAGTTCAGAGCATTTTGGTCAGCAATACAAAGTCTCCTTAGAGGTCAGTAACTATCTGTGTGCCCAGGGGGTCAATACTAGGTAATACTATGTTCAGTGCTCCTATTAATGATCTAGAGGATGGTGTAGAGTGTAGCCCACTGACACATTTTGTGGATGACACAGAACTGGGAGGAGTAGCTGATACACCAGAGAGTTGTACTGCCACCCAGAGGGACCTCAGTACACCGAAGAAATGGGCTGATGGGAACCCCATGAAGTTTAACATGCAGAAGTGGAAAGCAGCTTTGCACAAATGGCCCTGGGGTTCCTCATAGACACCAAGCTGAACATGAACCAGCAATGTACATTTGTCACAAAGGCCAAAATCTTCCTGGGCAGTAGGAAAAGTGTTGCCAGCAGGTCAAAGGAGGCAAGCCTTCCTTTTTATTCAGCACTGGCCACACCTGGAGTAGTGTCCAATTCTGGGCTCCCCAGTACAAAAGATATATGGACATGCTGGAAAGAAACAATAAAGTGCTATGAAGATATTGAAGGGACTGGACTATCTCTCCAACAAGAAAAGGCTGAGAGAGCTCAGACTATTCAGCCTGCAGAAGAGAAGGCTCAAGGGGAAACTCATCAAGGTATATAAATACCTTAAGGGATGTTGCAAAGAAGATGGAGCTAAACTCCTTTGGTGTCCAATGACAGGACAGGAGGCAATGGGAACAAGGAAACACAGAAGGGTCTGTCTGAACATCAGGAAACAGCTTTTTACTGTGAGGGTGACTGAACACTGGAGCAGTTTGCCCAGAAAAGGCTGTAGCATCTCCATCCTTAGAAATATTAAAAAGCCATCTGGACATGGTCATGGGCAACCTGCTCTAAGTAGCCCTGCTTGAGCAGGGAGGTCGGTCCAGATCCAACCTCAATGATTCTGTGATTCTGTGATATTTTATTCATGCTACTTAGCATTTCTGTTTTTTCCATCCACCTAGGCAGTCTGTGATTCATAACCTTCCACCTTTTTCTGTATCTCATCGGTGACATTCAGAAGCCACAATATTCCTAATGATTCACGAAAAAATAAAAGGGAAGTAAATAGCAGTAAATGGCAAATAATGATCAAGAGTGTTTTGCCCTAAAAGCTCTCTTCCCCTAAATTTTAGGGGAACTATTTTTGTCATAATACAATAGCAGTTTCAGAGAAAATGTTTTTTGAAATGCACTGCACATGCACCACAAAGAAAGCTGTTGAAAATAAGCAAATAGAGCATTTTTTTTCCTTAAAAATCATAATTGTATTGAGACTTACTGACATTAAAGGAAATTATGAAGTTGGAGCAAAGCTGTTTGGTTCTTGAGATTCTTTTTTTATGAGGGAAAGCACAGCTAAGAGATACCGAAGAAAGGCTATTTCCTGAAATCGGAAATAGTTCAAGAAAATGTCATCAAGTGTGAATGGAATGTCTTTAAAATGGTCTTTTTTTGTTGGATTTAAATTTAGGCATGATCATGGATTTAGGCATTTGTGATCTCTAAGTACCCAAGCATGTAGAGACATAAAAATCTCATCACCAAGATTTCTGAATATTCATGGAAAGTACAATATATCCTTAATCCAAACCCCACTGAAATCAACAGGAATATTCCAATGACCTGATTAGGCTCTGGCTTGGCATTCCAGACTAAAAACTTAATGAAGTCCATGAAAGATGACCCAGAGTATCACTATAAACTATGAACTCTCAATTATATCCAAGCTAATCACAACTTAATGAAACAAAAAATATTTTTGCTGATTTGGGGGTTTTAAAATCTGATTTATCTCCTTTCCCAACATCAAAATAAATTATGAGGTCAAACTAAATCTGGATTTTTCAGTGGAAAATCTCACCCAGATCTACTACAAAACAGAAAATAAATGAGACTACACAGAAATTCTACATGTGCAAAGTAGAAGTACTAGTACTCTAAAGGAATATGGACTGGAAAGCTTCTGAACATGTACAACTTCTTTTGCAAAGTATATAAAAGAATATAAGGGTCCCTTTTCTACTGTTTACAGTCTAAGGAAGTGAAAGTGGCAAAGTAGAAATATACAGCTGCCTAATAGTCAATTTTCCAGCTACTCTTCAAAGTTAACATTTGCTACCAAATATTAATTTCTTACTATCATATACCCTCAGATCAAATCAAAACAAATCCAGGCAGAGAGATTTACAGAAGGACCATGGACATAAAGATAAGGATTCTATAGCATCTGGCTGGTGCTATTTTCAAGCCATCAGCTCCCGGCACCACTGTAGAGATGTAGCAGCCATGTCACATCAGCAGCAGCTGGTGGTCGCCTATGTCACCATGCAGTTGGTGACATGGCCAGCTCAGGATGGGTGTCTCCTTGTTGCCAGGAAGACCTGGGACTTCCTGGGGCTGGCAGAACCCTAGGCAGGGGTGACTTATGGTGACCAAAGGTGGCTGCTCCCATTGTTTGTTGATAGTGTCCTGTTTTTCACAGCCTCAGGCCCAGACAGGGACACAACTAGAACACGATGCACTACCATCCCCTCCTTCCTCAGCCACTCAGCCAGAGATTTCTGCAGCTTTCTACAAAGCCATTGACTTAAGGACAAGTACACACAGCCCCAGTCTGCACCATACCACTGTCATACAGACAGATGGAAGCTACCCACAGCCATGCACAAAGGGAGCTCTGTGACACCCGCCTTCTCTGTCTGAAACCTACCTTGAAATAAAGTTTCTGTTTTATGAACCCATTGGCTGGTTCTTCTGGTTTGTATGAGGCTTTTTTGGGAAACCTTTTGGCCTTTCCTTATGTAAAAAGAGTGTACATCTTTTATTTCCTGTTCTTACAGGAAATAGTATTGTGCATAAGTCTTGATTAATCCTATTTATTGATGTTTCTCTTACAAGTTTAATAGTTTTTCCAGTGAACTACAATTTGGAAAAAAAATTTATGAAGATTTTAATTTTAAGACACATGCTTAGTTATGCTAACTTTCTATAAAAGTAGGAAAAACTAAAACTCCAGGGTTTCTATATGGAATTCTAAAACACCTATGTTTATGCAAAACATTTGAACTTCATAACATGTACCTATTCATACATAGCTTCCTCATAAAAAATTTTATCCACTTTTATTTTGCACAGGAATAACAGGTATATGAACTCCTTCTCCTTATGCTGTAACAAAATGAAATGCATATGAATATGCATTTGGTGGTTCATTTCCAAAATTAATATTTTTTTCAAAGCAGCCAAATTATTTTTCTTTTAACAAATAATTAATTTTTGTTTTATTATTTAAAGATAGTTCTATATAAAATTAAATTTGCTTTCAGTATGGTAATTTTCTACATGAAGACACATTTTCTGTATTTTCTGTATGAAGACACAATTCTTCATCAAAACTGTATTGTCTTAACTCTAATAGCATGGGTCAGATTTCTCGCTAATTCTGATTTTAAATGTTTACAGTCATCAGAAATTACAGTGTTAGTTACGGATTACAAATAAGAAACCAAGTACTTCCAAATATCAAAAGAATGAAGTTCTGAACCTTCTCCAGGACACGAAAAGAGGTGTTAAAAGCCATTATTTTTCAAATAGTTGTTGGGTTTTTTTAAACTGGAGAGTCTAAAGGTAAAGAGATAGACTCAGCATCAAGGACTTTCAGTGTATTTGTTGCAGTGTGGTTACATTTAAGAATATGAAGTACCTTGAGGTATGAAAAATTTATTACATTTTCCAAAGATGACTCCAGTCTTATTCTGTGGTCCTAAATTTAGCTAAAAATTTCATAATGGTGCCAAGTGTCTTATAAGTCTATATGGATCCAGGAAAGATACTTTTCTGATCTTAGGTGACTAGAGTGCATTGCAATCCAAACCCAGACAAAACAAAATCCAACCTCTTAAGCCTTTCTTGAAAGATACTGCATTTTTGAAACTTTATCATCTCCTACTTTAAGCTTTTAAGAAACAACCAAAATATTTCAGATTTTTTATTACTAGTGGAGACCAAAAAAGTAAACTGGAAATATCTCAACTTCAGCTCTGAAAGGTGCCAAGTATTTCTGAAGTACTGATTCTCTGTGCTGCTGCCTCTCACCTCCTGAGGAAGAACCCATCATTCTGAACCGGTATCTGAGTTTGCAGTTATTTTTTTCCTTGTTAAAAGTAAAGAAATGTAAAATAGTATAAACTGCAAGGGAAGCATATTGGTGCATTTGGAACATTTATTTAATATGAACTTGCAATGCCTGCAAATGTGGTGAAACAAGGTTGTATATGACAATGGACTGAGTCAATCATTTTGAAGTCAGAAGCATTTCAATATCTGCTATATTTTCCATAGTTGCACTGGGAGCAGAATGATAATATGGGAAATAATATGGGATATATGTTGTCAGTGCTGGAGGCTGAATGACAATGTTCAAATGACTGCCTTGAACACATTTTTTGTTACATTTTAATGTTGCTGTGTGTATGGCAGATTTCTTAGGCTGACACTATACACCAGTTAATATTTCCTTTATGTATATAAAAACATCAATTAACTTTCTTTTACTTAAGTTGCTTAATTAGTCATCACGTCATAGAAATGCTGGTGTAGCAATAGGAACTTACAATGTATGTCCTGAAAAACTGGTGCACTACCCTTTGTTCCTTTTTATAAACACATGCAAATTTAACATTTTTTGTGAATTAATCCACTCTTTTACCAGTACCCTTTGTTACTCTGCTCTGTGTATTTTAGCTGTTTGTATTGAGTTTGCGTGCTCCAAGTACATGGGCTTTCATCACTTGAAAATCATTAACCTGTCCTGTTCACCACTACCGAAAGACTTTCATCATGTTCAGTATAATTTTCCTTTCTGTTATTATTGCTATTTTTCTTCAAGTATTCTTAAAAAACCCCAGTATTTCCAACCAAAAGAAGTAAAACTAATACCTAAAATATATTCTAAGTGTTCTGTTTACTAAGCATAAGTACTGCCTACTTTAAATAATTTATTTTCATTTTCTTGACAAGTAATGAACTTGTTCTGTGTACATTTAAAAGATAGAGGAAAAAGAAAAAAACAAACTGAGAGAAAGGAGTGTTATAGGGCTGAGTCCTAAAAAGAGAAATCTGAAGAAATAAGATAAGGACGAACCATTGCAAAGTTGTGGTAGTGGGACAGAAGTTTGGTAAGACTAATTTTTTCCCATTTTGGAGGCTTGTGTGCCTTTCACCTCACTCCCCACCCCCCACACTCTGGTTTTATCTACCTACCTTTCCATGGCTCTTTTCTATTCTTTCTCAATTTCTTTTAATAATTTCACTGTTAGGGCTCATTTAATTCTCAATTCAGTATCATTAAGGATATCGGCATATCAGCATAGCTATGAGTCTAAATCACAGATGATAAAGCCTCAAGAATCATCACACAGCTGAATATCATAGGGTAGCTCTGGAAAGTCCTCTATTTGTTTCCCTAAACTTGCAGACACAGAAAAAGCTCCACTACTTATTAAGTGGCCATTGTTTATTTAAAAGAAAAAGAAAATTATAAAAAAAAAAAAAAGAAAATCCTTCCCAGGAAGAGAACAGTGGATTACAGTGCTATAAATATGAAGAGGACGATATTGCAACATACCCCCAAAGGATCAATAGGCTGGTTCTTGCTTCAGAAGAAAATGACTTACAAAATGCTTGTGATATTTTTTACAAAAACACTCTCTCCCCCAAAACCTCTTGTGTCTCTAGAATATATTTTTCATGCCTCTCAGTATAAAATATATAAAACAGAATGTCACAGCCACCAGACTTTGTTTTTAAGTCCGTGTAACACAGTGTTACAGGATCTGGAGAGAAAAGACATGACCATGCCAAATAGCTGCCAGCAGATTTTGGAGACAGACTCTGTGTGTGACCATGGCCAGGCCTCTTTCAGGTTTGTCACTGGTAAATGGGGATGACAGTCTTCTGCTACGTCACTGACATGCTATGTAAATAAATTAATTGAAGAATACTGTGAAAGCATCTGAATATATATGAATGAATGTCACTCATTTCAATTTGACCTCATTAGGCTAATTCTCTTGCAGTGGTCCTTTAGTCTTCTTCATAATGACTCTTGTAATGAAATTATGGAAATTGACATTTACTGTATTTCATGCTTTAGGTATGCAAAACTAAGAGTTACCAGAGAAAAGAGAGTATGCCCTCCTGTCATGTTATTTTGTCCTCTCCACTGTCACTCCCCTGACACACAATCAATGAGTCTGGAGAACTCAGCACTGATACTTAAAAAACAAGGGTCTCATTTTCTGCAAGTTTACCTCTTTGATGGTAATGATAGTCTGATGAATGTCACATCAGCAAAGGGAAAAGGGCAGAAGCACATGATTTGGGACTTTTCTTTGCATGGTAACTAGACTATGGATTGTTTTTTCCACAGTGCCAAAGAGCATTCTTGGGTATTTGGAAGTCATGGCAAGGGACAAGCAAGAGAGCTCTTTAACAACTGAACAGCCCATCAGGACAAATGAGATTGTAGCCAAGCCAAATTTCTTCCAAGGGAATCTCTTTAAATAGTGTGGTTGTGCACATGGATATGGCACAGGATAGCAGATGAAGTCCTACGTGGACTCAGGATTCAGGAACAAGTAACCACTTGCATGCTATAGAAAAGGAAGACACACCTACACCCCCTCTAAAAAGTAGTGACAAGAAAAGACATCAAGTAAATCTGACTCATAGCCAACATAGTACAAACAACTGTCATGCTGAGATATCCTAGATCTGAGTGACTTAATTTAGATGCTGGAAACTGTTTAACTGCATCAACGTAACACTGTCCGTAACATTAGCTATCTTCAGATTTAGACTATAAAAAGTACGTAAAAAACCTCTAAAGATGGAAGCACGGAAAAAAAATGAGAATACTGGTTTCATTACAAGCAGGGTAAGGGAACCAGGAGTTCTTCTCCAGCATGGAGGTGCTTAGTCTGAATTAGAATAAGTGTCAGAGGGAAGGTTGAACACTTCTATCATTTCAATTAAAAAAATGATTAAAGGTAAGAAAGACTGTCTAAAAAGTTCATATATGTAACTAGAATTCTCCCTTCATAGTGATTTTTTTCCCCCCATAGAAGTGAACAATATCATTATTATTTAGAAAATTTATTTGACAAAGAGATTGTAATGTCAAAAGTTGCCTGCTTATCAAGAGCGATTTTTTATAGCTGATACAATGCTGGCCATCAACAATATCTCATAATCATTCTCAAGATGTGTGTGAGTACACAGAGGGTGTTTACTGGCACCTTTAGAAAGATTCTGAACTTCAAAAAGTGAGATGCAAAATAAAGAATGTGAAAAATATCTGTTTCCCAAATTAAGTTTACAGGGCAATATTCCTTACCTAATCATTTGCTTTTATTCAAGGAAAAACAGCAGGAGATGTGTCTTTGGCTCTAAAAAGTAAGGTCCAAGAGGAGGAAAAATATCCATCCCTCAAATTAAAGCATGTATGTGTGAATAGTTATATAAAAATCAGGAATTTTAACATATAGCAAATCTGAGGCCTAATTTAGCTCAATCTGTTTTCGCAGAAAACAAGAATGCAAAGTTCTGCAGAAACACTAGATAAGCCATGGAGCAAGAAATTTGGTCTAAAGTTGCTAGAGAGTATTTCCCAATTCTAGAAAGGAGATCATAATGTACATGTGCCAGGATACTGAAACAGGATGATTTATGGTTTTGTATCTAATGTGTATTATATGAATAAAAGATATTTTGCCCTGAAGTATGTTCCTCTGAATACCCTCCTGGTCCAACATTCATGGTCAATCCAGGCCATTCAAGGTCACTGGTGTAATAGTCCAGAAAGCTGGCCGCAGATGTTGAAGCTAAGAGTTGTATTTGCATTTGAAGATGTAGGGTCAGCCTATTAGGACCTCTCACTTGCCTAATCTCATTTTCATTAACAGATCGAAGCACAGTCTGTCTGCTAGGGTATGACACAAGCAGGCATCCTTCCAGGAATGACTTTACAGCCAAGTAAATCAGTGTTTCTCCTCCTCATTCTCAATAGTCATTCTCAGTAGTATTGCTATTTAGAGGCAGCACGACGAAGAATAATATCAAGAAACATGGCATTGTCCCAGTGGGAATGTAGTAGCACAGGAAGCAAAATAGAGGGGTTTCAGTCTGCTGTTTGGTAGATTTAAGCTCTGGTAAACAGGTCCCTGTGGAGACATAAAGTGAAAATGTGTTTAACCCTTTTTCACCTATTAGAATGGCATCAGAGTTGTTTTACCTTGCATTTGACTAAGTTTGCCTATTTCTATACCAGTGCTGTAAAAAGAACTCATAAATCATGAGAAGAAAAAGTAGTAGGGCAGTGTGTTCTGCCCTCCTATATTAATATAAGTGTATTAGTATTAATATATAAGTTAGTATTTGTTTTTCACGAGATAGAAGTTCCTGGCAGACTTATCATGGGCTGCTGTTAAAGCAGCAGCCAGGGCTGACCCAGCATGTCAAAGCCTGGGACAGCCCCCAAATCCTGGCCAGGTGAGAGCCACTGCCCCTGCTCAGGGCCACTGATGTCCAGGCAGAGCCTTCCCCACCTCCTGCTGCCCCTGACAGGCCCAAGCCACACTGTCCTGCCCATCCCCTTGCTGCACTGCTGTGGGATGGGCTCAGCTCCCCTAGTCCCTTGGCTCGTTCCCCTCTGGGTAGCTGCACCCCACAGGGAGGGCTCTGCCCAGCCTGGTGTGTCCCCAGCTCCCAGCTTGTCCACTCGGGGGTGGCTCTACTCCTACAGCACCTTCCTGAGCCCCAAGCTGCATGTAGAGGCCAGGCCCTAGGGTGAAGCCATGGTGGATAGGCCTCACGGCTGTGCCTGAGGCTGCCCCCCACCCCCTGCAACTGCGTGCCATGCCATGGGAGTCCTGCCATGGGGCCAGGACTCATAGCAGTGCTAGTGGCCACAGTTAGACACCACGGGGCTTTGCCCCACAGCTGTGCCAGTGTTTTTCCCCTGTGACTACCCAGGTGCAGTGAGGCCTGGCTGAGGGTCTGGGGCTGTGCCCACAGATACCACTGAGCTGAAAGTCATGAGTCTCATCTTTCTCCCTGGTCCCTGCCAGCGGGAAGCTCTGGGCTGACCTTTCTGCCTCTACCTGGCCATGTGTGGGCCTCCTCTTGCCCGTGTGCTTCACCTTAGCCCCATATCCCTGCCCTGACTTTGTGACTTTGTCACAGCCCCCTGCTCCTTCCCAGGCCCTAGTTCCTGATCCAAAACAGAACAAATCACAAATCTGAAAGTGTTGTTCATTCATGTTGTTCATTTGTTGGGATGAAAGAAATATTTCCTCCTTGCCAAAGATTTTAGTTGCTAGATCCCTTAGAAAATGTTGAATTTTCTGAGGTGTTAAAAGTTTGATTGTGGCCTTGCCTTTGCAGTAGATAATTTACCATAGGTTTTTTGTTCAGCTACTTCTGGTATTTGGAAAAATATAATGTTGCAGAGGGAGAGGGTTTTTTGTCACCTTGTGTCTTAATTGTTCTATTATCAAAGCACTATAGAATTAATTATCATATTAACTTCACATTTTTACAGAGCGTCTAGATTAATATACTGTCTAATCTGTAAATTTCTGTTGACACATTTTTTTCTTACAGTACCAGGCACAGAAGACATTACAGCAAAACCAGCTTTTTAATGTGAGCTAACTCGTGCCTTGGAGGTGACTGCAGGAGTGAAAATACCCTATATTTGCAACAAAGCTAAAAGCTATTCTTTTATAAAACCAACCAATCCTCTTAGTTTAATTAAGAATTCGGTAAGTGAAATTCACATACAAATTGCCTTCTGTTACTCCCCTGCTTTTTTTTTTCATTTTAAAGTAATTTGTTTCTATGGCTTTCTAATTCTGCTCTCTTATTGGCTGCTTTGTATATCTAAAGAATGCAAATAATATTCAACAGCATTTGGCATTTATGAAAATAGCATATTACCAGATAGTAATTGTTCAACAGTTCCTATTAAAAAAATAAGGAAAATCATCTACTAATGGATCAAATGCTACAAAACAGGCATTGTTATGCTGAAAAGTAATAAAAAAAAGATGGTGGAGGACAGGAACCGCAAACCAAACCCTGAAAATTTTGCAATTATTTCTTCTGTTCATACATCAAGAATGAGTTACAAAATGCACCCTGGAGCAGGACTGCAGTAAACCTTTCCCTTTGTACTATGATTCTACTTTTTCTGAAAGCCAAGAACTATGGTCTAAATAAAACATCTGACATATAATGGAAAATGTCAAATATGTATATATCCAGAAAGATAGGTTTTGTAGAAAAAGTGTATATATATTGAATGAACTACTGTTATAAAATACAGTGCATTTTTCAATAATTCAAATAGATGAATGGAACACTCTTAATGAGTGTTAGAAAATGGCGATCCCCACTTTTAGTCCTTTGAAGCCATCATGTAGTCCAGTACTGGCTGAGTGAAGCCGAAGTTCCCAAGAACAGGCTTACAAATGAAAAGCCAAAGTGTTCTTCTAATTATTCCCATCTTCGCACATCATCTTAAAACAGAATCGTGTCTCTTTAACACTTTTGGAATATAACACATTTCTACAGGCAGTGGATACAGGTGACCTTAGCTATAAGCAAAAGAGCCAGGAATCTTCCAAAGTCTT
Organism: Phalacrocorax carbo; assembly: GCF_963921805.1. Taxonomy (NCBI): domain Eukaryota; kingdom Metazoa; phylum Chordata; class Aves; order Suliformes; family Phalacrocoracidae; genus Phalacrocorax; species Phalacrocorax carbo. The sequence goes on from NC_087548.1 coordinate 33,459,319, forward strand.
CTGAACAGATATGGCAAGAAAAACATTATTTTCTTTATGGAAATAAAAAATAATTAATAATAACAACAATGATAATAATAAACCACAAAAAAACAGCTAGTAATTAAGCAGTAAGGTTCATGTCACAGAAAGACATAAAGTTAGAAAAGATTATTCTGTGATTTCCAGTACCCTTTTAGTGATTTATTTCCCCTGGTGCATCCATTCTGCATACAACATAGCTAAGAAATTGTCTGTCATCAAGTAACTGAAAGCTCTTTCATCGCACTTTTATACAAACCTGTGTTTTGCAGTGTAAGTCCTTTAATCATATTTGGTAAAAAGATACAATGTCCTTTCACATCGGAAGCAAGATAAAAAGCCTTCAGTAGATAAAATACTTTTTAGTATTAACTGTCCTGTTGAAATCTGGATTAGAGTTGCATTGCTTTAAAGTAAGCACAACTTCTATCTCTCATATTTGTCACTAAAGAAACTCAGAATAAGTTAGGATTCTCTTAGACTTCTGTTTCATTTACTTACAAGTTCTTTAAATATCAAGTAACTAGGAAATTGGTGGCAGTGGCAGCATTATATATATAACCCCTTGATTATATATATATTTTTGATCATTCTTCTTATGTATGACATTAATTTAATTGTGGTTAGCTGTATCTGGATCCTAAAAACGCTTATTCATGTATTAGGATATAGTTGGACAAGGAGTTTCACAGCAGAGGGATTATTTGCATGATGAAGGTAAGTCTATGCATAGTTGAATAAGCTGTAGAATAGAGCCACAGGCAATTGCTATCTCAGTAGCTGCACTGATTTTTAAACAGGAAGAGAAACGAAGTCACTATAAAACTTTTATTTTAAGGCAGACTTAAAATAAAATCAGTCCATTTTTTTTAGGAAGCTGCAGCATACACTGAATTTGAGTTAATGGGTATCTCTCTGTATATTCTATTTGACTGTATCCCTTTAACAGGAAGATATTGTGATTGTGATCTTTTGTGACTAGAAAAGAATGTCTGAGCAAGACTCTCCTTTAGGGAGACTGTCTGTATCCTGTCCAATGCCACTTATACTACAAATGTGTCAAATAAGCAGAATAGCTAGGAATGACAAGTCTACTGCAAGGAAATCCTTACAGTTACTGAGTAAAAGCCAGACCAGTTTCAGGTTCTCGCAGCTGCCAAGTTAACTGAAGCAGTGCAGTCCTGTCACCTAAATGCAGATTTAACTACAACTTCAACCCACGTTCCTTTATCTGAATTATCAATATGGAGAACTAATTATGATGTAGGAGTTAGGTGCTTCTTGTCTTGGCTAGTTTCAAATGACCTAGTGATAACTGTTGTGCTTGGTCTTCTTGAAAATTAAAACTAAAAAAAGAATAGCCTGTCTAAGGAATTCAGCCATCAGTTGGGAAAAAAAAAAAAAATTCTGCTTAGGATGATTACAAATTTTTAGCCATAGCTGGGGTAGGTGGAGAGTTACTGCCATCTGCTGGAACGATTAATTTCCTGATTCAATTTTAGAGTAAACAAAAGTGGTTTGTTTGGGGGTTTTTTTATGAGTAAAGTAATGGACGACTAAAACCCTTACCATTGCTGAAATTCAGGGCGTAACATTGTGTAAGAATCTAGATGCTCATTCTAATGGAATCAAGATCATAAAATTATGAAAAATATGAACCTAAATCCTCACGCAATCCAATCTCTGGGGGACTAGGTAACAAAATCAGGTTGATAAATATGAACTAGAGGGCATAAAACCTCCCAAAAGTGGGAGACGAGAAGGTACAAAGGGAGCAGGATCTTAAAGGCAAAGACATCTCTGTGGAAAACCATTTTAAAATCAAAATTAAAAAAGCATAAAGTTCAAAACTAGTGTTTCACTCATGAATAAATGTAAAAAATATTATTTTAGGAAAAAAACCCAAATATTTTAAAAAGGCATATGTTATAGACAGGTAGCAGGCACCTCACAGCAAACACCCAGCTTTTGGTAAGAGTTGGTAGCTCCAGAAAAGAAAAACAACCAAACAACAACAACAACAAATAATCCAGAACACACACTAATTTTGTCCTCCTGCTAGGAAACCTCTGTTTAGGTCACAAAGTACACATCAGTAATTAGCACTGCAAAGTCATGTTGATGCTGAATATAGAGTAAGCAGTAATATGTAGCTTACACAGCTTTGGACATTTTTTAAGAGCTTTTCTGTCTTCATTCTCTGTTTCAGCTATGTATAGTTCCAAATCCAGATAAAACTGAGTACTCCTTTCCAGCTAGAGGCCTTTAAATGTCAGTTTTATATTAGCCTGCTGAAGATTTCAAGACAGCCAAGTCAGATGTTGAACGGTTCAGACTGAACTGTGATGTGGACATCAGTACTCAGTCTCACACTTTTGCGAGTCTAAACCAGAATGCCTATAGGCATATATATTCTACCAAGAAAGAGAATTTGTCATGGTTATTCTCTATTTGCTGTCCTGAAGCCTGCAGAACTCTATTGTCATTACATTAACCTATTTTCAGTTGCTTAGAAATTAATGAAACTGGGAAGAAATTGCTGGGAAAGAGTGGAAATGGGACCAGCTAGGATGAGGAAATCAAGCCAGCTGAACCACTTAGAAATATTAAGATGGCATAAAGAGGTGCAGTGAGTGTAATGGTTGGCTAGCTAAAGAAGGAAGAATATAAATACACAGTTGAGGGGTGTGGTGAGAAGGAACTATGATTACATAGTCAAACGATTGATTGATTTCAGGTCTCATGCCTGAAATATTTGATGTACAAGAAAACTTGCACCAAATTCTATCATAATTCAAACTGCATGGTGAAGCATTTATTTCCTCCTGGGCTGGGGTTTACATTTCATGTCATTTATATCTCATCACATTGACCATTTTTAAGCTGCAAATAGCAGTTTTTAAATTCAGCACACTGGAATTTCAATCTCAGTGATTATTTATGGATCCCTAGCTTTAACATTGTCTTTAGATCCAGTGTTCATTACCCTGGTGCCAACAGCTTTAAAGTGACCAACACAGATGAGGTGTGCTAGAAGATCTCTTTTTAAATGCACACAGAGGCACACCTCCTCCCATTTTGTCAATTTATTCTGATGAACAAGAGCAATATGTTTTCCTTCTGCATGATCTGGGTTCTGGAAGGTAAAAAATTTGCAATTATTTTTTGATGCTTGGCAGCTTCTAGTGTACTGAACATATATATAACATATTCTTATGCCTCTACAAGGCCACACTAGCTTTTTCTAGGTGTTGTTTGGATAATTGCAGAAAAAAGCTTTTCTCAAAAAGTGAGATGCAACTTAATGGGAAGAAATGTAGGATGATAATGCTCAAGGAGTTTACAAGCTACATGAAGCAACTACACTGATGTCAGTGTGATGCTGTGCTTGGGCTAGCTGGAGAGAAAGACATGAAAAGCAGAGATAACCTGTATCAAGGGATCATAAGAAGTTGTGTGAGCAATGACGCAAAGAAAGCTGTGTGTAACCTTTAAGATCAAAATTCCGACATTCAAGATAAGTCATTAACCTTAATTGTAAACAGATTTTTCTGAAGTCTAGAAGACCTAAGAAGTCAGAGTTGCACTCAGATTCAAAACATCCACAGCCAAATCTTATACAGACCTTTTCTCTATAAATGTTAAATGATCAACAGCATTTGAAAAACAACTTCTCTGTAATTTTATGTAACACTGAAGTGAACCTGTGACAGATTTTGCAAGAAATTGAGAAGCTCACAGAATCAGTCCTGACAAAGTCACTCCTTGTAAATAAGCATGAAGGCAGGTTCAACCTATTATAGTACAAATAACTTGTCACTTTGTAAAATAATTTTCAAGTCCTGTGTTCAATCTATTCTGTAAAATGCCCAGACCTGTTAGAAGCCATACATGCGTTAGAAAAACAAACAAACAAAAAAATAGCATTCCTGTCTGCTAATGAAATGGATGTGTTTTTCTTAAATAAATTCAAAAAAATAAGAAAAAAAAATTTTTACTCTCATGACCTGTTTCTTCCCCTAAAAGAGATGCACCTCTAAACAGCATATCTTTCACTGTCCCTTGTTTCTTAATAAAGTTGAAGCAGTGTTTTGTAATACTTGCCTCTGTAAAGTACTTCCTTCAGCTTACACTCAGATTTTCTATACACTCTGATCTTAGCCATCTTCTTTCAATACTTACTGACGAGAACAAGGCAAACTTGCTGACTTGCTAAAGCCACTAGTCTGTGCTGTTGCATAGGAAATCTGTATTATAGGCAGTTTCTTAAAAATACAGTTATATTCCTTTTTATGTGTTTTGTACTGTTAAATAATACCTAATAAATATTTTGGGTCTGAATTAAGTTTTAGCTTTTATTTTCCCAGCATGTGGTATATCATGACAATCTTGAATTAGAAAGTGTATGATATTCAAAGTATCAAATATGGCTTAGTTCTACTTTGATCTTTTACTAGAAATAAAAAATTGTATTAGGCTAACTGAAGTACTAAATCTTAATCTTTCAAGACCTACAATTAAAATAACAATTAAAATATGCAATGGGAAGAATAATTTTTTTCTAATATAGATGTTAATATAGAAGAAAGGAAAAAAAAGTGAGCAACCTTTAAAAGAATGAATTTGTTTGTGAATATTATATGCAGTCTACACTTAAATAGTCTTTGTAGACTACTTAATGATGATGGATAAGGATTAAGCTAAAGCTTCAAAGGGTTTTAATGTTATTTGGAAATTACCTTCCACTATAATACCAATGTTTTCAGGGGCAGGGGAAAAAGAAGTCCCTAAAGGACATGCCTAGTACATTTTAATGGGATGAACCTTACCCCAGAGGTAAAAACATTATTGATAACCTTATAATACTAATATATGGGTAAGAGATTTTTTCCTTGCCTTTTCAAAAACTTTAAACTGATTCTTGCTGCATTATAACAACAGATTTATATTGGAGACTATAGAATATTTTTGTTACTGTGACTTTTGGCTTTACTCTCTTTTTTTCTCCCTATGGACTTACATTATCTGTACTAGAAAATAAGGTCCATTAAAACATTATAAATGTGGAATAAAGTTTCTTCTTCCCATTTAAAAACATGAAATTTACATTCTACCATAAGGTAAAACCTTTGCTAATGTCACCTGTAAGCAACTTCACAGAAGGGATGGCCTGCAGCTGTTTTCCATTATTATCTTCTCCACTCAATCAGCAGATAAAGGTAATTGTTTCTTGATGCAATGGATTTTATGTCTTCAGTATTTATACTTTATAAACATTTCCACTTCCCCTGTAAGCTACCTTTGCCTGTGAATAATATAATTTTTAGAGTATAGGAGAAACATTTTTTTATGTTTTAATGTTTAGTTTTAAAAGGATCAAACGTAAACTAACCTTTAAGATATTAAACCCAGCAAATATGTGTGCTGATCCAATACATGCTAATACACCAAGACAATTAGACTTTTATGTCACATTAACATTTTGATTCCTGTGACACAGAAGCATAATATCATAGGAAGTCTATAATCCTGGACTGTCTATCTGGTTAGATTTTATACACTGTACAATTCTAATATTTTTTTCCAGAACTACAACCCTTCTTGGCACACAGAAACTTGCGTCTAGCACTTTAATAAGATCAAATTACAGGTGACCAATCTGAAGCATTTTACAGGTAATATGCAGATCAAATATTCATGAAAATGTGTAATTCAGTTTTAAATATCCATGGACAGTTTGTTTCCATGGATGTTTTGCTACCCATACATTGTTGAATGTGTCATGAGCCAGAGAAGTGTTTAATCATTGTATAGCAGCAATGTGATTTTGAGTGTCAGTACAAACTCAACTTGTGTGTAATTTAGATACTACCAGCTATTTATCAACCTTACTGACACACTACATATACAGGAAGTACATATCAATTCCAAAAAATCTAAAATTAAGCCATCTATAAATTTTATTATGTGCTTAATTCTGCATGATAATTACAGTTACCATTCACAGGACCGAATTTCAAAAATATTTTTTATAAAAACCAAGCATTATACGCTTCAAGGTTTTGACTGATACAGACAGTCTAATGGAGAAGTCAAAAGCATAACTCCCAACCGATCACTTGCCCTGCATCAATTTTATGGCAGGAATTCCCACAGTCTCTGTATATCCCATTTCCAATTCTGGACATCAAAAAGAAATGTTAATGCATGGGGAGGTATAGCTACATGAGTCCCATTAACTTTAAATGTGTCATGCTGGAAATATTCTCTCTCTGCTTTGAATTCACTCATATATGCTCTAGTCACACCCATGTGGAAGACTCAACTCCCAGGTTTGCAAGGCAGCATTCAGAGCCCTTTATCACTACAAATTCTATTGAAATAAATTGGATTTCTGATCCGTAATCCTGGCATAGTGATGTGAACACAGGTGTGTTATTAAAAATTTAGAGTATATTTCTCTACTTTTAAAAAAGTATTCTCAAAATTAAAGAGTTAAAAGTGGATATTGCATTGATTAGAATGCTATTTGGTCTCATTTAGATAACTTAATTGTTAACTTTTTCAAGATTTAGTCGTAAGCATGACAAGGAATAAACATGTTGTAGCTCCCTATGAGGAAAGTCAAGTCCACCACTGGCGTGAACCTGTAATGGGGCAAAAAGGTAAAAAAAAAGTTTCAGATTATGAAGGGAGAAGGCCAGGTCTGCACACTGCAGTCTAAAAAAGCTAATACATTTTGATGTCTTGGATCAAGCATTCTGACTTGCTTAGTATCAAAATTAAACTGTCTACATTAATGAAGTTAGTCCTGGGGAGAGTCTATTTACCTTCACTTTCATGTGCACATGATCATTCGCTTACAGAAATATGTACTCTGGGGTTATGGAAAAATGGCAAATTCATGGTAAGAAGATGTCCATTAATTCTTCATCACCAAGGAACCAATTTTATTTTATTTTTGTCAAATATGCAAACTCTACCATATGGGTTTTGCATGCCAAGGTTTTGGTAGTGGGAGGGCTACAGGGGTGGCTTCTGTGAGAAGCTGCTAGAAGTTTCCCCTGTGTCCGCCAGAGCCAATGCCAACCAACTCCAAGACCAACCCTATGCTGGACAAGGCTGAGCCCATCAGTGATGGTGGTAGCGCCTCTGGGATAACATATTCAAGAAGGGGAAAAAAATGCTGTGTGAAAGCAGTTGGAGAGACAGGAGTGAGAATGGGTGAGAGAGAAAACTCTGCAGACACCAAGGTCAGTGAAGAAGGATAGGGAAGAGGTGCTCCAGGCACCAGAGGAGAGATGCCCTTACAGCCCCTGGTGAAGACCATGGTGAGGCAGGCTGTCCCACTGCAGCCCATGGAGGTCCATGGTGGAGCAGATATCCACCTGCAGCCCAGGGAGGACTCCACGCGGGAGCAGGTGGAGGTCCCCTGAAGAAAGCTGTGACTCTGTGGGGGACCGTGCACAGGAGCAGGTTCCTGGTAAGACCCGTGACCCCGCAAAGAGAGGAGCCCACGCTGGAGCATGTTTGGTGACAGAACTTGTGACCCCCGTGGGGGACCCACGCTGGAGCAGTCTGTTCCTGAAGGACTGCACCCTGTGTGAGGGACCCACGCTGGAGCAGTTAATGAAGATCTGCAGCCTGTGGGAAGGACTCATGTTGGAGAATTTCAGGGAGAACTGCCTCCTGTGGGAGGGATCCCATGCTGGAGCAGGGGAAGAGCGTGAGGACTCCCTTCCCTGAGGAAGAAGGAGCAGCAGAGGCAACTTGTAATGAACTGACCACAACCTCCATTCCTGTCCTCCTGCCCCGCTCGGGGGGAGTAGGTAGAGAATTTGGGAATAAAGTTAAGCCCCGGGAAGAAGGGAGGGGTGGGTGGAAGGTGTTTTAAAGATTTGGTTTTATTTCTCATTATCCTACTCTGATTTGATTGTTAAGAAATCAAACTAATTTCCCCAAGCTGAGTCTGTTTTGCCCGTGACAGTAGCTGTTGCATGTTCTCTCCCTGTCCTTATCTCAGTCCCTGAGCTGTCATTCTATTTTCTCCTGCTGTCCTGCTGAGAAGGTGGAGTGATAGAGTGGCTTGGTGGGCATCTGGCATCCAGCCAAGGTCAATCCACCACACTATACATACAGCCACCCTTTTTAAAGGGCTTAGATGTTAGTTTAATACCCTTTTAGAAGGGCTTAAACACTGGAGTTTTAACAACTGTAATTTAATAGGAAACTCATAAGGTGTGAAGTTACTGGATTTCTAAGGACTCAGCACACTGAGGGTTTAGACCCCTCAGTTTCCTCTGAATTAAATGACATGATAAGGCTTTTAACTCTGTAGGAGGTCAGGACCTACAGTGTTGTAGTGGAGCAAAATAAGAACTGGTTATAAGCACACCAATATTGTTTGCCTTGTTAATCTCTGTAATCCTAAACAAGACTAAATTACAGATGTGTGCTTCTAAGTAATCTACTGTATGATAATGAAGTATCACATGCTAAATATGCCAAAAACACAGACAGTTTTTACCCAAGCAGGTTTTACCAGTTACGGGTTTGCTAAATGCTGGTCACGCTTTAAGTCATGTGACAGTTATGTACATGTCAGCTGTATGAGGCAGTAGAATCTATTATTTTAAGACAATAGTCTTAATTTAAGATATATGTCTGTGACAAAGGTCAAAATTCATGTAGAGGCAGCCTACAACATTGTCCATGGTTTAATTATATGAATCAAAATGTAACAGAGAGAATATGAATATATATATACTGCATTAATTTTCATGAATTTTCTCAGCATTATAACAAATTAGTTTCCTGCACTCTGTTCATGTAAGAGTGAGACTGACAGGCATTTGACATACTCCTTGAATGAAGATTAGCAATGTTACATTTTAATTGCACTTCTTAGCCATCATACTGTTTAGAAACCAAAGAGCATATTCAGAGGGCCAGTAAGCAACCCTGCATCAGCTGAATTTCCCCAATTCAAGTAATCAAGAATCATGAAATTCAAGTAATTTCTCTGTCTGTCCATGGCCCCTCTCCCACTGCACAGACAGAGGCATGGTCTTAAGAAATTTACATTGTATTTTATTGAAAGAGACCATAATATTACTTTTAACAAGTTCTTTGCTTCTGACTTTTGACCTTCAAGGCTCATGACTAGCAATGAGAAGTAATGAAATCCATAATGCAGTGGCATAATAAGATGACCTGACACTATCCCGATTTTTCTATCACCAGGTACCACACCGTGTAAGCTGCTGCCTTTGTGAATTGAATTTTTCACTCTAAAACTAACCTGCTTATTTTCCTAGGTATCATATTTTGTTATTACTAAACTGCTCCTTTTGGATCAAATCCATCATAGGTAGCCCTGCACACATGTATGCTTTGTGTATCCCACTGCTATTTTCCAGCTCTTGACGGCTACTTGCTAAGGTTTAGCAGTTTTTTTCAATATATTCATAATTTGTTGTGTATCTTTCACAATGCTCCAAGAGCAGAGAACAGAAAAAAAAAATTCTGGCCATGAGTCTGAACATGTGTAGTTTATTATGGTACTCTGTCCTCAAGTCTCATTAAGCAAAAAGAAATCCTCCATCTCCACTGAACCTCCCACTCCATTAACCTTAGTTTTATTTCCTTGTTTCTTTAAAAAAATTAAGATGAGTAGTTTTTTAGTTATTATTCAGATATGAGAGAGGCATTAAAATTGTTTCTGCAAAGTAACAGATTTTACATGGTTTCTCAAACACCATAGGTGTAATATTTGTTGAAACAGCAATCACAGTATAACCTAGAAAAGAAAACAAAAGCTATAGGGAGAACCACAGCAATAGGGAATTGATGAAAAAAAATCAAATTGGTAAAAGGCAGAAATGGCAATAAGATACTGGCCTCAGTGACAAAAGGCAAAACTACTATATGTTTTGCTAAGACCAAGATTCCAACTTTTGCCTTTTGCTGCTAGGAAGGTTTCCCCAAAGGAGGATTGGCGTAACCCTGTTATCAGGAGTTAGAATGGACAAACCCAGTTTTATGACTAAAGTCCTAGAGCTAGGAGACTTTTGTGTCATTGCAGTTGTTCAGCATGTCAGTTTATCTTGGGTATATCAGGAGATGAGGAAAATGCATCCTTCCAACTGTGGCTGTGTCTGTACAGGGAAACAGCTCCCTGCCCAGCCCCTGGAACAGGTGCAAAACAGCAGTTGCACAGTTGGCAGTAATATAATATCTACATCTTATTTGTTATTTCAGCTCTGTGCAGCATAATAAATTATGTCAATGTTACAATGTTCTATACTTTTTTCTTTTTGCCTTTTTCTTTCTTTTTTTTTTTTTTTTTTTTTTTAATGAGAGAAACATTGCTCTCAATTTTCTGCACAGGTTAAATAAAATTTGGACTAAGAAAGATCCTCAGCAGAAACTGACCTTGCACTTGCAGCAATTAAACTCTGCTGTGGATTGGGTTCCTACAGGGTAGATCAAGATTAAAATCTTCCTTTATCATTAGTGTTCTTTTCTGTTATAGTTGTGTGCACAATGTAGGCCTGATACAGCACTGAATGCTGAAGGCTTGGTAACAGAATTGGAGTCTGGTGGTTAATAACTTCTAAATCTCCTGCAATATCAATTCCTTTTCCTCTCCATGACTCCTTTTTATCCATTTGTTCTAGCCTCTTAAGCTATTGTTTTAACTGATTTCCTTCTTTTAATCAGGATGTAGTGAAGAATACTTGCCCTTTCTTACTAATATGTGTGATGTGCCCAGAATACGCAAGACCTGGTAAGAAATCTACAAAGATTACTTTGTTGATAGAGTGAATATCCAGCACATACACCACGGCCAAAGAATGCTTAATATAAAATCATATGCTTTGTGAAGGGAACAATGGAAGAACACAAACAGCCATGATCATTTATTTTCCTACTTAACAGTCTCAGAATTATAAAATTTTTTTGGCTGGATGGGACTTTGGGAGGTCTCTAGCCCTACTTCTGTTCATAGCAAGGTCGATCCTTAATTCAGGCAAGGTTGTTCAGGGCTTTGTCCAGTTGGGTCTTGAAAACCTCCAAGGCTGGAAATAGTACACCACCTCTGGGAAACCTGGTCTACTCTTGGGCTGTCCTCCTGGAGAAAAGGCTTCTCCTTATCTCCAGCCTGTGCCTCTCATGTTTCAGGTTCTGTCACTGCCTTTCAACCTCCCACCATGCACGGCTGTTAAGAGCCCAGCTGCATCTCCTCCATCCCCTACCAGTTGTGCTGGGGATGCTGTTGCATGTCCCTGAAGCCATGCTTTCTCCCAGCTGAATGAGCCCCAGTTCCATAGGCTCTCCTTGGAGAGCAAGGGCTCTATGCCCCATTATCCCAGTGGCATCCCCTAAACCCACTCCAGTTTGTCTGTGTCCTTCCCATATTTGAAGGTCAAAACTACATGCAGTATCCAGATGTGGTCTAATGAATGAGTAGAAGAAGATAATCCCTCCCCATGAAGTCTTAGCTCTGCCCCCATTCATAAAGCCCAGTATGCGGTTGTTCTTTGCTGCTGGGGTACACTGCTGACTTCATATTATTGTATTAAGCCATAATTTCAAAATATGCACGAATGTGTTAATCGAACTTTTCCATTGCATTCTTTTTTTCCTGAAAACATGTAAGTCAGACTTTGTGTTACACTGAGGAATTTTATTCACTTTTCTGCACTCTCAATGACACTGCAATTTTCTTTCCCTATGTCAAGGGACACCATATTACTTCTGCATCACAAACTCCATAATCCTTCACTACATGTTAAGTCATAGTGATTTTTACTCTTCTACATCAGTTGTAGTATTTCACTTTTATCTACTTCACTGTTACAAAATCATCCCCTTTTCCCACGTAAGAACATTACGGGTACCCTGAACTATTTTCCAGTTACTTGCAAATTACAAAGTCATGCCATGATAACTACTTCACATCCTTTGTTATTTTTAATATCAGTAGTGATTATCGTACAAAACCCCAATCTTTTCACGTTAAGGTCATATGCCTCTCAATAAAATGATCAAAATCAATAGCAATCTTGAGGACAACAGCATGCAAACTAAAAAAATGTAAAAATACCCCAAAACATTGCTGTATAAATGTGAAGATTCACTATAACAATGTGTAAGGTCATTGTGTTATGTTATAAGTTGTAAAAAACACAACAAAATTTAAATAAATTCTGGAGAAGAGTTAGCATGTACCTTATATTTGTCCACAGGAGAAATGTAGCCAATGTCTACTTTTCACAGAAATCAGATATAACTATATTTTTAAAAAATCATATCAAAATGGAAACTCTGATTATTTAGGATCTGGCATTTATTTCAGCGAAGGTTCTGCCTAAACACTTATGAATTTTACAAGAATATTCACATAACTGGCACAGTATCCAAGTTACATCACAGAGATAATACTAATATTTACCATACCATCCTTAATTCTGATAGCTGAAACACTGGTTCCTAAGCACACTTTGAACAATCACTTCAGAGCAAAATGTTTCACCACATCATAGGTTCCAATGCTTTTTGTTCTCTTTTGAAGACAGACATGAAAACATGACTGTATATCAGATGTATCATAAAATTCTCTTTAGCTGTCACTTACAAAGTTTGATAATATTGCTTTAAATTCACATATAATCTTTAAAACTAGTACAGTATCTTTGTCAAGAGAATTTGCACAGTTCTGTTCTTCTTTCCCTTCTATTTGGTTTACTCAAAAAGTTGGTTTACCTTAAAATTTATATAGATTCATCATTGTGGAACACAATGCTATATGTCAAAGAACTTCTCAATTACCCCATAGATTCTCCTGAAAATGACACTGAAATGTAAGCAAGCTGGCACCACAGACATCCTGAAATGGAGATGTATGAGTGAAAGCATTCTCATTAAATACTGGACAGACTCTGTGCATTTCAGTACTATCAGAGGACATTCATGACTCTATTAAGTACAAGGGAAGAAAAACCCCAAACATTAGACTGACACTCATGCTATGAAAGTGTTTCAAGTGTGAGTAGACAAGACATCAGCACTGAACATGAACATGCTTATTGCTTTATTACATAGTACTGTCTCTCCTATTTTTAGCACTCATAACATTTTCATTTATACATCAAATCATCTGTATCTGCTATGAAGCTACTCTGAGCTGTATGTGTGAAAATATTCTGTCTATTTTTCTTAGGCTTATGGACTCTGTGTGTGAAGAAAATTCTTTGGGGAATGCCTATTTTCAGAAAATTGTCTAGCTGTTTGAAAGATACAAGTGCACTGAGCCTTGGGACAATAAGACAAGTAGAAAAATGTGATTCCATCAAAAAGTTATTGAAGAAAAGGTTAGTTATTATGTCCTTAGTTGTTTAACAATCCCTTTGATCCAGTACGTTGCTATGAGGGCACAAGAGTCTGTTCATGCAGATTATATTTTAGAAGTCCTAAAAAACTGTCAAGAAGCTTCAAGAAGTTCATTTCTACAGTCTTCACTTAAGCAAAACCAGCACTGAAATTGACTACAGGATGTGGATCTAAGAATTTAGTGGTTTTACTATTATTCTTATTTAGCCCAAATTTTTTTTTAAAAATAATTTGGATTAACAAATATTTACTAATGGTAAAGATACTTAAAGGAAAAGTAATTAAAACATGTGTGATACTGCAAAATACCATGAATTTCAGAAGAAGCAGGGAAAAGTCCTTCTTCATTCAAGATTTATGAGTCATAGAATCATAGCACGATAGAATCATTAAAGTTGGAAAAGACCTCCAAGGTCATCAAGTCCAACCATTAACCCAGCACCACCATGCCTCCTAAACCATGTCCTGAATGCCATGTCTATATACTTTTGGAACACCTCCAGGGATGGTGACTCAAAAAAAGCACATTTTACCATCAAGAGAGTTAGAGTTTTAAAAAAATAATGGAAATTATTAATGAAACATGCAATGTTCTTGCAATATTAGAGGTGGTCTGGAGAAGTTTTTCCAGGCAGAACTAGCTGCTAATTTCTCAGTGTGTTGTAAAGTGTTCATAAAGTGACGTACAGAATTTCACAGGAGAATAAAACAACACGTAAGGTCAAATTGTGCCACTTTGTGGATCCACTCTCATAAGTGCGAAATTTTTGCATGTGTCTTCAGTACATGAGAGCAGTGTAAATGACATAAGCTTTTTTTTTTGTCTTTGAGAATATATACAGACATGTTGACTGATTTGCTTATGGATGAACTTTTATTTTAGCACATTCTACAACCTAAAAGCGTTTGATGGTTTAGGAGCCTGTATCATCATTTCTTCAGTGATCACATAGATTTCTGACATTTTTCATTGATTTCATCATGCTGTTGTTCACTATATTTAAAAAAAATCCTGGTAATTTATTTCTACTGTTAAACTATTAAAATGGGTGGAAGAAGGAAAGCTCACCCAGACAGTCATAATTTCATTTAAAATAATAAAAGAGTGGAGATATTTTCTGTTTTGCTTTAACTAGGTATCAGAAGAGGAGGTGATGGCATACTCAGCAGCTAACCTACTCACTAATATTCCAGATGTTTCAACTAAAAAATAAAGTGTCATTACAGTATCACACCTTTAAAAAGAACAGTCACCCCCATCATCATAAAGGACAGGTATTGCAGGAATAGAAAATCCCATCTGGGGTCCCAGAGAAAGTAGAATGAGAAAGGAGACCCAACTTCATACTTCCAGCATTACTTCAGGAACTGACTGACATTGAAATGCCAGAGTTAATTATTCAAGAATGGAAAATTTGAAGGTGTACCATCTGTGTGAACACTTAACATTTGGGCTACCAAATAAATAAATCTTTTCTAAATAGCCAGTGCAGAAGACACACAATTTTCCTTTCTGTCTTGTTAAATCTTGATGTTTATCAGACTGGCTGATGTTACCAGGCATTAACAGAAAACAGTAAAAAACTCTAGGCATGCTGTCTCATTATAGACTCTCCTCCTTTGTCCTGAACCACCTAAGCATTTTGTTATCACCAGCAGATTTTAGATAAATATCTTGTGGGCTACCACTTTAAAGAAAATATCAATTTTACTAGTAGTTAGGTTTTTGACATCTGTCTAACAACAGATAAAATGCCCAAATCTATTCTCACATACCTGCTTTTGTGCAGTATTCTAATAACCTAAATCTTCACAACCCTTACTAAGGTCTGCCTGGATTTTTTATGTATTTTTCCCAATGATTCCTATCAAAACATAGATATCTTTGAGCGAATATTGTTTAATTTCTACAGTTCATGGGAAAATATTAGTACATTTACTAGAAAGGTTGTTAAAAAGGGATACAAAAATCCCAACACTCTAATCAGATGTAACAGATCATTTGACAGGTCAGTTTTGGGTTAGAATAAAGTTATTCTTATTTGTTCTTTTCAAGGTTTCTGACCTTTTTTGATTTTTATATGGTAAATAGGATTGTGCTTCCTCTCAGCATGACTCTATGCATTTGAGTGGACAGACCTTTCTTGGTTTTACTTGCACAAGTAGTTAAGAATAGCACCTACTTTGTTTATAGCCCACTGACATCTTTGTACCTAAAGTGAGAACACTTGGGTCAGAAACCTTCAGTAAAACCTCTATGAATCAGTGGTTGAAGACTCCCATAGAAGAATTTCCAAATGAGCTAATTACTCTTTCCAGGGCATCAGTGGAAAGTTATTGCTTTTGAAGATTTCATAACTGTTTATTTCCTTTTCTTGTCTTATCTGAACATCAGATGTTTCCTGAACTTGAAACAACCCAAGCTGCTCACTCTCCCTAGCAAGTCACTGAAGAGATTCAAAGCTTTCCATGTTGAAAGGCTTACTTTCTGTCTTTCCTGTATCCCAGGAAAAAGAGCCTGCAGATCAACACATTGTCTAAAATGTCTAACAGAATTTTCACAATGTGTAGATATATTTGCTGAATTTCCTGGGAGTTTTTGGGTTGGGATTTTTCCCTACTATGCTTTGTGGTACTCAGTACAAGAGAATCTTCTTCTGCTACCATTTATAATCCAGACTGCACACACAATAGTACAGGTAACGTGCCTTTAGTTCAAATCACAGCACTCAGCAGTCCTACTGTTCCTACAGAAACAGGCAGATATACAGAATGTTTTCTATATATATTCACCCAATACTCATTTAATGCTTTGCGAAGATGCACACTTTCAGCAGCTCTATGATTAGAGTATTTCCATAACTGTTAAACCCCACTATACTTACTGTACTTTAGGCAATTATGGTGGCACAAGACAATTTGTGGCAATTTTCTACAGGTCGCCCCTCCCATATCTTTAGTTGATTCAGGATTATATTGGAATATACAAGACAAAATATTGATAATCCCTTGGGTGGACACATTTCACATATTCTTAATAAGACTGTATAACTTCTATGAGTGTACTCTTTCATGAGAACTTGAAATGAAAAAAAAACATTTCACAGCAGAACCTCCTCCATTTTTCCACGTTCATCAGGACCTCATCTCCCTATATGCCTCCTTTGCAAGGTAACAAAAGGCAGCCACACCAAGTTAACAGAGTTGCTAAGGAGTATCCGGTTTGGGAGGAGTGAAGGAGGAGGTGGGGAACGGAGTTATAAAACCATTTTGTGCCTGCCCCTGGCCTCTGACCCGATAAATCCAGGAGAGACACAACTAATGTTTAGAAACATTAGGTTTGGAAAAGCTTATTTGCTTTCTTGGTTTGCTCCATACCTATAGGATTTCCTGATTTAGCAGACATGCTCAGGGAACTTTGATGAACAGAATTAGAAAAGATATCTGTTCCTGCTAAGACCATTAGAACAGACTGTATGCATCTAGGAAGAGCTGAATAGATTTAAAAGCTAAGAATAACTTTAGCAACATTTTGACACATTACTTTCAGCAATAAAAACAGTGAAGTGAAAATTAACCTATTTATAATTCTATTCAGGTATAATAGTCTTATTTCATTTAAATCAGAGGAAACTACATAAAATCAGATAATATAGGAAGTCAGGTACAATGTTAACTGCAGAATCTGATATGACTCCGTATCACTTAATAGGATTTGATTCACCTTTATTTGCATAAAAGACCACTCACTTGAGTTCTGCTTATACAAACTTATGCACTGGTAAAGACTGGTAAGTAACAATAAATTCCTTTGTGATGAAAAAAAAAAAAAAAGCAAAATTGCTCAACAACTAGTAGTCTGAATGCAGAGGTGGAAACAAAAGTCATAGTATGCACCACATTCTCCAGGCTTACATGACAGTTTTGATTTAGTTTGAAATTCTGACTTCACTGAACTGTTACCAAAAGTCTCCCTTGATTAATTCTGAAAAAAAATATTGTATTTCTGTTAGTTTACAACAACAGTCACATTTTAAAAATGTACAGCTATAACTAAGCGGAGAATCAATCCTGCTGTCTGCATGAACATGTACAAATGATTCAACAAAAACGTGTAATGCCAACAGGAACAGTGGGACACTTTTCCCACCTTTAGTGCATAGGTATTTGGAGAGCAATTCTATACCCTTTAATTTATGCAGGGTGACTAGCTGAAATAAAAAGAATTTATAGGAAGCAAATAATTTACAGCAGTAAACCTCATTTATTGATAAATGTTTCACTGAGTTTAAAATTAGATTATAAAGTACTACCACTTTCAAACCTAAACTTCTTGCAAAATTAGGTGCTTGAGTGGCAGCAACTTTATTTTTTATATCATGCTATGATTTGAAAACAAAACAAATCAAAAACTCAAAGGAGAGCAATTCACAGAAAATGCAAATGTATTTCTACTATCCTTAAACAAAAACCTTTGGAAAAAGGTTGAGCTGAAATTCTGCATACCAGTCTTTTTCTGTGCCTATGTAAAAAAAAAAAAATTAAAACTCCATCTACTATGCAAAGAAAAAAAGTAACTTTTTCCATTGAAGCTTCTTTAAAACAAAAGACTAAGATAACTAAATTAAATTCTGTCCCTATTCCTAAGACGTTTTTTTCCACTGAGAACTACTCAGCTTCATCCTAGATCTTTCTTGTCTCTCTTTCTCTCTGGAGAGTCATAAGCATCTAATTTATGGCTAGGTGAGGTAACAAGATGTTGGACCTATGTCTACCTGGAATCGACTCATGCATTTTTCCCCAGAATCTGAAGTGTAGATAAATCTCATAAACACTGACAAACTTAGTTCTTCATAATAATGGAGCAAAGTAATTTCAGGGAAATGTATCTAATTTCCCTGAAGACTATTGACCTAACAGTCATGAAAACAATATACTGGGAACATCAAGATCCAATTTAACATCTCTTCAACAGGCTGAGTATTGGTGCATAATTTTAATGTGAACAAAAGAACAGGGTTAAATGGATACAGTTGGTGGGGGGTGTTTTCATCTGAGTTAGTGTTTAAATATGATCTGGGTAATCAAAGATTTCTCTACCTGGAAGACTCCATAATCTAATTCATGATAAAATGAGATGTAACATTGTACCTCATATAGAATTACTAGCTTGACTGAATAGGAAGCAAGCACCAAATCTAAAAATGCATTATCTTTAGTACTTTACAGCATGGTGAATTCCTTCATTGTGTTGATATAAAAAACATCTATAGCTAGACAAAAAAAAAAACAAAAACAAACAACCAAAAAAAACAAACCAAAGAAATCCCCAAAATTTTTTCATAGTTTCTTTTTTCTTAATATAACATGTTCTGCTTTTTGAACTTGTTTATGCTACTGATAGTTTCACAAAATAATTTCTTTGTGAATGATCAGCTTATCATACCTTATGTTTCCATAGCTTGATGCTGACAATGTTTTATTCTGCTAATGAGCAGCAAAGCCAGAAGAACCTATGTCTGATCTCTAGGCCAATTTGAAAACAGTTGATGCAGCTAGCATTGATATAACCAAATTTGTACCCTGTATTTTTTAAGTTCAGCACTCCTTTTAACACTAGTTAAAACTAAATTAACATCAGATAAATCATTCTAGGTTATAATAACTACAGTTCTGTTCCCTGAACTAAAATAAGTTTCTCTTTTCAAGATTTTTAATGTTTTTATGACTGATTTTAAAATTGAAATTCTCTAGACCTCTGGGTATATGAAGAGAATAATCAAATGTCCTAATTCAACTAATAGTTAATGAACTTATATGTAACCTGCTATTGTTAAAAAAAAAAGATTTTAATCATTATAACACAAAAATACTTCCAAATAATTGTAATTTTAGAAACATAAATGGAATCCTTTATGTTCTTGAATAAAAAATATTCAAAGACTAACAGGTAGGCATTCCATTTGGACATAAATGAGTTTCATTGGAAGAGGAGGTCAAAGATTATACTAATGTTTAGCAGTTAAGTTCTGGGGACTTAAAATTCAAATGTTATTCACTTATCTTCCATAAGAAATCATATAAAATCCTTCCACTTCAATTTTAACTCCTTGTCCCATGCATTGAGATGTTTTCAAAAGGGGTTATCCCATATTGGATGAATAGTTTCTTAATTAAATATTTGTTTAGCTGCCAGCTGTCAGCTGTGGTTACCCACCTTCCGGATTTATACTGAGGTTACTGTCCATACAAGAAACATTCTGTCTGGTAATGTTATAACACTACCAACATTAAAGATATCACAGTCATAAAGCATGGAATCACAGAACAGTTAAGGCTGGAAGAGAGCTCTGGAGTTATCTTGTGTAACCTCCCTGCTCAAGCACGGTCATCTACAAAAAGTTGCCAAGGACATTTTGCCCCATCCTCCAGGTCATTCATGGAGGTATTCAACAGGGTCAGACCCAGTATTGCCCCCTGGTGTACACCACTAGTTACCAGCCTCCAAGCAGATTTCATTCCACTCACCACCATCCTCTGGTCTTGTCGATTCAGACAATTTTCAATCCACCTCACTGCCCACCTCCAGCCCACTTATCAACAGGTTGTCTATGGGGATGTCATAGAAGAGTGTGACCACTACTCCCTGCTCCTGACTCCTGGTAATAGTGCTGTCATCATTCTGCCAAGGATTCCTAAAAGAACCTGTTTGTCCCCTTAGGGTTGGGTGACAGAGACCGTGTCAAAAGCCATACTGAACCCTATGTAGACAATATCCACTGCTCCACCCTCATCTACCAAGGCTATCATTTCACCATAGGGGTTTATCAGGTTGGTCAAGCATAAGCACACCTTGGTGAATCCATGCTGACTGCTCCTGGTGATATTCCTGTTTGTAAATTGCCTGGAAATTGCTTCTAGGATTAGATGCTCTGTCACCTTCTGAGGGATGGAGGTGAGGCCTGACAGGCCTCCTATAGTTCCCTGAGTCCTCCTTCTAGCCTTCCTTGAACATGGGATTGCCATTTGCTTTCCTACAATCCTTAGGCACCTGTCCTAGTCACCATGATCTTCCGAAGATAATCAAGAGTGGCTTTGCATTGATGTCAGGCAGCTCCTTCAGCACTCATGGGTGCAACTCACCAAGGCTCATGGACTTATGCATGTTTAGGTTGCTTAAGTATTCCCTAGCCTGATTCTTTTCCACCAGTGGTATGCCTTCCCTACTCCAGATGTTGTCCAGGTTTCAGATATCTGGGATTTCTGAAGGCCAATCTTCCTAGTCAAGACAAAAGGAAAAGAAGGCTTTCAGTACCTCAGCCTATTCCATGTCCTGTTTCACCAAGGTCCCCACCTCATTCAGCAGTGGGACCATGTTTTCCCTGGTCATCCTTTGCTGTTGATGTACTTAAAGCCCTTCTGCTTTCCTTTGACATCCCTCACTAGATTCTATTCCTGGGCTTTGATTTTCCTTCCTGAACCTCTCCATGCTTAGACAATGTGTCTTGTCTGTATTCCTCCCAGGTTACCTGTCCCTTTTTCTACCTTTCATATACTCCCTTTTTACATCTTGAGCTTTGCCAACAACATCTTGTTCATCCATGCAGGCCCCCTGATATTTTTTGCCTGTCTTCCTGCTTGTTGGGATGACTGTTCTTGAGCTTGCAGGACATGTCCCTTGAACATCAACCATTTTTCTTGGGGTATTCTTCTAACTAAAGCTTTATTCAATGTGATTATTTCAAGCACAGCCTTGAAGAAGCCAATGCCTGCTTTATTGAAGTCCAGGGTTGTTATCTTGCTTTTTCCCCTGTTTTTTCATCTCAGGATCCTGAACTCTACTGTCTCATGGTAATGGCAACCAAGGCTGCCTTTGGCCTTCACATTCCCAACACGACCTTCCTTGTGCATGATTATGAGGTCCAGCAGAGCACCTCCTCACTTTGGTCACTTTGTCACTTGGATCAGGAAGTTGTCACTGAAGCTTTTTAGGAACATCATGGGTTGTTCATGTCCTGCTGTACTGTCCCTGTTCCAGCAGATATTGGGGTGGTTCAAGTCCTGCATAAGGACCAGAGCCTGTGAATGTGAGGCTGCTTTCAGCTGCATGAAGAAGGCATCATCTACTTGTTCTTCCTGATCAGCTGGTCTACAGTAGACACACACTATTATGTAACCCACACTGGTCTGCTCTTTAATCCTTACCCAAAAGCTCTCAGCTGGTTGACCATCCATCCCCAAGCAGAGCTCCATACATTTCAGTTGCTCTCTCACATAAAGGGCAACTCTACCTCCTTGTCTGCCTTCTCTGTCCTTCCTAAAAAGCCTGTATCCATCCACTGCAGCACTCCAATCATGTGAGCCATTCCACTGAATCACCATGATTCCAGCCAGATCAAAGTCCTGCAACTCTACACAGATCGCTAATTTCCCATGTTTCTTTCCCATGCTGCATACATTGATGTACAGGCACCTCAGAGAGGCACCCCAGCATGCTGATTTCCCAGAAAGTTCTTAGTGGGGTAAAATATATTATGGGATTTTGTACAGTGTTTTAAAAGTAAGTCATGACATACACATTATGTTTCAGACAATTTTCCAAAGTTCTTTTGAAATAAACAGAATTTTAATTGGATTTACATAAAACATAAGAACTGATTATCATTATTTCCAGATCACTTCAAAATTTCTTATTGTATTCGTATTTAACTTTCAGAAAGAATACAAATTCTATATGTGAGCCAAAAAGAGCTGCCTTTTACCAGCAAAGTTAAAGTATTTACTAAATCAACATATTAGTGGTCCCAATTTATGTTCAAATAGATAAACTTCATTACTTATTATTAATAAACATTGATTCCAACTTTTCTTTTTGATTCCCATGAGTCAGACAACAATGTTATTTGTATAATGAACATTATATTCCAAATTACTTTTGTCTTATGAACTTACGTCTTTCCACTTTCTGTGAAAAACATACATTAGTTACTCCTCATTAAACAGCAACAATGAAGCCTAAGCTCTGGATACAAGCTACCTATAGTCCTTATATGAGCAAAACTTCCACTTAGGCTAGGAGAGTTTTGCTTACAGACTGAAGGTCAAAATCTTATAAGCAGCAGAAGGAATGATTTCTGTCTGCTTGGATCTTGGAGGTAATAATTATACCTGCCAACACTTCTTGGATTTTTTTGCAGAGCAAGCTGTGAGTGTGTTCTGGAAGTAATAAGACACTCCTGTCTCAAATTGTGAGTACTGAACTGGAGGCATAGCTGAAGTGAGATAAAACGTAACTTTAATAAGTTTTTGTCAAATGTAAATATTTCTGTGAAACAGCAACAGTCAGATTTTCATAGTCAGTTTCACATGAAATGTACTAGGGCAACATTATTTTGGACCAACTTTTATCTTCAGCAAAAGGTACTTCACCACATAGAGGCCTATCCTACGGTTTGATATTTATTTTCCTGCTATCTTGTCAGACTAACTAGTTCAAACTCTTTCTAGAATT
Organism: Phalacrocorax carbo; assembly: GCF_963921805.1. Classification (NCBI taxonomy): domain Eukaryota; kingdom Metazoa; phylum Chordata; class Aves; order Suliformes; family Phalacrocoracidae; genus Phalacrocorax; species Phalacrocorax carbo. The sequence goes on from NC_087548.1 coordinate 33,482,246, forward strand.
TAAACAAGCGAGCAGCAGAGTGATTAAGAATTGAGAGCTGATTACAATAAACCGGGTGGTGAGGTGAACACATCAGAAAGGAGAGCGATATGCAGAGACCTGGAAAGGCTAGCAAGAACTGTGTGAAGTTTAACAAAGATAAATGCAAAGTCCTGGGATGACACAACCAAAGTATCCTGTACAGACTAGGAAATCTGTGGCTGGGGAGAAGCGTTATTGAAAGGGAGCTGGGGGCCTTGGTGGACAACAAGTTGAATAGTAATCAGCAGTGAACCACAATGAAGGCAAACTGGATCCTGGGCTACATCTCCTGGAGCATTACTATAGAGATAGACATATGATCATCCCACTCTACTCAGCACTTGTCAGGCTGTCCAGTTGTGGTGCCCACAGTTCAAGAAAGATGCAGACTGCAGAGGGTCCAAAGGAGAGCCACAGAAATGATCTGGAGAATCTGCCCTGTGAGGAAACCTGAAGGAGTTAGGTCTTTTCCCCCTGGAGAAAAGAAGGCTCGGGGGGTCCTCGTCACTGTATTCCAATACGTAAAAGACAGCAACAAAAAGGACAGAGACTCCTTCTTCATGAGGAGTCACATGGAGAAGAAAAGGGGCAACAGGTTCAAGTTGCACTGTGAGAAGTTTTATTGCAACACAATAAAGACATTTTTTACAATGAGAACAATCAGTTACTGGAACCACCTCCCCAGGGATGTGGTAGAGTCCCTATCACTGGTGGTTTTCAACATGCAACTGGACAAGATGCTAGATTATGTCTCTTTCCCATAAAAGGTTGGACCAGACAAACTTTTGAGGTCCCTTCCAAACTGGGCTGTTCTGTGATTCTGTGAATTTCTTAAAAATTAGAATTATGTAAAATCTAGCATCTAATAGATTATGATATTTACCACTTGTTAGGGAACAAATGAAAAAAGGATATTTATTCTCCAGTTGAAGTTACCATTTGCAAATCAGTTTACTGTGTAACATATGGTGTACTCCATTGTAAGTGGAATGTACATAAAACAGGACTGTTTAATTCCCAGTTACCTGCAGTGAAGTTATATATGTTGCAGGCTAACCGTGCTGTGTAACTGACTCAGTGCATTGGTCAGATAAAGCTTATTGGTTCAGCTACAGCTTAGTACTCAGGCTTAGTGTTAAGCAAACATGCAGAGCATGAACATCCCAACATGGAGTCCAAGCTAATAGTTCCTCTATGATTCAGAACCCTGCAGGCAAGAAGATACCCAAATGGATCAGAAAAAGCCAGAAGAATATGTCAGTTCTATCACTGAAATGACCTGATAATTCCTGAGCTGACTCTTGTACCATACTCCACATATTTGCTATAATATCAGGATTCTCCTCTCCCCTCTTTATTTTTTTCTCCATTATTCAGGCCATGAGATTCTGTTTGACTTCAGTGAAAGGAGTTTACAATATTTCATACTAAAGCAGAAACAAATCAATCAATTCAGAGAAAATCTGAATTTGTCTTCTATGATAGCTTGAATGTTCCAAGATACAAAGATACCTTAATCTAATTTTCAATTTCTGATGTTAGTCACTCTTGTCCCATTTTAAGAGATACAACCTATGATCATGTTCGGTTTATAAAAAAAACAGTTTTCATAGCTGATTTCTCAACAGGAACTGCAGTAGGAAATTAAAATAATGGCTCTTACAGCAGCAGACTGCTGTGATGACAGTAAGCTAATTTCCAAGGCTTAGGATTTTAAAAAAAATACATTTGGCAACTAGCAGTGAAAGCTTTTAAGCCAGTTCCACTTCACTGAAAAGTGTTGCAATTTTTACTATGGATTCATAATCATGGACTTCTTCATACAAAGGAGAATTAGCAATCCTGACTGATTTTTCATTACAAAAAACTGTCAGGTTTTTTAAATGCTATGCTTTAGTTCTATATTCATTTCAGTGCTGAACACAGAACAGTTTATACATTCAAATACTCCCATAATAAATAACAAGACGGACTAGTAACATTTTTGAGCAAATTGCTACATAGTTTATTTGGTGTGTGCACAGGCATCCACATATCATATATAATCTGAGATACTGTAATTATCATCAGGCAGATAGTGTAATTGATTTCAAGGCTTACACCAAAAGTTAAGGATGATCTTAAGGTTATAGTAAAGATCAGACTTACTAAAGATCCCTGGTATTAAGTTCTGCCGCTCAGCTCCTTGCAGCAATCCAGAACATTACTGAGCAGTCAGCCCACATTTCACACATTAAGTCAACCTCATACCTGCAGTAAGACTTCCTATGACACCATTACCTGCATATATTTGGAACTCTTGGTGCACATAAAATGCTTATTGATGGGAAGTCAGCTCCCATTTCCTATTTCCTGACTTTCAACTCATTTGTTTCCCCCCTTAGTGGTAGCTGAAGGAAATTCCTTAAAATTGGACATTCAGTTCTGGTTAGGAATATCTAAGATTAACCCTAAATTTCAGTATATTGCTCAGCTGCAGTCAATGGTTTTGAGGGTTTGCTTTTAGCAACTGCCTGCACTTATAAATACATTTGGTGCTAGAATGTGTCAAGCCAGATCTTCTGTATATTGTAAGTTTCAGACCTTCTATTAAAATTTCCTTAATGTGGAGAAACATTATGTTCTGTTATGCTTCTGCAGTTGAATTGCAGTTCTGATGTCTGAAGTACCGATTCACCCCACACTTAACACCACAAAAAAAGTACTCCAGATATGAAACATGTTTTATTAAAACCCTGCAGAAATGTGCTGGTGTCTTAAATCGACTCCTCTTCCCCTCCAGCTGAGGATCAAAAAATACTGGTCTATCTTCAGTTACCAATGTTCACCCCAAATTTTTATAATTTTCAATTGATTAAAATTGATTAGGGGTTTCTCATTCTTACTTGTATGCTGAAATCATAGTATACCTCAGACATAACTGTAATTCATATATAAATAAGGGATGTAGTTGACAATAGATTAGCTTGATTTTGGATATTGGGCCACAGATGTTATGCAACTTGACTACTAAGAAGCATATTTGAATGAAACTTTTATTTTTAAACAGGATATGCATTAGTTTATTAATGGCATACACAATGATGGCACCCAACATAGAAATTAGATTATGATTTAGTTCTTTCTGGTTAAGGCTACAGTAATGGGAACAGAATCAATAGAAACTGGTTAGTAGGAGATCATGTTTCCCCACTAATAGACGTCTAAGTAAGTGCTTGCATACAAAAGTGAAAATTGTGACGATTAATCTGAAATTCTTATTGGCACCTTTTCCAGTCATTTACGACAAATTACCTACATGTCTAAACTACCCCTTCATATCAAATGATGCAAACCTGTAGAACAATATAAGCCAATGTTAAATATAACCACTTGAAGTCTTTACGTACCTCACAGCTACTATTTATGAGAATATTTCCAGAGGATATAAAAAATTGTGTTATCTTCCCCAATTTATGTGACTAGTTTGCTCTCAGAAAAAGGATATTCAGGTATTCATCTGAAAACGTGCTATAATCTGTCAATAGATGCTGCAGCCTCAGGTTTCCTTTGATGAGATACTCTTTGTGAGGGGAAAATAAACTGTTAACAAAAATAAAATTCAGAAAGCATTGGTACAGATAAGTAAAGAAGGGGTCATTGTGTAAAATTTGAAGAATTTAGTAATAAGTACCATGGAAATTATATCAGTTTTATTATCTTCACTATTAAATTTGAATTTGAAAAACAAAAAAAAAAAAAGGAAGAAAGGGGAGAGTCAATACTCTGGTAGGTCTTGCTGAAAAGCTGGTTGAAGTGGAATATGTACGAACTCCTACTGACTATGATTGCTAATGTCAAAGCCAATTGAACATTCCGGAACAATACCAAAACCAAATGGAGAAATAAATTAGGAGGAAAAAACCCCAAGAACTGGAACAAAACGGCTTAGGCCTGCAATGATCTTTGGGTCATAGATTCAGTCCCCTAGAATCAAAAGCAACCACAAAATAACTCAGAAAATGATTGTCATCTTAGCACAAAGCTGGGTTTTAGATTGTACTACATTTTATTAGAATGCTGTTCTAGAATTTTATCAAGCTTCTTTTTGTTTCTAGGCAAAATCTACTAATGGACAATATTTTTGTTCTTCACTAACAATATCCTGTTGTTTAAATACCTTCCTTCTCCATTTAATATCTAGCTGCACCTCACTCTTTCTTTCTAGTCCTCCACTTTCTCTCCTCCAATCCTAGGAAGAAATTGTCCCCTTTCAGTTTTCATTTTATACTGCTAACTAGGTAAGACTTTCTATTTTCTCTTTTAAAATAAGCAAAGCTAACAGACTTTGTCTGTATCCATTCTATTTTGAAATCTTAATTTTTAGTAGCATGTACATTTAATTTTCATAGAAATTTTCCTAACAGATTGTGGTTTCCTAGGGAGGGATACTAGGGATTCCTAGGGATACTCAGTAATTCAGCAGCCAATATGAAGTATTTTATCAATTATTTTATCTGGTTTATTTTATAAGATACCAGAATATTCTTATATTGATATGATTATTTACTATTCTGTCGATGAGTTTTTAGTTTAGAGTAAAGAGTAATTACCTCGTAAACTACTTTTTATGCAATGTCTGATTTAAATTACTATTTTTCATTATTATTTCGATAAATATATTTTACATTTCAATGTTGTTATTAGGCATAATTGATATTAATGCTTTCTTGGAGGCATTTTCACAGAACATAAATATTATTTGACACAGTTACTCTTTTATGAACCAAGCACTAAGGAATAGAAAGTGTAAAAATCAATCTACCCACCTACCAAACACAGCTACTACTGAACAGAGCTATTAGTGGCTTGACTTAATGAAAGCAAATTGCCAAAGACAGTCTGAAAGTCTATTTTTCATGCAGAGTTCCCTTTCATGCTATGCACCATGCTGAAACATAACTGAAGATGACAAAATTATTTGAATTTGGAATGAGAGATTTAGAACAGAACAGAATAGAATTGGAAGGGACTTCCAACAATCATCACTTGAACTGCCTGACCACTTCAGGGCTAACCAAAAGTTAAAGCAAATTATTAAGGGCATTGTACAAATACCTCTTAAACATCGACAGGCTTGGGGCATCAATCACCTCTCTAGGAAGCCTGTTCCAGGGTTTGACCACCTTTTTGCTAAAGAAATGCCTTCTCATATTCAGCCTGAACCTCCCCTGATGCAGCTTGGAACCACTCCCATCCATCCTGTCACAGGATATCAGGAAGAAGAGGTCAGCACCTCCCTCTCCACTTCCCCTCCTCAGGAAGCTGTAGAGAAAAATGAGGTCACCTCTCAGCCTCCTCTTCTCCAAACTAGACAAACCCAAAGCAGTCATTGTGAAATGCATGAGAGTTGCTATACTTGATTTTGTTGCATTGCATATTTTTTCCTCCATAACCTCTTTGATATGGTTTATTTCAAAGAGTGCAGAAGTTGAATAACTTCAATGGGAGAATCTTAGCCACTGGCTTGCTGAAAGTATTTCTTTAAACTCAGTATTCGGTATCTTTTTCAGTAGTATATTCAGAAATAAACATTTTAAATAATGTGTTATTCTAAAATGTCTCTTTCTAGTACCTTAGGTGAGAAGTGAAAGTACAAAAAGGCATAATTCAGTAGAACTGCTTGACAAAATTATTACCATTCTGGTCATATGGACAAGAATAATTTTATAATTACTTTAAAAGGAAAAGAAAAGCTTTGTAATAAGACCATAGACCAACCTCCTGCCCCGACAAAGACAGCCAGAGCAAGCGCCTGACATTCAATCAAATGGCATCAGGCAGGGCGAGGTTCTGCCTTTAGATCTCCTATTTTGCTAATCACTAGGCTTTATTAGAGACTTGACCTCAGTGTTGTTTCTTTTTTTTCTGCCCAATATACTTGAGTTTCAACAGAATTAAACTAAAAATATTCAAGCTGGATTTATTGGGCAATATTGTTCTGTTAAGCAATACAAAAGTTAGCCTCATTCTCTTCACAATTTGGTCTCCCAAAAATGCTTGAAGAGTCTTGCTTATGTGGCAAAAGTCCTGAAAACTCAAAAGTTTCCATCACGGAGGAAACTCACCCTCCAGAGACCTCTTTTTATAGGATACAGGAACCATAAAATCAGACCCAACATTGAAATGTGCGTTTAAAGCAGAAAAAATTAATCCTGTTAAGAATAGCTCATAATTAGGTTAAAAACACCACATGCTTTGAAGACCCTTATAACTGATTTAACCTTTAAAAAACAGCACTGATTTATCTCTCCACCATCACATTTTAATAATGAATCTCTCCCATAAAGATGCATCTTTTTAAAATGACACAAAGGGCCATACTGTGCTTACCTTATATGACTACCACCATTGATTTAATGACATTACTTACAGAAATAAAATGAATAGGACTGCTGTTTCCATATATAAATGCTGAGTATTTATTTTTTAGAACTAGAACTGGCTTAAGATGCACTAAATGATGGAAAAAATATATATATTCAAAGGAACAGTACTGACCTACTATCTGCACTGTGCTCAAGTTATTTTCAGCACCTTCTGCACATTTACGTTTTATAAGCAGGAAAGGAACATTTCTCCACATTGCTTTATACAAAATAGGGGCTGACTTTGGTTTCTGTCTGTCTAGAAGCATGCTCCACTGAATAAAACTTCAAAGTCCAAACATTCACAGCCTATATTTTGGCTTGTGGCAAGGACATGACTTAGGTCAAACTCTTATACTATCAGTGCTTTTTTGGGGGGGCTTATTAGTAAAGAACTATCAAGAACATATTTTTCAAAAAAACAAGGTTAGAGGCATTTCATCCACTTGTAAAACTCAGAAATCCACACACAAGCCTTACACACACACATACACATCAGCTATGTGCAAATCTGTACTCAGCAGAAGCAGCAGGTTATTTTTTTCTGAGTAATAATATTTAGATATTCCTTCTGAAATTTTGCATAAATTCAAATTAATTCCTATGAAAAAATTGTTGTAGTGAAGAATGTATCTTTCAGACAGCAATGTGAATGGACTAAAATTCAGTCTGATAATCACTGTAATCAGAGAAGTCCTAATGAAGTCAAAGGTAGCCCCACACAGCACAGCAAAGGAATAGAAGAAACTATGAAGTATCACAGCAGCACATGATTACCTTCAATCGAGGTGTTGATGAATTTTTTATCAACTAACACAAATCCTAGATCTAAATAGCATGATACAAAGAATAGCCCTAGAGCTGATCCAGGATGAAATTCTGAATAATATTTAAAACAAACGCAAACTAGCAACATAAATCCAAGAAATGAAACAATGAAGTGTACAAAGAAAGCAAAGAAAACTGACTTATCCAGTCATTGAAAACCCACAGTAATAAAGACTCCAATGTATTTAAAAGTAGGTCATAATACACAAAAGAGAAAAAGAAAACGAAAAACCCAGTACTAGAAAACTTAGACATAGATAATTAAGAAAAGTGCAAACCCTCCTTCGCTTGATAATCATATTTGTAACTGTGCCACCAGTCAAAGATAGCTAAAATACATTATGGAGCTTAGTTGAATATTAGAATGTAACTAATTAAAGTAAAATCAAAAGACTAAAAAGAGCTAAGAAAGATAAAATAATATTAATTTTCATACCATATATATAAAGCAAGTGGAATGATGATACAAAAACTTGGGTAGACATTGTATCAGAATGAAAAATACAACCAGACTTCTGTACACTGCTTTAAAGTCAGATTGGTATGGTGAAGAAGAAAATGAACCTTGAAATATGTTCATTGCAAGATGACCTCACTTTATTATACTTTTTACATCTGAAGTATGTTTAAGTTTCTTTTGCAATCCTGAGGAGTCAAAACATAATTTAAATAAAGATATTAATTAAGCATCATTCTCACCTACTTATTTCCAAAGTCAGGTGTGACATTCAGAATCTTACAGGGCCTATCCATAAGCTTCTCCTACCCCTATTTATCTCTGACTCTCAAATTGCAATCACATGGACAAAATATTTGCCAAAGGTCTGTACACCTGATATGATTCCATGTAGCCAAATCTTTGTGTTCTGGAATGATGACACAAAATCTGAGAGAAGGGATGCATGAGTAGCCATTTTCCTGGTAAAAATCTTTCAATATCTCAAAGCCAGTTCAACAGTACAACAAATCAGTGATTCCTTGACAGAACTATTGGATGCAGGAAAAAGGAACGATTTAAATATATTCAGCTTATTATGCACAGTTCACATAATGTTATAAAAGGTAAAGGAAATAAAATGTGTATTTCAGAAGAAAATTAATTTCTAATGCTGGTAACATAAAATAAACATCAATAAAGACCTGCAGTGAGTCTCCAGTTATTGGTGTCCTATCTTCCCCCTTTGGACACTAAACTATTACAAGACAACAAATCAGCTGAAATAATTCTACTTGCCTCTACAAGCAAAGGATTGATATCTTCTAAATCAGGCAACAATGCGAGACGAAGTGGTCTGAACAATTACCACTGAGAAGAAATGCATTTACGTTGCAAATCTTACATGAAACACAATATTCCTATCGATTATACAATTCTGAAATACAAGGTGTACACACTTTCTCTCCCTTAACAAGGAAAGGAGATATCTGTAGATTTTCCAAAGATGAAAGAGAACTCAGGAAGATGCAGACAGTTCAAAAAGAAAAAGATAAGATAGGTATTTAAAGAATACTTGACCTAGTGTCAAAATAAAGACAGATATGAAATAAGGAGGTACAAAATAAGATTATGGAATATGTTACCAAAGCAATAAAAAATTAAGATGAGAGGTTATTAAAAAAAGCACACAGGCTGTTCATAGAAAAAGGAAAAAAGGTGCTGCATTCTACCTCTAAACTCAAAATGCAGAGAAAAAGTGATGGGCAATTTGTCCTCATACTGCAGCCCAGTTTGAAATCTCTGTGGGAAAAGACCATTTCATAGAGACCTCCTACTCATTCAGGATTTTCAAACTGTTATTTTAGTCTTAGTTTTTAAATTTTCTTAATCCAAATAATTATCATCTGGAATATTATTTTTTTAAATTTATCTTTGTATTTAGTCTTTTGTCATACTTGTCGCAGATACATCAGTCTTTATTTTTCTCCAAAATTACTATAAGTATTCATATTGCACAGTTTTAAGAATGTCTAATATCCTGCCAATTGCAGCTGGGGAATGACAGTGACATGCACTTTTTTTTTTTTTTAAATTAAAAAGGAAACCTTGTCAGGTTATTATTCTAGTGACATGGAAAACCCAGTCTCGTTAAAGCCATCTTTCATACCAGAGATAATGCTGGAAAACCATATGCATCTTTTTTTAGTTAAAAGGTAATACAAATGCAGAAACAGATCTTTTTTCAGATCTGTACTTTTCACAATTTTGTATGTGTTTTCCTTACTGCCCACCATAAGCGCAAGTTATTACAGAAAAGTAGATGGATATGAGGAAAACCTTTATTTACAAGTAATTGCTAGTGAAAATCCTGCAAGAAAAAGGCGCTTTTTTTTTTTTTTTTTTTTTTTTTAATATCCTGTTCTGCTCCCTCAGAGCTGTGAAGAGAGGCTGTAATTTGGCAGCAAATAACCTGCAAAGAGCTGCATTTTTCAGTGAGGAGTTCCATGTTAAAGTGCATGTCACAGTCAGGTCTTCCATATATGGCTGGGTGTACAACAGAAGCAAAAGTCTGTCAGGCACTGGGAGACAGGTTAGCAAAGTAAATCCAATCTATCCAAACTTGTAGCAACAGAAGATGTGTTAATCATACCCCAAGACGCATGACTTTGAGGACTTTTGCAGTAGGTAGAACAGGTTGAACTTGGAATAACTGTAAGAACAGCCAGCTAAAATTAGGTCTGTAGCACCTATTAGGTAACTTCTCATCAGTCAGTGCTATTCACATGATAATCTGTAGGTGCAGAGAAATTATACTCAGAAATAAAGGAGGAGGAGGAAAACATATACGTTCCTTCCGTGTTTAAACCAGAACTGAAGAATGGTGGGGAGGAAAATTTCTGGATGCCAGAAAATTAAGCTCGAATTATTGTGCAAAAATATGGTACTGTTCTATGTCAGCAGTCCAATGGTCATCTAATAAGGACAAGGGTAATTGGCCACCACCTGGTTCACATGAATAATCCTATTGATTTCAGTAGAATGACGTGCATGAATAAGCCAATTATAATTTTGCTTTTACTAAGCATTCACATATCTTCCCTTTTGAGTCTTGTAATATTTTTTGAAGCTTTTAAAAATTTGTCCACAATTACTCCTTTTCTATATTATCTCACAGTCCATATTCTCTGCCTTCAGAATACCTGTATCTTTTTCTTTAAGCTATGTTAATAATCACTGAGAAAAGGAATGCCATACCCTGAATAATGCATGCATGAATAGCATGACAGTAAAGTTATTAATCTAGAATAGCTAAAAATGTGATATTACTGCTTAGGATAATACACTTTTGTTGTTAAATACGTCAGTTTTATGTCCTACCATTATGACTCAGTCAGTTTAAAATAAATAAAATCTTGCTGTTATTTTACTTATATAGATTCTGTAATTTTCTTCTTATTGATTCTAGCAATGCTTATTCAAGTTGTAACAGAAATTATTTCTTTTGTTTAAAAATATTAATGTAGTACACAATTTATTCAAAAACATCATCTTTCTTCAGTCTCCAGATGACTTTCCCCAAATTTTTTTAAAATGTCCTGTAAGGCATATAATATAAAAATAGGACTCTCATGGTGTTCTACATTACATATACAGTTATGCCAAATGATTTTATCGGAAATATTATTACAATAACTACCAAAAGAGAAAATATTACCCACTTACAGTAAAGTGTTACCAACTCTTCATTTAATATTACAAAATTGCATTGTTATATCTGCAATTTAAAATTTACCTTATATTCTTGAACTAGATTGACAACACTGTGAAGATGAAGATATGTGCTGTGCTTCGCAGTGAAGGAAGAAGATCACTGCAATTGTCTCATTTTTAAAGTTTGATATCTCTGCTCTTGTTTGCAGATTTGTTAGCCCCGGTATGCAGGAAACCAGAAAATTCTGAATCAGGGCAAAGAAAGACTGTGCTTGGTGAAAAAGGTGGGAAGGTTTCTCATATGCCAAACCTCTCCTATTATGTGAAGACTTTGCTGGGCACACAGACTAACTGCCACAATCCTACATTGTTACTAATTTTATTCAGAGACTATTATACAGTACTAAATTACATTAACATGATTGCAAGCTTAAAGCCTGATTTATTATAAACATATTATTAAGATTACATTGCCTTTTCTTTTTTTTTTTTTTTTTTTGCAGTGTATCAGCATTTATTTTGTGTGAGTGGGGGCATTCATTTGTAGGCATTAGGAATGATTTACTGGAAGTCAGAACTTCACAGCAGAACCTTCTTCTTTTACAATTCTTCTCTGAAAAGAACAGAAAAAGTATTCATAATGAAGTGCTGTGCCGGCTAGTGTTTTGGGCTCTGGAATTAAAAATCTAAACCAGTCCTCCATAGCAGAGGTATCTTATGATCTTGGGTGGACAGGTAACAAATAGCTAAGTACCCAGGACATGGAAGATTCTTAAACAGTTAGGTTTAAGACAGGTTGCACCTGTCCTTAAGGTAAAACAAGACTATCACTTTACCATTGTATTTTCTAAACAGTGCTTAGCATTATTCAATCCATTTGTGTTCATATGAATACATACATAGCTAATCACTAACTGAAAATGAAAATCCTGAGTCCACTGAAGTTAACAGGCATTTCTGACATCAGCTTTAGCAGACCTAGGGTTTTACCTAAAAAGAACAAGTCCTTTAGCTGAAAAGAGAAAAAACAAGGGTGGGAAAGACTGTGTTAGGGTATTCCAGAGGCTTTTGCTTACACAACATGAACTTCCCAAATGATGTGTTAATATTCTGAGATACCTTGTAAACTTTGCATAGTAATTGTATTGTTCAGTTTAGGTTATACATTAGGTATGAATAAGAAATCAAGCAGTAAATATTTTTATCCCTTTTTCCTTACACAATTTTGAAAATGACAAATGGACAAGAAACTTTTCCAAATAACTAAGAATAAATAACAGAATCTATAGTACAAAAAGAAGCCTGAAGATATCCTTTCTGTTTCAAAATGTAATACAACGTATATGGCCTCAGAGATGGAATTTGGCCATCATAATATTAGTGTATATTAAAAACATATGATAGCACAGAAAAATAGTTGCTATTTTTATGCTTGTTTTATTAAAGGCTCACTATGGGATTTTCTTTAGAAATATGCCCAGCAGTCCTGTGTATGCTAAACAGAGGTGAGTTGTCAAACAGACAAAGAATCAGAAGCAATAGACTTACTGTTACACAATTTGTTAATGAGATTTATGAATCTCAAATACACATTACACCCTTCCCCTTCAGTGTCTAAATGAACCAGTATAAGAAAATTATATTCTGAACTTATTCTAGATAGCTCTCACAATTCACGTCTTTCTTCACACTTGTACTACATTTAATTATGTTACAAGTGTGTCACACCACACACAATGTTTTAAAAAGAAAGTCAGGAAAACCTTAAAATAAAGGTTTACATGGGATATGTTTTATAAACTACCACATAGAAACCAAACAGCCATATTTGCTTTTAGAAAACAAAGCCTTTTTCCTGTCATTATTCTTCCTGCTTTCCAGTAGCCCAAGACAGCTTCTTTCTTTTTCATTTATCCTTCCTACCAGTTTCACTTCCCTCTACACTGAAAAATCTGCAAAGGAAATTAGCAAATCACTACTAGTACTGCAACTAATCACAGGAAATAATATTAATAATGTTGTATATTTCCCCCTACTTTTAAAAAATAAATTAAGATAACAAAGTTTTAACTACTACTTAAAAATACAGAAACATTGTATAAGCCCTATATATATAATTTTATTATCTATATTTTATACATTATAACCATATTATGACCCATAATACTTAAAACTATGCCTGTGAAAGCACTATTCTCCTTTAAAAGTCTTCTGCACCACTGACCTTCCTGGGATTAGTTATTTATATAGAAATATAAAAATTCTGTCTATATATAGAACAAAATATGAGATCTTTATATAGTCAGTTGAGACTTCAGAAGGTGATTGAAAGCACTTTAATTCCCAAACAGCCTGTCTCTATTGACTATATAGGAAGCATGGCTTCATAAACTGGCTGCCTGGATTACTGCCAGAAGAAGCAGTCCTCAGTTCATTTTACTGACACCTGTTTGTGTGACTGTGGGTCAAATGAATCCACCTGGAGAACAAATCCAGCCAGGAAACTAAAACAGTTAAAAAAAGGGTCCTTCAGTGACAATGTCTCCTTAGCCGCCTGTCTACTGGCAGGGTTAAATGCCTACATTAGATGCTAACACTGGACCACTGAGACCACATACACATTACCAACTAGGCCAAAAAGCTCTGATCTGTAGAGAGAAACACTTGGTATTGAAGTTCTAGGATTCACACTAGATGCATTTCAGGTATTTCGTTTGTCTGTTTTCACTCTGGATTAAGTACAGTTCTGGTGTCTGCCTTCTAGCATAATATCATGTGGAAAGAATCCAGTTTGTGCTTTCTAGTGCAGCCTAATTCAAAGTGACCTAAACTGATTGGGAGATTTGGTCAGAAAGTGTGATCAGAAAAAAAATGCTAACATTGACATAATCTTAACTCCTTTAATCTGTAATTGAGCCGATTACCTGTATTTGCCAAAAAGCTAAGAACTACTAGTGTTCCTACTAGCTAGTTACTAGTGTTACTAACTACTGGTTAAGTACTATCACTATTAACAGTGTAAAGACTTTTTGGACACACCCACTGAATATATTCAGTCTTAAGATGATTTAACACAGATGTAATTTTCAAATATTTTAAAATTGAAGGCCCAAAGGTAATAGAAAAGTAAATTAAAGCATCCTTTTTCTAGATAAAGAATCACAGTAGCATGTCCATAAGATAAGAATTTTTGTGGTTTACTGTAAGTTTTTCCATTAAATCAAAAAGTTGAAGTATTATTTCAGCTCATTTTATTAAACACAAAAGATTTTGAGTGTTTTCACTACTAAAGGAAAAAGAAAACATTTTAAAATGGAAAGTAATTTTGACTGAAATACACAAATCATTCATTTTTGTGTCAAAACAAAATATTTCACTTGATTATTAGACTTGTGTTTGCACAAACTGGGAAATGAATTCAGGAGATGTTTTATTCAGACACCTTTTTTCTTTCAGCAGAAATAGAATACAGTTTCAAGACCCATAAAAGGTTAAAAAAAACAATCAAACAAACATATATACTCTAATTAACACGTTAACAGATTACAATAATCCTGGAACATGATAAAGTAAAAACAGTCATATGAAAAGCCTCTTGTTTACATAAAGAATGAGTTAGGTAGAAATCTATTTGGAAAATGAAACAACATAAAAAATGAGGCACCATACCTGTCTATTCTTTTGTTTCTTAGATTCCTCTCAATCCATGTTATTAATGCAGTTTGCTGGCTAAACTGCTTATTGGCCTAACTTGGGCAGTCAGCAAATAAAAAAGCAAAAAAGGCTTAGAATAAAATTGCTTCCTCAGCTGCTTATTCTGAAGATCCTTTATGTCTTTAACAATAGCAATATTCCATGCAATAATATGAAAACCAACACATTTCATCTTAAAAAGAAATAGTCATCTCTGAGAATAATTCTTTTAATGACTTAGGGCATCAGTCACCCATTGATTGTAGTGTAAAATAGTAAGAAAAAGGAGTGGCTCACGTCACCAATAAACAGCTATGCAATAGTTTTGGCACATGCCAAAGAAACACCAACACTACTGAAAAGCTGTTATTTGGTATGTGAGGCACTAAAAACAGATCATTAAGGAATGAATAATCTGACAGGCCTTGTATAAATAACTAAAACCATCTGTAAGCTGGAAAATACATACATAGCCTGAAATTTTCAAAGTTGTCTCTGAGATTTTAGCAGGAGCTAGGTATCCAGCCTTCATAGGCAGCTTTGAAAAATTTCACTTCTTGCTTTTCCTGGCTTTTCTATTTTTTTAAGGAGGGAGAAATAACAACTGTCTTACCATACCTGTTTTGTACTTTTGATACAAATGGGGATAAGGTAGCTTTCTTGTACAAATGTTTTAACTCCCATACAGTTATCTTCAGCAGGAAAGGGAGACTGTTGATGTCTGCTTTATGAAACAGAATGTATGTGATGTAAAAAGAAAATGTACAATGTGATAAATACAATACTCTTATAGGAAGCAATGTTGTGTACTACTGCTCATTTGGTCAAAATACCAATAAAAGCACTTCTATTTCCTGTGTGCTGTGGAGGTGTTCTCAAGTCATGCATAGTTTTAAAATCCAATAAGTAAATCAAAAAGCAAAGCACAGGAAATTAATACAGAGTACAGTTCAGTCAAAGGACAGCTTTGGACAGCAGTTTTTATGTGAACTGACCAAGGCCAGATTCTTAGATCCAATAAATTAAATTATCTTAGTCTTTATCACATTTGCCATCAAGGAAATTTTCCTTTATTAATATCAGTCAAGTCAGTCTTAACACTGTTTGTGGTCTATGCCAACAGATCAAAGACACTTTTTTAACAGTTCTGTTCTCACTCATTACATGCAAATCAAGGAACTAATTTGATCCTATCTAACCGTATCTTATCTAATTATCAGTTTAACCTGGCAATCACATGGCAGACTTGGATTCCCTAGGAAGCAGGGAAGAATATAACCTGCCAAAAAGATCTGAGAATAAAAAAAGCAGACTCTAAATTCTGAAGGAAAAGTTCTGTGCCAGGAAGACAGTAACTGGCATAAGTCATGCTTTTCAGCAGATGACCTTCTTAACTCTGGGGTGAGAAACAGAAGAAAGAATCTAACTACAGGGAAAGGCACAGGCTCCTCCCATCTCAGGGAAGAACCTTAGAAGTCTTGGAAGACTGTGAATAAACCTAAAATATCTTATTTTTCCTGAGGAAATGGACACTAAAAACATGAAAACAATCATTCAGTTCTGTCAATATCTGTTCATTTTTTGAAATCTCATTTAAACTGAGAAGGTATCCTTTTTTATAATCCTTTGTGAGCCTCATTATTTCCACACTCAGCTTCCCCAAAATAGCTGAGGTATCAGCCCAGAGTGCCTTGCAGATTTAAGCACTAGTGAAGAATTTGTTACAGCTATTTAATAAAGCTTTAGATATCTAGATCTAGATACAGATAGAGAAGAAGATGTTTTTGTCATCGGGCACAACAGCTATTGAGTGAAAATTCCCACTGGACTAACAAAAGACTTGCCTTGAGCAAAAGCAGAAACAGAATCAGGAAAAACTGTTGTCCATCTCAGTCAAGAAAAACTTAAGATCGTTAGATACAGTTTTCATACACAGCAAACTTAGTTACTTCTGAAAATCTTACTGGGATCATGTTCAAATTCTAGAATAATAGAACTAATTTATATTAGGAGGTATTAAAAGTTTGCGTGGAAGATTTTGGTAGTGGGAGGGCTACAGGGGTGGCTTCTGTGAGAAGCTGCTAGAAGTTTCCCCTGTGTCCGCCAGAGCCAATGCCAACCAACTCCAAGACCAACCCTATGCTGGACAAGGCTGAGCCCATCAGTGATGGTGGTAGCGCCTCTGGGATAACATATTCAAGAAGGGGAAAAAAATGCTGTGTGAAAGCAGTTGGAGAGACAGGAGTGAGAATGGGTGAGAGAGAAAACTCTGCAGACACCAAGGTCAGTGAAGAAGGATAGGGAAGAGGTGCTCCAGGCACCAGAGGAGAGATGCCCTTACAGCCCCTGGTGAAGACCATGGTGAGGCAGGCTGTCCCACTGCAGCCCATGGAGGTCCATGGTGGAGCAGATATCCACCTGCAGCCCAGGGAGGACTCCACGCGGGAGCAGGTGGAGGTCCCCTGAAGAAAGCTGTGACTCTGTGGGGGACCGTGCACAGGAGCAGGTTCCTGGTAAGACCCGTGACCCCGCAAAGAGAGGAGCCCACGCTGGAGCATGTTTGGTGACAGAACTTGTGACCCCCGTGGGGGACCCACGCTGGAGCAGTCTGTTCCTGAAGGACTGCACCCTGTGTGAGGGACCCACGCTGGAGCAGTTAATGAAGATCTGCAGCCTGTGGGAAGGACTCATGTTGGAGAATTTCAGGGAGAACTGCCTCCTGTGGGAGGGATCCCATGCTGGAGCAGGGGAAGAGCGTGAGGACTCCCTTCCCTGAGGAAGAAGGAGCAGCAGAGGCAACTTGTGATGAACTGACCACAACCTCCATTCCTGTCCTCCTGCCCCGCTCGGGGGGAGTAGGTAGAGAATTTGGGAGTAAAGTTAAGCCCCGGGAAGAAGGGAGGAAGAAGGGAAGGAGAAGAAGTGGAAGGTGTTTTAAAGATTTGGTTTTATTTCTCATTATCCTACTCTGATTTGATTGTTAAGAAATCAAACTAATTTCCCCAAGCTGAGTCTGTTTTGCTCATTACAGTAATTTCTGTGTGATCTCCCTGTCCTTATCTTGACCCACGAGCCTTTCGTTATATTTTCTCTCCTCTGTTTGGCTGAGGAGGGGAGTGACAAAGCAGCCTTGGTGGGCATCTGGCATCTAGGCATGGACAACCCACCTCGGGTGTGTGTACACTGAAAACATGCACAGAATTGTGCATACTAATAATGGAAGCACCAAAGGTACAATGGAGTAACCACCATTAGACTAAATGACTGTCCTCAAAATCCAAGGCATATGGAAGGGTAGAAGACAGTAGTAGAACTGTGAACTAATAAAATGGTACAATATGCTTACGTCACTAACATGAACTGTCCTGTGTAAGAGGGGATGTGTGGGTGGGGTGTGCTACCACTCATGCACTGCTTAGTTATTACATTCAAAGTAATTTCTTGTTAGTTATGTCTGTTAACCAAGAATCCCATTTGACTCCAATTATTTGGAGTCTATGGAAGTAGTGCATTCTTCTAAGCTCCAGAATCACTAAGCACACTCCTTCACAGGCATATATTTTAAGGAGTGTGACCAGAAAATTATTCTGTTTTTTATTTCTAAATTAAATATTTAGCTCTCTACCCAGACCAGAGATTTGTATCATTTTAACATACTGAAATGCTATCTTAAGTAGAAAGAATTTGTGAATAAAGTTCATATTCACAAAATGAAAAAAAAAAATCTCTAATGGTAGTGAAGTAGAAAGATACTAAGTAAATTGGGTATGTAGCTACTACCATGTGCTGAAAAATAAAGAAAAAATAAATCAGTACAGGAAAATGTTTCTTTCACAGACCAAGCATAATAAAATTTCAAAACACAGCTATAACTTCATTATTTAACGTATCATACGGTGCAGTTATACATTTAATTAATGTAATATTTTTGTAATTAACTATTTTTCAATTTGTATTGAAATCACGTATACCTTTAATTCAGTGTATCACACAAGTATACATTTATTTATCCCACATAGCCTACCAACAAAAACATATGAAACCCAACTGAAATTAAAGAATTTTTTCAAAAGTACCAGCTCACATAAAACATCTTGCTAATACCACAAGACTCTTTCCTGTTATGGTTTCTAACAAATTAAGTTTGTACATCATGTGTGCTTAGTGTGTGTGTTAATTACAGAAATAATTGTATCCTATTAATAAAGGATGGGTAATCTCTATTTTAATGCAACATTTTCTCATCAATGATTGCTTTTCATTGTAGTTTTTAGATGTCTTTGATGTCATGGCTGCTATCTCTTATTACAATGCATTGTGTATAAATGCATGCTCACTGCTGCTGTGGTTTTCTGTTTCAACCTTTTTCAGTATTACGTGAATATGCACTTGTATAATACATTTTGCTCACAATTAACCTATGCTGGGAAAGAGACAGAAGTTCCAATATGACACTATCGTATTTCTTAGTGCAAGATTTCCTTCATCATGTAATTAAGATTCTTTTTCCTGTTCAATACTATTCAAAGTTTTCCATGAGTAAATTGAAATGCCAGTTTTTCCTGCATCTAGGAGCACAAAACAGAAATATGAAAATAAGTTGGGCTATGTATTTATTTAAATTTCAACCACACTTTTCTGAACTGAGTCTTTAGTCAGACAGCTTGTAAACAACGTCATTGCAGCAAATTGTTTATATTTGTTGATAACATGAAACTAACCCAAACCTGCTTCAAAACAGCTGTGTAACACTCCAGAATAATCCTAGCTCTTGATAATTTTGTAGTTTCATTGCAAGAGTATTTTCCAAATCACATTATCACACTATCATCCAGCAAATAGTGATCCACACATGCATTCTGTCCATTTTGGGACCACTACGTTCCAAACAGATGTTCCACTTTGTTTTTAAAGGAACAAAGAAGGTAAAGCAAGTGTACTTAGAAATAGCTAAGTGACTCATCTTCAACTTTAGCACCAGTTTTAAGGTACCAAACTCCCACTCTCTCAATCTGATGTGGGAATAACTTTAGAATCAGACCAGTGTACTAGGTTTGTAAATTAATTGATTTGCATGTAATCCTTGTAAATGAAAATGTGCCTATCATACTGCTTAGCTGTGCACTGAGACGTTGAAAGATTAGTGTCCTAAATGAACGTATAAACCCAAGTGTTTTTCAATTAATTTTTGTAATATTTTACTACTAACTACCAAATAATAAGAAACGACTAGAATTTATAAATACATTAACTAAAGAGACAACAGATGGTATTATTTGTCAGAGGGCTGCAGTTATCTCTTGGGTTTACAAAGCTCCTGTGATTGTTTTGCAGATGTTTTTCATCATTTTAAGATTTGTCCAACTTCTGGGAAATATTTTTATATGTAAAATAAAGACATGATAAAAGCACATAACTTATATAACATTTATGATAGACAGCACTGATATACAAAATAGGTAATTATTAAGTACCAAGTTACTTAATGTCCGTAAGAATTCAACACAAACAATTACATAGGGAACTCTGCTCAGGAATACACCCTCCTCTGGTAAGTTGCTATTATCTGAAATTTGTAAATTATTAAGATAAAATTTTTCCAGATATATTTTTTTCAGTGTTACTGAGTAATTTTCTTATATTAAACAAACACACAGACACACCCCTGTCCCACTTCTTAATCTTTAAATGAACCAATATAATATCAACCTATTCTGTTTTGTGAAGGCTCATTCTAATGGTATATCACCAATTCTCCAAAAGCCAAATTAAGAGCACTAATGGGGTCTAACCACTTTCCACTGAATATAAGGGGATTCATTCCAATATTTCCTCTCTTGGTTAGTCCTTTCCTTCTCTGTCTAGACTCTGACTCACACAATTTGTCATTCTTATAGGGAAATGACACTGCTATCTAGATGCCTCAGCAGAATAAAATAATAATATGTAGCTTTTGTTATCTTTTGGTCTCAAAGCATTTTCCAAATAAGCACAAACAAATATATACATACATATATAGAAAATCCACACAAAAACTTTTCTGCAGGAATAGAATAATGCTTATTACTTTGTCAGGAGAAAAAAGACATAACTGAAACTGTGTGTTTAACTTTAATTATGTATTTGTCTTACTAGTGAAGAGAGAGTTAGATTCTGATTTTCTCATGCTTAGATAATGCTACTTGACTCCAGAAAGGATTGCTAGGATTACCTTCTTTTTTGTGAGAACAGGTTTCAGATTCTGAAGTTGAACTGAGTGCTGAGACAGTGTTCAATATTGTCTAGTTCTCAAAAGACCATATTAGCCAGCTGAAATTCTTCTGGTTTTATACACGACCAAAATTTTTGTTACAGGGTATTCAATCTGTGAGGAAGATCTGATATGTATGTTTACAAGCAGGAATCTACCTTTCTGTATTGGTGTGCATATTGGTTGATTCGTGCATTCACTGGTTTTTATCTTTGATGGCAGTTGTTCTCCCTTTGTTTTGTACAAATTCTTTTTCATAAGAACACTAATACTGAAAATACCTATAACAGCATTAAATTAATTAATGATTTTATTAATTCAGCTAGTCATCAGGTACAATTGATCAATTGTGCTTACCATTCTGCTCTATTTTTGCTAAATGCAGCTTCTCCGGAATTTAAATTATGACGAAAAAGTGGCTGACTAATCTGAATTTCTCAATTTATTCATGTTCAATAAAAAGCTATTCATCAGCTTAAACTCAGCTGTGAGTTCAAATCAAATTTAAACCACCTGGGAATAAACAAAATTGCTCTTCTTCCCTAGCACGTCAGCGGTGGATAAAAATAACAAGCACATTTCCTAGGAGCTCAAGATTCTGAAACCTTTGTTTCCACCAACAGATTTTACTGAAATGATTTAACGATTAGAAAGAAGCACCCTGGGTGCATTTTAAATACAATATTTTGATCCACAATTAAAGAGAACAGAAAGAAAAAATAGTGGTAAAATCTTATTTGGATGTTATAAATAGGCTTTTTCTTTTCACTAGTGTCGGTATTAATCAAACATTGATTGTAAGCAAATTTTAGATTATATTGTCACACTTGCTTGAATCTTTTTCAGTATCTTCATCATCTTATATCTTTGCATTTACAGACCATGTCCAAAAACTTTCTACTGGAGAAACAAGACTATTGAAGTTATTGAAGAAGCCAGTTGGAGTGTGAGGCCTTGGCTATAAAATACACATTTAAAAATAATGTTTAGCTAGCTAACTAGCTAAATTAAACACTGTTTTGCCTGAGTTCTGTTTAAAACCTCAGGAAAATGTTCCAGTTAATCTTAAGGACTCTGGAATTGGGATAGCCAACTGTCAGGACCCTTTCAGGAGTTAAGCGGTTTATGCTCAAAGTCACCTCTGACATAGTGCAATGCTCTAAAGTGGATTCTGGCTGCTGGGAAATTGCTATGTGTGAAGGAGGTTGGAGGCTCTCCTCCACCACTTGGGAGCTGCTTTCAAGCTCAGACACTTATTCTTGGGCCTTGCCTAAGCAACATTGCAGCTGTGCCTGATCATGTGCTCTGTGAACCTGGTTGCTGACCTGCTGACTTGCCTTTGAGGTTTGACCTAATCCATCATTACAGAATTGATTGGCAACCCCTGGTCTCTGCTACTGCCATCAGACCTGCTTTGCTCTTCTTGTTTGGATGTCATGGGACTCTGCCCTTGGCCTTACAGGCATTGTCCTTCTGTCACCAGTTGCTCCTGGCTTGCCTTCCTTTCCGTAGCAGCCATTCTTGCTGCTCACTCACAACAGCTTATATATTGTAGATCATTAAATTATGATTAATGTATTTTGAAATGAAGTATGGTAATTATGAGATTTCTTTCTGGCACAGAGGGGGAATGTGTGTAGTGAGTCATTCCATCTCATCTGTTATAAATAACTGATTTTGTATCCTTCACGATAGGCAATGGGTCATAACTAGTAGCCTCCACCTAAGCTGTTAGCACATGAACTGCTACTAAACATGGATGAACTGCAGGAGACTCTCCTATGTGACCACACTCCTCCTTACATGACCATGGTGTCATGTAATATCTTTTCTTATCTGGTAGGCTGTATCTGGCTCAGAGTTCTAGTTAAATAGCATTTTTCTTTGCTGTGTAGTCATACTCTTTTATCAGAAATACAATACGCTGCACTGTATAGCAAAAGATGAACCAACAATTGTGGCAGCTGTAGCCCCTGTCTCAAACAGAGCAATGATTTAAGAAAGGAGCAGGCTGTAATAGGATGTACCACTAAGAAGATTATACAAAAGATCGTATGAAATGAAGACAACTTCCTTTTTTATGTTTTATAAAATTCTCCTGCTTGGAAACTGTTTGAACAAAAGATGACACCTGTGTTATTAGTGAGATAAAGAGAGATTTCTGATGGTGTTCATATTACTGCAGCTCTTAAGGATCCTAGTGAAGATCTCAAATCAATAATCACTAAGTAAATGCTCAGAGATACAGACTCTTATACCGGAAAAATGAAAGACAGGAAGGGAAAGAGCAGCAGAGAAAAATGCAGCAACCTGTCATTTAACTATCAGGTAAATGGCAGAGCTAGGATCAGAATCCATGTGATGTTAAGTATAGCTCATCAACAATTTAGATAAAACATTTTCTTTCATCCAGAAATGCTCAGTGTCACTGAAAATGAAATCTTTTTCAGAGACAGAAGTTTCACAGATAGTGAACTGGAAAAAATCTCTGACAGAGTCATGGTACTATTGTAGTCAAAGAAAGAGAGCCATATACCCATTGTGGACATGAGATAGTTTATTCACTAATGCCCTGCTCACTTCTAAGATAGGTTCTTGCATTTGCTCCAGGTTTACGAGCAATCTGAATTTTGCTTTCCTGTATTTCAGTGGTTGTTTAAAGTCTCCTGTAAGCAAAGATTTTCTGAAATATCGCAGTGAATTATGTTTATGAGAAATTGCATAGGGAGATATGGTATATTTTGCTAATTAAAAATGTAACACCAAATGACAGTAACACTTATTCAAGTTAGTAGTAAGTACTTCTACTTGAGTAAATAGCAGGAACTTTGGAATAGAATCACATCAGTTTTGTCAATGTAAGAAATCAAGTAACAAAAACATGCATAGCATTAATAATGTCTACATATGCATATATATAGATGCATCAGTGTCATTTTAATGACTGAACTTGGAAGAATTTTTAGCATCTAATTTATGCTACACTATTTATTCTGCTTATTTACTTGAGTGTTTTTATGACAAATTTAAATAGAAACCTAAATATTTATTAACCTCTGTAAATTATCTCAATCATAATCTTAAAAGGAGCTAATTCTTTATGATGTTTAACTGTCCTAAGCTCAGGAATTCAGAAAAAAATAATTTTAGAAATGGGGTCTTTTTTAAGCTGAAGAATAACCATTTTTTTCATCTATCTGCAAAGGAATAGCTAACACCTGTGTGGTTTTTCATTGGAGTTTTACATAATTTTGAAGTTAAACCTGCTACTTTTATATCTGACTTTGATATAAATTAAATCAACAATAAAAAACCTCTTAGGTTTCTCCTGAATTACTGAAGTTATGGTCATATGTGCATTTAATATTGAAAAGTGGATTTACTAGACAGTACACACTGGATCAGCACCAACCTTCTTCCCAGTGAAAACCAAATTGAAGAATCACTGTATCATCTATCAGCTATTTTCTCCTCTCCTCTTTGGCTAAGAAGGAGAAATAAAAGGCAAGAAGGTAACACATTTAGGAACATTTACAGAGAGGTTTGGTGATTCACCCTAAGGTATGATTTATTTCCTAGTAGAAAGGAACTGAGGGAGCTTCACTGCAAGGAGACTTTTCAAGGACAATGTTAAGATACTTCTGGTGGCATTCAATCTATTTGATCAAATGGTTACTCCCATGTGACTGCTTGATCTTGAAAATGCTTTTGCTTTGGTCAAATGGTGAGAAGTATTCTCAGTTATACAGGTAATTTCCTTATGGAGGTTATTTTCTGTTATGTTTCCACAGTATATCTGTCTTGATAAGTAATGGAGTACTGGAGTTACATGAGTTAATGAATGAAATACTGAGTTACCTTCTGACTACATTTTTTATACATACTAAAAATCGTTTTGGTTTTCTTAATAACTAGCTAGCATGCAATAAGCATGACTTCAAAGGCTTTCAAAATGGGTCTCCTTTTTGCCCTGTTTACTCTTTTGTGGAAAAATACTGCCAACTCATATTTGACTTACAGCCTGGTTTATTTTTCCTTTGAATACATCTGTTTATAGGTTAAGACATGGCTTGAGAGAACCACTGGGCTGCACAGCATTTTCCTAGTTTCACAGGCAGCTCTATCCTCCCTTTATCTTCAACAGGTATGACTAAAAATCATTCCATTTATGGTTTTGGATTTTATAAATACACCATACTTCAGCAGGTGAGCAGATGTATTTCCCTCAAATCCATCATTCTGAAAATACATCTACCAATTACGTCAAAACCTAATATTCAACTGCATTACATCATGTCCCCTAAATGAGATGTCATAAAGCAGAAATAGCCTGAAACAGAAATGTGGAATTCAGCCATCTTAGTAATAGATGCATTAAAAATATAGAATTCATTAAAAATATATAGTAGTGAGAGCTTAAATATTTACAATAATAAATTTGTCTTGCTCAAATTTTTATATAATTATCTATGTGTTTGTTGCTTCTGTGGATGAGTATTCATAAAGAACACCAAGTGCAACCATATAGTTTTTCTCTCTAATGATAATAGTTATGTATTGATCTCTTTGTAAAATCAACTTAATACTTTAAGCGAAAGTTTATTTGTTTAAATCACAAACGCACATCAATGTTTCAGTTTATGAACTTCTTAATAGAAATTAATGAGAATATTGTTGTTTAAAAAAGTGAAGAAAAATGCTTCTACTTCAATTATCTCTTCCATTATTTAATGGAAATATGTTACTGTCAGGGAGGAGCAAGCATGGCTGCTCCCTGAAGACAGACAATGGAATAGGTATTTCTGATCCCCAATCACCTAATCTGAACAAGTCAAGGTAATCGGCTATGTCATTCTGACTCTGCCTCAGAGCAGCAAGGTGCCCTGTGTATGTTCTTCTTTTGGAGTAAAAGGTGGGTGTAGACTAAAGTTCTCTTCTGTTACGTGCTGCACTGCAGAGATAGGGGTCCCTTAATTTCCTTTTCTCCAAAACCTCTGTAGCTGACTTACAGCCATGAAAGAGCCAAGAGGATGGCGTTCCTTTGGCACACATGAAAGAAAGGAATTTGGAGGAAGATGCTGAAAGAATCAAGTGAACTGTGGATGTTCACTCTAGACGCTGTCAGTTAGGAAACCTTCCTAGCACAACCTTTAAAGGAATACATATTTTTAAGCAGGTGGATTGCTTCCTAATCCTGGCTGTAACATGTACACTATATGCTTTCTGTCTATACAGTGACAGAGAAAATAAAAAGAAAAAATTCTACAAATCAATGTGTTGTTAAAGAAAATTTGATTGGGATTGATATTATATCCAGATAGAGAAATTTCCTTCCACCCCACCCACAGGGAATATATGGCATCATTTGCTGGTTCCAAAAATCTTAAAATCAAAATAGGGCTTTAGATCAGGGAATTTATTAGTTAGGGAAAGTTTTATCTTGCTACCTACTGTCAGTTTTAGTGTAGTTGTTTGGAAAAGACAGGGGAATGAAGTATTCTACATATATTGTAATGTCTGTTACTGGTACTATCACATGCTGTTCCGTTTATATCCTGTTGTCTTGGTAGTACAAGTCTACTGTGACCTACTGATAAGTAATTATATTTGCTTTTTACCTGCAGTGCATTTGATTACTAAGCTTCTTTTTAGCATCTTTTGTAGATTAAAACATGAATTTTCATCTGAATTTTGTGTTTTGTGTAACTATAAATAGCAGCATGTAAAACCTTCATGCCAGAAAAGTGGGAGCTAAAGAATAAAAAAAAATTACTACTGAATATCACTCCAATGGATACTTCTAAACTAAGAATTAAAATGTCTACTTTCAATAAAATAGGTGTATTTCAACTTAACTTTAAAGGGTAAACTCCCTTAAGCTTCACCAATCTACCTTCATAATATATTCAACAGAATATACCCATATAGTTGATCCAATGTTCATTACACAGGCAAAGCATACGCTTAATGAAATGACTGGGCTATTTTATAACGCTGCTCACACAGGAAGATTACTTAATTTATTATTTAGCACAGCTCCTGCTGTGATATATTTTAAATATAAGATTGCAATGATCATTCACTGCTGCCTCTGAGGATGCTTCTCTGTTAACTACAATGCATTCTAGTAAGGAGACAGAGTTGATAAAAAGAAAATAAAAGACCTGATCATTTTTCCCTGACTGATACGTCTCCAAAAACCTTGAAGCCTTATGTGTGCTACCATATTCATTCTCCTTTCATTGAATATTCTACACTTTAGATTCTAAGCCATGCACACAAAGTAGTACAGAAGTATATTTGTTGCATGTTTTTAATCATATACTTGACTATGACTTGTAAAATACAGTGTCTATCAAAATAAAGCAGAATACTACCTTTAAGGTATAATGGGCTTTCACACTTAACATGGGTTTACTGTGTATTTACTAACAGATACACGCATTTGTCTTTTGTGCTCTGACTACCTCAATCAGTCCCAGCAGACCTTCCTACTTTTCTCTGCCTGTTGGAAGCTTCCTTGCTGTAGTAATAATCCTTTGGTTATTTTGTTTGTTGGGCTGTGTGGTGAACCAATCAAGGCATTGATTTGGATTAAGAACAATCTCACAAAAAGAAGGGAGGAAAGGCTAAGCTGCTTCATCTGATGCTGCTACTGAAAGAAATGCTTTACATGCCTAAATTAATTAACCTGGTTAGTGTCAATCTGATGCACATTTTCTTTTTTCAGTTGAGGACAGCTGAATAAAACACCTGTTGATTCCTGGAATAGCAGAAAACAGTGAAGCCTAGCAGAGCTAATGAACCATGGACAGATAAGCCACTGTAAACAGCTTCATTCAGAGGTGAAATGGAAATAAATGTACAAATGAAAAAGAAAGAAAACATCTTCTGCACAGTAATGTAAAGCATAAAAAGCACATTATTTTTAATACAGCTTTATGATGCCTTTTTATGCTGACTACCAAATCTGTCAAAAGGACCCATAAAACTAAAGTACAAACTGCTTGTTATTTTTCCAACTATTTCTTGGAAATTAAACTTGTTGCAAACTGCAGTTTTATTAGATATTCCTGCACTGGTGTAAAATAACATTAAACAAAGATTTTTATCTCTGAAGAAAATAAGGAATGGTAATATTTTTTAATGGTGTGTCTCCTGGTAATTTTTGCTATTGTTCCTTTCCCTGGGACCATGGCTTCATGGTTTGTTTAAACCCCGCTATGAGTAGTTTGCTGCTGAAAGAAGTGGTCTTAGCCTATGTTGCCCTGTGACCTACTTATTTGTTACCATTTCTGCCTTAGTTTCTGAGCAGCAAGTTTATCTGACTGAAACCTTCTTTTGCTGTTGTTACTATTACCAGGAGCAGGTCCATAGTTGGAATGTAGAGTGGAACTGTAAATATAGAGTAGTAGCTTCAACTGTTGTTTATGATAGCTTCCAGGGCTAGAACAGCTAAAACTCAAAACAAAAATTTGCATGAAATTACACTTCATGTATATACACACACACAAATACATACATGTTTTCTATGCAGATGTTCACATACATGTATGTTTGTAGAAGTATACCTATTCAGCTTAGACTACATTAATTGGATTTAAGCTTTTGTTAATATTTACCAAATTTTATCGTAAAAATAATACAGATTCACAACCTTCAAAACATCAAAACTTCATGACTAGCAGATCTAAAGGAAAAGTTTAATTACAGCATGATTATATATAGCTCTGACCAATAAGAAATTCCATCAAACAAACAAAAGCTAAAAAAGATTAAAAGCTTCAAGGGTTCAAAGCTTCAGAAGTGTTTAATTTAGCATAAGTAACATTTTTTACACATTGCCCTAAACCTTAAAAACCAGTGAGAAGATCTCAATCTGTGGACAATCAGGGAGGTTGAAACCAACTAATTTGAGAGTCATCTTCTGTATATTTAATCTGAGGTCATGGAGAACAGGGGATGTCCCAGAGGACTGGACGAAGGCAAATGTTATCCCTATCAACAAGAAGGGCTCGAGGAAGGATCTGGGTAACTATAGGCCCATTAGCCTTACCTCAATCCCTGGGAAAGTTATGGAATGAATCCTCCTGGGGGCCATCACAAGTCAAATGAAGCATGTGATTGGGAAAAGCCAACATGGCTTCACTAAAGGCAGATTGTGCTTGACAAACCTGGTGGCCTTCTATGACAAAGTGACTTGCCTGGTTGACATGGGGTGGGCCTTGGACATTGTCTATCTGGACTTCTCCAAGGCCTTTGATACCATCCCCCACAGTCTCCTTCTGGAGAAATTAATGCGTTATAGCCTAGACAAGTGGTCTGTGCAGTGGGTGCGGAACTGGCAGACAGGCTGCAACCCAAAGTGTGGTGATAAATAGCTCCTTTTTTCCAAGTGGCAACCTGTCACTAGTGGAGTCCCCCAGGGATCGATATTGGGCCCAATGTTATTCAATATCTTTATAAGTGATCTGGATAACGGCATCAAGTGTAGCCTGATGAAGTTTGCAGATGACACCAAATTGCACAGGGAAGTAGACACTCCAGAAGGGAGAGCTGCTTTGCAGGAAGTTCTGAATAGGCTGGAAGAGTGGGTTAACAAGAACCTTCTGAAGTTCAACAAGGAGAAGAGTAAGGTCATGCACCTGGGAAAACATAATCTGGGAGTGCAGCACAGACTGGGATGCACCTGGCTGGAGAGCAGCTCAGTGGGAAGGGACCTGGGGGTCCTAGTGGACAGGAAGCTCAACATGAGCAAACAGTGTGCTGCTGTGGCCAAGAAGGCCAACAGGATGCTGGGTTGCATCAAAAAGGGCATCGCCAGGAGAGAGAAAGAAGTCATTATCGCACTCTACTCAGCGCTTGTCACGCCACACCTGGAGTACTGTGTACAGTTCTGGTCCCCTCTGTACAAAAAGCATGTGGACAGGCTGGAAGGGGTCCAGAGAAGGGCCACCAGGATGATCAGGGGACTGGGAAGCTGCCATACGAGGAAAGGTTGGGACAATGAGGTTTGTTTAGCCTTGAGAAAAGGGGGCTTAGGGGGGATCTCATCACCATGTACCAGTACTTAAGGGGTAGCTACAAAGAAGAGGGAGACTCCCTTTTTACACGGAGTCACATGGAGAGGACTAGGGGGAATGGACACAAGTTCCTCTTGGGGAAATTCCAATTGGACACGAGAGGAAAATTTTTCACAGTGAGGACAGTCAACCATTGGAATAATCTCCCCAGGGAAGTGTTTGTCTCGGTCATGTTGGACACCTTCAAGTGTCGTCTGGACAGAGTGTTGGGCCATCTTGTCTAGACTGTGGTCTTCTTGGAAAGGTTGGACTAGATGATCCCTGAGGTGCCTTCCAACCTGTGATTCTGTGACATACTCTGAGATTTCCAGTTTATTTCTTTTTCCTAAAAGATTCCTCATTTTAGTTTCTGCTTGTATTTACCTTTGGTATTCCCCATTCTGCTCAAGACAGAATTCTAAATGACTGAACATACTCCTGGAATATTCTTAATTAAAACTTAAGACAGGTTAATACATTGGTTTACTCTTCCACACCTCAGCTGATACATAAAAAAACCCTTTATTTGCTTTGTAATTTTTTCAAATTATCACATCAGGTAATCTATACTGCTTGTGTCTCACCATCTCAAATATCTCCAGCTATTTTCTTAACTTTACAAGTGTGGTACAATAGTCAACCAACACTCTTGAAGCATCTATCATTTTAAGTCTTTCTTTTGTGTATTTCAGAAACAGAATGATGAAGTCACATTTAATATTTTAGGTCTTGTTACTGAGGTACAAAAGATACAATGTAAATTCAGCAGAGTAGTCAAAGAAAAACTACCAGTGAATCCATATTTATGAAATACAATATTAATCGGGGTCACAAAGTTGTAGATGAGTAGTTGGGATTTTACTCCATTTATAGTAGGCACCTATATTATTGTTGGGCATTATTTCTTTGATGTCTGTTATAAATTGTTGTTTCCTGGCCATTCATACTTCCACCACCTCAAGCTAGATAAACCATTATTATTCTAACCAACTTATTAACTTAACTAACCAAGTGATTCAAACTAAAAACCACTACCCCTATGTATGCACCATTTCAGAAATGTCATACAAGCTTTTCCACAGTTTTTCAGATGTAACAGCTGCTGCTGAACAACTTATCAAGCAGTGTTTAACAGGGAATTATTAGATTCTTAATAGAGTCAAATTGAAAAATAATAATTAATGTATAAATATGAAAGAGAATTTGCAATGGCCACATATTGTATAGAATTTGTGACTTTCTTAAGCAAAATAGAATGCATTAGTGTCAGTCAGACAATTTCAATTTCAGATTCAAATCTGGAATTCTAAAAAAGAAACTTTAACCAGACCTATATGTATATGTATATGCACTCGTGCATATGTATGCCTAAGTATTCACATATATATTCATACAACGGGATTGTAAAATGTATTTTTGTATCTATAACTAATCATTAAAAATTACTTTGAAATAGTATGTCAACCTAAACTACATTCTGTAATGACATCCTTGATTTTATCTTCTCTGATGAAAAGCAGAATGAATATTTACATTATAACAAAAAAGCTATTTACAAGTATTTCCAACATACCAGAAACTTATAAGCAGCATAATTATACACAAGTGATTTCAGAATATATATCTACCAACCTCCGCTTTATGGCATTATGTCATCAAAATAAAGTGTCATTATTTTATCTTTCTTATGAGAAAAGCTAATTCAGAGTTAAACATTTCCATACAAATGTGGCAACTAGTGGTCTTTGATGGTTTGGGAGATAATAATGGGTAGGTTTGAACAATAGTAATGAACTAGGGTTTGGTTTTCTTTACCTTAAAAGCAACAGTAAACCATAACTTACTTGTGAAAGGTAGTCGTGCATATAAACTGGCTTTGTAAGAGAGCAGAAATCACTTAACTACAGCTGTAAATGACACTAAATTATAGCTGGACACACCAACCATGGTTTCTGCTTGATATATTGAGTAGGTAGAGTTGAAAGGAGATTCTAATCATTCAGTATCATTAACGACATGCAAAATAATACAACAGAGGAAATGTGGAGTGATATCCTCTCTAGCACTGATTGCTATGACAATCAGGTGTCTGTTACCAGTCTGTAATTCACTCAGAGGACTTTTAACTTTC
This sequence comes from Phalacrocorax carbo, assembly GCF_963921805.1. Classification (NCBI taxonomy): domain Eukaryota; kingdom Metazoa; phylum Chordata; class Aves; order Suliformes; family Phalacrocoracidae; genus Phalacrocorax; species Phalacrocorax carbo. Next base: position 33,514,287 of record NC_087548.1, read on the forward strand.
ATTTTCAGGTTAATGCATTACTACTGTCTTTTATGCTTGGTCAGGTCAGCTCAGGAAAATACTGCTGAGGGAAGACCTTACCACTCTACAACTACCTGAAAGGAGGGTGTAGTGAAATGGATGTCAGTCTCTTTCCCATGTAACAAGCGATAGGACAAGAGGAAATGGCCTCAAGTTGTGCCAGGGGAGGTTTAGATTGGATATTAGAAAAACTTTTTTCACCAAAAGGGTTGTCAAGCACTGGAACAGGCTGCCAGTCGAGTGCTTGAGTCACTATCCCTGGAGGTGTTTAAAAGATGTATAGATGCAGTGCTTAGGGACATGGTTTAGTGGTGGGCTTGGCAGTGCTAGGTTAACAGCTGGACTTGTTGATCTTAAGGATCTCTTCCAACTTAAATGATTCTATGATTCTATGATCCTTGAAAAATAGGAAGGTTCATACTTACACAGGAAAAATATTAAAATGATAAATACAGAGAAAATTTGGGTAAAATACCTGGGTAGTTGAGATAGGTAGATATAAGCAGAGATAACATTTCTGAGGAGAAATAAATTAGACAACAATGGTATGCTACAAGATATATATACCTAGAAAACTTGTCTTCTGAAACCTCTCAGCAGTTAAGGAATCTAGCTAGGTTACTTCTTGAAAGAGCAGTATTTTTCATGAATAGTGATGAGGTTATCTCAAAATTCCATTTACTTTTTGCTCTGCTTTATAACTGAACATCAGAAAAAGTGAGTTAGGTGGTTAGTTACTGCATTACTTTATGCTTAATTGTGCAGTGTGTAATTAGAACACTTTAAGGATACTTTCTGTGTATTTTAAATAATGAAAACTTCTTAACTGTATTTTTATTATTTTTCTGTTAATTTGCATACATAGACCAGATTTTGACACTTCTGTTCAAACTTAGCAGTGACCAACTGATTTTCTTACAGAATACAGTATAATAAACAAAAGAAAGAATGCTTCAATAAAGTTTGCAGTATATATTTAAGATTCTTCCTGAGCTCCAATTGCTTTATCCTATTCAGATTCTTCAGAAAGTTTTAATAAAATGTCAAAAGAATTTCTAAGGAAGCACAGAAAACACCTGATCACATTACTATAATACTTGTAATTTGGTTTAACAGGAAGTAAACTGTGCGATAGATGAAAATCAAGGTAATTCTTACACAGAACATCTATCTTCTAACAGCTTACGCTGGTAAACCAAGTTAATGCTAACACACATTTCTTTATTCTTTATTCTTTATTCTTTATTCTTTATTCTTTATTCTTTATTCTTTATTCTTTATTCTTTATTCTTTATTCTTTATTCTTTATTCTTTATTCTTTATTCTTTATTCTTTTTTAATGTCATTTCTCCAGAAAAGCAGATTTTCTGTTCATAAATAACACCTTAGTTCAAAATCACCAAGTGCCATAAAAGCACAAATAGGAACTGCTGAACTGCAAGATCATTAATTATTCTACAAAAATGTGATTTCTTTAAATATAAGATAATCTGTCTTCCAGACAATAAGCATTGCCACAAGGTACACAGAACTGATTTATCAGGAAAATTTGTTTTCTGGGGAAGGTGATGGGTGTAATGAGGGATAAGGTTTAAAGAAGACTTTAATTAATGCAATTAAATAATTACCCCTTAACCATCAGCCATGTAAATTAAAACTCATACGTATTAGCATCCTTCATAAACGAAGAAGATAAGACAGGACAAGGGAAATAAGAAATACTAATACAATTTCATAATAGGTAACCTTATCAAGTTTACATACCTGTTCAAAAAGGAGTACTCTTCTTGCAGTGTATATGTTCAGAAGACACAGTGACCATGAAACAGGTTCCCAGAACTATTAACCAGATCTTGCAATGTTGACAGGCATTTTGAAGATTTTTTCAGGCTACCTCACAATTTTCCTCCTGATAAGTCTCTGTACAAGGTTTGACTAGCAGTTAAGGAGCTGTTGCAGCATCAGCTGCCACAAGATACCATAGGTTTATGTAGTTTTGTGAATACCCATGAAAACTGATCAATGCTATTGCAACTAGGTCAATTTCTGGTACAATGTGGGGCATGAAGTGTGGGTTTAAAATTCTCTAAGGCAAAAACAGGTATCACAGCCCAACTCTTATTTCTTCCAAGACAATATGTCAATCATGAGACTATCAGGTAGAGGTATTGTAACATTATTCTCAACCAAATTCTTCACAGGGACTGTCTCAGATTATGTTCCTGGAAGGCAGCTGGCAGATTAAGCTCTAGCAGTGGAACAGATGAGGAAATATTTACTTTGACAGTTTTTATGAGATCTTGGGTATAGAGTAAATGTCCATGTGCTCAGTGCAGATGCAGATACAGTATTTTGCAGAAACACTTGAGCACTTGCTTAGCATGAAACATGTAGGAAACTTATGGAGTCCATTTGCAAAACTCAGGTGCTATGGCCTTTAAAAATATGCAGGTCTCATTTGCAGCTCAGTAGGATTTTTGAGGATTTACATTTTGGATTTGGGCTTCTGTTGTGGTCAGTGGGACTGAATTTCTGTATATCTAGCACAGAAAGTCAGATTCTCATGTATCCAAGATAACAAGTTGCATCTTGTTAGGTGAATCAGAAGCAATCCATCTGAATGTGTACAGAATTTATCAATGTTTGACAATGACAAAATCCTCTATATTAAAGTAACATTTCTTCTGACCATCTCTCAAATGAAAGGAAAATAACTTTTACCAGAATATTATGTACTTCTATAGGGACCTGATGTCATATGCCTAAACCAATGTTAAGAGATTTGCCATGAATTTCCAGACCATGTACATGTACATTAAGATGAGCAAGAGGCAAAGCACTATTTTTATAAAGTTTTATAAATAATACTAAAAAAAGCAAAAAGAAAGGCCTGTTCTATCAAGAAAATAGAACACAGAGATATAATACTTTTGTCCAGGATTTCACAGCAGATATATAGTTAAATTATCATATTATTTAGAACACTGAAACCTTTTTTCTAACATGACAAATGAGCGCTGATTTCTGAGTTATTAAAATGAACTAAACGAACAAAAATAATGTTTCATATTTGTAAAGATTAAAAAGATTAAAACAGATGCATATTAAATACCACTCACACATAAAACCAGTCCATTGGGAAAGACTCTCCAGTGCATGTAGTAGGCTAAATTTGTCATGAACCCTAAACAGGTTTCTCTGCTGTAGCACAGCCCATTCCCAGTTGAGCTGAAGCATGATTTCTCAGTTGAACTGGCATTTCTTCTTTATTACTTGATTAATTTCACAAATAATTTACCAAGCTTTATTTTCATTACATTTAATATGAATTTTATTGAAAGAATGTGGGTTTGTTTCCTTTATAAAAGAACACAACAGCATTTACTTGACCTTTTACTTGCTAACTGCAGTATGTATAATGATTATCTGTTGGAGACAAATGGCATCTATTGGCTGGTATATTTTATTCCTCACTAGTTTACTAGTTCATAAGTCAAAACTGTAACACTACAGGGTTTACCCTAGAAGTTAGTGGCATTTTGGTTACAAGAAAGAAACTTAGCAGTGAGTATTTCAGGTATCTCAGACTTGGAGTATGCAGTGTGATAATTGCTATTCATTGTAAAGTATTTTTAGAAATATTGTTTCATTGTGGAACAGAAAATACCTTATTCCACAGCATAGTAGTGTGTAGCTATGTCAGGTTTCTTGATGCTGGCCTTTATCAAACACATTTTTACAGTACGGGTAATTTTTTATATATATATATATTTTTAATAACCTAAGTTCTGGAACAGTGGCACGCTTAAAGGCCCACACTTCAGAGAACAATGGGCCACAACAGTGCAACTCCCAGCTCTCTTATAGCAGAATAAACTACCCCTGTTCTGAAATATGATGAAATTGAAGATCTGCAATATTCCTGGATTAATTTAAACAAATCTTCAAAACAGCCTGTAATTGATCTCCTTCTCTTTTTAGACTGGAGTTCAAAACTATGTAAAGATATTCTGTGGACAGTGTATTTCCCATAAACTATCAAAAAGGCTTATAAAAATTTATTTCCTGAAGGTGACAAATGTACATTATACAATGGACATTTGTAGAGGTAATATTTCAATTAGGTTAAATTGCCATGAAATGAGTAACTCACTGCTGTTTTCATCTCTTTTGAATATGAGGGTACCAATTCTGCAGTCAATCTGACATATTACGCTTTACCTGTACATCATCTAGGTCCAACAATTCCTGTTCATGGGACAGGATTCGGAGAGAATTTCACTCAATTTTAGACCCAAAGGGTCCAGTGTTTTAAAAGTAGTCAGAAGGTTATAAATTTTTGTCAGAAGGAATTTCAGTTTCAGTAAAAAAAATGAAGTCAGCTCTCTTATTTTAATGAAGAAGAACTGTGTGTAGTTTAACCCATACCAGAATGCAAGTCTGTGATTTGCACTGCAAAAAGAGGGGAGGGATATTATACTTTAGTTTCAGTTATGTTAGTGATTTCTGGATTTTGTTTGATGCTTAAAAATGGCAAACATTTCTGCTTCATGTGAAACTCATCTTCCAAAGTACAGGCAGTCAAATGAAATCAGATTTCAAAATCAGCAGTGATCCATAATTAATTACTACCTGTTGTAAGTTTCCAAAAATCAGCATAAACTTAAAGGGAATTTAGCCTGTAGTGGATAATTGATTTTTTTTTTTACGGCTAAAAGGAGCTTTCTAGTTTGTACAGGTGGAGTTGAATTACTTAGGAAAATTTAAAGGAGGCTATGAAAGATGTATTATAAGCACATGCTTAGGCCTAAACAGAATTTATATTTTGTTCCTACCTCTTATGGATTTTGTATGTACCTCTTAATGCAACAATAATCTAATTTCTCTTCCTTTATGCTCAGAGGCTAAGTTTTTTCACCAGTTAGACAAAAAATATACTAGAAGTGAACTCTGCCAAAAGAAAAAGAAGTACTGTGGTACCATTTTTCCTTCTTCCTTTTACTTGCCTTTAATAATTAAAAGTATTGAAAATCGCTAGTCTTGCAGGCATTTCTACTGAAGTCAACAGAAATGCTCACATTTGCAAACTATTTTGAGAGAAGGATTTTTGATTGTTTTACAAAAAAAGAAAAAGATGATGCATATCTGAAATGTAAATCTGTCAATGTTTGTTTGACATATTGATACTAAAAAGGATGAAAACCTGCAACTTTTCAATCAGGATTTTATTTAGGAATATAAATTTGTTGAGCTTTTACCTCTATCACTAGATTTTGTAATTGGTATAGGTTCACAGATGGTCTTTAGCTGAATACAATACTTGGGAACATTTTGGTAGTCCAAATATTATCTAATAAGCATATCTCATTAGTTAAAACTCTTGTTTCAGTAGCTGGCATTCAAACAAAACACATTTTGAATGGATCTTTTAATTGGATTTTAAATTCATCATTGATTAAGCTGGAAGGCATAATCTGATCTAACGTTTTAATCATACATTATTTCAATTAAAAAGAAACAAGAGACAGAATTTATAACATTATAACATTATGAATTATAAAGTGTGGGGTGGGGGTGATTTGGAGGATCCAGAGAGCAAATAAGACCTTTACAGGAGTCTAAGTATAGACTTATACATATGTATATATGTCACATACATACATACATACATACATACTTTTATATACATGTATAAACAAATATAGACAGACCAATACAAGGAGTCAAACAATTCAACAGGAGCTAAGAAAAGGCAGGTATTTCAAGAAAGGTAAGAGTTTTAACTGTGAGAATCAACAAGGCTATAGAGGACGGTTAAAAAAGACATTTAGTAGGTATTTCAGACTAATGGTACCTGAGAGAGAGAGTTGCAGCAACAACACAGCAGCAGACTGAAAAGCATGAGGAGTTCAAGAGGGAGTTAAGGTAATACAGGATGAAAGGAACAATGATTGCTTGAGAAGGTGGGTTGGAAGGAGTTCAGAGAACAACTGATACCTGAAGGATTAGCATTACAAGCATCGTGGTGAGGTGAGAGTGGCAGGATACCATTGAGGAGATTAGAAAGAAGGATGAGAAATTACTTCGCATAGGAAATACATTGGAAATTCAGGCATACAGGCTACAGAACAAACAAAACCTCAGCTACAATTAAATGATCTTTTTGGACATTTTGTTTACTTTATTGGTTTTTTGTTTGTTTGCTTTTAACAAGACAACTGTTCTCAAAAGTGGCAATGTCCCTTTTGTCAGGCTACCTGGATAGAGGCTAATCTCCACAGACACATAGGAGTGGATGAGCAATGTTGTCAGCAGAGGGAGGACTGGACAAAATACAGATCCCCAGTCATACACCCAGAGCCAGAGCAGCCTCTGGCCTGGGTGTCCCAGGTGATCCCAGGAGGCTGGGCAGCTAATTGGACAGCTGGGACACCCCACCCCACCCGCCCCGGGACCATGCCCCTGCACTGGCAGGACTGTGGCCAAGGATGTTGCATATATATATACGTACACCATCCAATATATATATACACACTATATATATATTTATGTGTTTATACATTTTCCACTAATGGCCTTTCATTCTAACAGCTTACTATCTGATCCAAATAATGTAAATTGCTTCATAGTAAGTGTCTAGGACTCTTGTCTGGAGTGATAACTTAGGAACTAAACAGCAACTAACAACTGTTTTCATCAGAATAGCATCAATCTAACAGCTCAAGAGGCTTTTTATACTAAAAAGATGCTGAGACAGTTGATGCTGATTTCACATTACATTCTCAAAGCGTTAGCAGCAACATTTCACAGGGTTTTCTCTGAAATGTGAAAGACTCAGCAAGCCCACTGAAGAGCTTTCCTTCTGCTTGCCCACCACATGAGGACTGCCAAAATTCTTCATGCTGGAGTGAGCCACCTAACTAACCACAGATAATTCTCTACCAAACAAATGGAAAACATCTCACAGATTAAACTATTGAATTGGTTTTGCAAAGGAACAAGGGCTGGGCTTGTGAACTTGCTAAATTTCTGAGACAAATAACCAAGGATAAGCCAATACTGAGAAGAATAACATTAAATTACATTTCTATGGCCATGAAAAAACCCAACCAATTCTATATATCTTCTTTGTATATATTGTGTACATACATGTATACACACATATCTTAGTTTTACTTTTGTATCTACCTATATTTATCATATGCTATATATTATAAATATTACATGTAAAATACATATATTTAAATATACATATGATTATGTATGTATGTAAACAAATATTCTTAGCTAGTCAAACTTGTGTTTTGCCCTCCTTACACTCACCTGTCACAGAGCTTCTTAACAGTAAGGTGTTAAATGAAGAGAATTGTAAAAAAGAGGACGATTGGAAAGCTGAGAGATCAATACTTGGCATCAAGGGATAACTCTAGTGTCTTGGTAAATCTACCAAGAAGTAGCTTTGCAGGTGGACAGGATTCTACCATAAAAAATGTCTTATTCATTCATCAGCTTACTTAAAGACAGGGAAAAAGAACACTAGTCCATTACTGAAAAGAGTTATTTGTGAAAATAATGATGTCAATTATCATTTTAAAGTCACACCTGAAATACTTAAGGTAGGTGGAGATTTAGTGACATAAGCTTTTAACATAAATACTTTAAAAAAATCTTCAGAAAAGAAAAAGGCCTTTCGTAGTGCAATATGGACACAGAGAAATGAGAAAACACAATGCATTATTTTTTCAAGTAAATTAACATTCCTGAATTTCACTTCCAATAGGAGGATCAGAAACTGTTTCCATATGTTTCTATTCATTTTCAATCTGAATACTCAAATCTTGATGAAATACTAGGATCCTGATCTATCAAAGTTTGAAAATTCCAGTTCTTTTTTAAATCTTTTTTCAATAAACAATCAGACTGCCTTTATCAAACTGAATCTTTACCTTCTCGATTTAAACCAGAACCTGTGTTATTCTAATCCCTTGCTGAAATATTGTAACAAGGTGATGCAGACACATTTATTCTATATGGATTTAAAAAAAAATCTAGACACTCTAGAGAAAAATGGACATGAAAAATATTTTAAAATAAGTGGCCAAAATCCACTGCCTCTGGAGTGCTTTTTCCTGTTCATGCTAGTGGAGTGGTGAAATAAAATATAAAGCTGGTTAATTTGGTTGCTGGGTGATTTTCCTAACTTCAGGGAGTTATTGTAATTTGGAAAAAGAAATAGCAAAGAATTCTAAGCGGAGGGAGATAACAGATGTAGCAAGGAAGACAAGTTGGTATCAGAACGTAACATAATGTGGAATGTAGTTGTCATTTCTATAATACATAAATGAAGTGTGACTGGAAACCAGAGTCAGGATGGTAAAAACAAACAAGCCAACCAATCCTGAGAGACTTGAGCTATGTTGGATGAAGGAAATTGATTGACATAGTACAATTCAGTATGTAACATAGCTACATGATTACATTAAAAATTCCATGTTATGTGGTCCACAGGAACTGACAGAGCACTTGTACAGGAGTCTTTTTTATATTAGTTGTCAGTGTAGTCTTGTCCAATAGGTTTTTGGTATAATTTTAGTGGACTGCAGTACCTTCTGCAATCTCAATAGCTGACTGGTTTTCAATCATTAAAAGCTAAGCACTTGCTTTAACTGTGTATACTACAAATCACTGCTGTATAACAATACTGAAAAGAAAAAACAAAAGCATCAAATATAATTTCAAAACCCTGATACAGTTTGCTTCCTAGATACACCATCTTAGCTTCCAAATGAAAGATAAAATAAAATCCATATCAATTAAAAAGAAAAAAGTATGCTTATGTTGCAATGTAAACATAAATTGTGGATGAGTTAATTTTACATCTAGGTTATTTATTAAGACACAAAAACTTGGTTCCATTTTAAGAAATAGATGCCTGCAACTGGAACTTTTAAAACAGCATGCTATTAATTTGACTGACAGTTCACTCAGGTGCTTCAGGATTTTTTGTATTATACATATTCAACTTACTATGGAGTAGTTCATACTTGTTCAAAGGCCTTAAGAAGGGCAAAAAGCCCTGTCAATTTTATTCCCTTCATGTCTAAAGAAATTGTGATCAGCATAAAAATAAAACTAATTCCCATCATTTCTGAAAAATATCTGTTAGTGAAATCTTCATCTTTTTCCAAAGCACAACAGCTTTCTGTACCCAAAGTTTGTATAAACTGAACTCAATTGTAATTCTAGCTCTCGGGGGAACCTGCTTGCTATTTGGCAGGTCTTTGATTTGCGATTCTTTGATTTGTTATCCTCTTATCTGTTTCATAATTCACACTACCTTTCCCTTCCTTAGCAACAAATATTTTATCTCAATGGCAGGCCATGCTGAAAATGAAAATAACTGAAAAAGTGTACTTTTTGTTCCTCCTAATTTTTCTCCCTAGCACTTTTATGCTCATTTCAATTCTGGATGGTTAGCACTCAGGTAACGTCAGTCTGTATGCCTTTGGCACATCACAGTATTATAAAATTTGGTCCTTAGAGTTGTCCCAGTATAGATAATTTTGAACTTTCCATGTGATTTCCACATTGTTTCCTAAGGGTATGTAAATAGCAGGATTGAGTGTTACATCTTGGAAGCTTGGCAAGGTTATTGAAGTTTGCTGGATATTTTGTAAAACGTGCTCAGGTATCAGACGGGATGCAAATAAACCACCTAATTTTCTTTTTTTCTCTCTCTCTCAGTTGAAAACTTTAGGAAAGTGCTAACATTCATACACACTTTTTACTATCTTCTCATGTGAGTCAGAACAAAAAGCCTGTTTAAACATAAATATATTTTTCCAAAATGTTCCTTTATCACAGCAGCAAGAACAATTAATGCAACTGAATAATTTAGTCCTTGCTGCAATGGAATGGGGAGGGCAATAGGTGGTCCTTGCAGAAATGCCAGACTTTTTTTACTATTTTTTGCTTACGCTTTTTTTTTTTTACCGCAATGCAGCCTGCTAAAGCCAAAAATCCTCAACTCATTGCATGGAAGTTAGCAAGAAGCTTGTCCACATGAGCTATTCCAAAACCAATAACAGACCTGGAAAAGAATTTAACAAGGAAATATAAAAGTGAAGATTGTTACATTCTGCTGTCCATCCTAGGAGCCATCTAATTCTCAACAAGTCATTTGACAGAATTTCTTCAACAGAATTTCTTCAACACGGATGCACATATTTTCTTTTCTCCTCCTTTCACTCCCTAAATAACAATATAGAAGCCTAAACCTAGATGCAAGCTTAAATTAATTTTAAAGCAAGATAAGAATAAGCTTTTTATGTTTGAACTCATTGTTCCCCAACTACTTACCTTGTTATGCACATCATGCAAATTATTACTCTCATTTTCCCTAGCAATGTGGTAAGAATTGCCTTTGACACCTAGTGAATCAGTATGATATTCCTAGCAATGGCTCCAGAAGCAAAACTATGCTTCTGGTATAGTACTATAACAGAATGGTTTTGTTAATTCATTTAGGAAACAAGAAAGATCAGGAAATAGATGAGTTCTGTGACATTTTGAAAACAAGTGTTCTATCCATTGCTGCTTCAAACTGGATTCCATAAATCTCAGGAAAAAATCCCTGAATCTTACATGATATTACAGCTTCAAGGCAAAAAAAAAAAAACCAAAAAAACCACCAACCCACTAAAAAAAAAGAACGCCCAGATTTCTAAAGGCCAAGCTTTCAACAATATTAAAAATAGTTTTGTATGTGTTAATATGTTATAGTTCCATCTTTAATTAGTTAAGTATGGATTAACGCTAGGGTAATAACACACTCAATTGCTAGAGAAGTTTTAAAATCACAAATTCTGTAATTCCTTCCAGGGGGGAAACCATGAGAAATACAGTACAATACATTGTTACTGAACGTTATGATTCTTGGTAACATGGATAAATTTAAACTAATAAGAAAAAGCTATCAAGATTGAACTTGTGCTGGAAAGTACCATATATATGTGGGTAAAATCTATATGGCATGGCACAGGCACCCATGCATTAAAGCTTTAGCATTATGATAAGAAAGAAATGGAGACTATCACAAGGATCTGTATAATCACCAGGGTGAGGTACTGGTTACTGGCCCTTTTCCTTCATAAACATTATATTATTAATGTTCTTTGCTTGTATCCACACATCTACAGAGCAAATACATGCATAAATAGACCCTCAGTAGTTACTAATCATTAGCTTATATATAAATCCTCTTGCTCCTCGATAGCCAGAAACCAAATATATATACATTATGTTCCTTGTTTCTGAAGAGAAATAAATTAGCTTGTAAAATGTTATGAATTATGTCAGAATAGTTAGAAAGGTAACATGCACATATTTTTATTTTTTGATCTGCTGGAATACCATAAAATACCTAAATAACAGTACAGCTTTCTGTTAACACAGCTGATCTGTCTGCATATTTAAAACATTAAACCATATCTTTTATTTCTTGAACAGAGCTCTACATTTCAATGTATCTGTGTTTTTCATATTCACAGTAATAATTTTTCAAGTGAGGGAGGAAGCATCATGTCAAAAATGGAAAAAATGAAACTTAGGCATTTTATTCTGTATCCTGTGTAGATACAAGAATTTAACAGATGCTTATTAATTAAGTGTAGGAAGGTGACGACAAGGCACAATGGCCCATTGCACCAGCTGTGAAGACTGCACATGGCTTTCCCCCTGCCATAAGTCCATTTTCATATTACTGAGCAAACATTCCAAGTGTCAGAAAAGGTGTAAAAAGATAATGATAGTGAGAAATGAGAGTCATTTCATCATTGCTGAAACTTCAAAAACTTTTACATGTTTTATATTGCAATCACACTTCTAGGTGAGAGAGAAAAAAAGAAAGAAATTTAAGAAGTTTTATAGCTATTCCAGTAACCTTATATCAGTCCTCCTTTTGTAGACACTGAATAACTAAGATTTTTATGGACTTGCATTGCAAACAGTATGCCACCATGATAGACCACACAGTTTTAAGTTTGAAGGACACATGTACTGTCTCCACAAGACAGCCATAGTAGAAGTGAGCATTTGAAAATTTAGATAGGGTGAAAACCAAAAATATCAAAAAAGAAAACATCTCCATCAGCTTGAGTAGGTTTGTTTCCTTCTCTCCTCCAGTACAAAGTGAATGTACACTTTGGTCAAACATATTGTGATTTTAGGAAATCATTAAAGTATTATGATCCAGGTGCAGTCATTAAAGAGAGAAAATAAAAGGAAAAAAAAGGTAATTATCTCTAAAACTTGAAGTAGAACAATAGTTACTGTTAACCAAGCAGTTACAGGCAAGGTTACACTTCAAGATTTTGAAGCCTGGCATATGCAAAACCTTTTGACAAGTCTAGTCTTATCATTCTATTGACTATAACTGTTACAGAAATAAAAAGAAGGTAAGACAACACTTGACCACTACAGGAAAATATGATATGTATCATCAGAGTCAGGTACTCACAAAATTTTTTTTAAGACTATTCCTATTATCATCTGATTATTTTTGTGAAGTCAGTATGCTATATAGGGTTTGACACTTCTCCTTCCAGAATTTTCAAACATTAAATATTCTTCATCAGAAAGTTGGCTTTATTTAAACATTTCCGTTAACTGCAGTTAAAATTAAGGTTGCATAGCAGAGCAAAAGTAGATTGAATTACTTCTAAAAATTCCTTCTGCATCCAGTACTACCACAAAATACCCTATTATGTAAGAAAACTTTTAATAAAAGTACATGAATAATATCACAAAATGTCTTATGTGGTGTTACCTAATTTACTACTTAGCTCAGTTGCTTAGCTATTTTTTCTTCAGAAATTTTAAAAGGCTCATTAAGCTAGCTTTGTGTAATTTTATTGGGTTTGGACATTTAACCAAATGAGCTTGAATTCCACTTCACATGCACAATGGAATTTGCTTTAACTGACACTCTCTGAAGAAAATAAAAATTCCAATTAAGTAATCATTTTGATTATTAGAGACTCCTAAATGTATATAGGGTTTTGGTAAGCAATTATTATTTATGCAATTTCTTAGAAGTAAGCACAGCATATATTAATTAGAAAAGGCTAACATTTTCTTTCTAAGTAAAAGGTCAATTAACACACCTCCAACTTGCATTTTCACCTTCTCTGAAACTGTATTTGCAAATTCAGATCAAATTGGCCAAACAAGTGCATTAAAAGTAGATTTGGTAAGAAGTGGTCGATGGGTAGCCTCGACTTTTTTAGCCTGCTACTTGATATGTACAAATTTTGTACATGGCAGACTTAGATTCAGTTATCTTCCTTGACTATTGTAACCACACCTACAATGTCTAATAGGAAGTATTTACCCTTCCGGTATCTTTAAGGCTCACTGCTATGAACTGATCACACCAATTTAAAAAAGGGATCTAGTGTTAGCTTGTATAGGGACTAAGACTAAGGTTTTCCAAGTTAATCATCTCAGGTAAATAATTTACTAACCATGTTACTGAACGATACAAAATCATTAAAGAAAATATATATCCAGTGCAAACAACTGCAACAGTTGTATGGAGTGAGACTGTGGTCAAAATGCCCAGGTTCATGTCACACTGAAGCGATGAAATCCGATTTTCCCAACCCTGTGCTACAAAGCTTTGACATATTTTGTGATGGAGTATTTTTAGTCTTTTCAGTTCAGTAAGCTTCATTTTGCATAAAATGTTTATTGATATAAACCAGAAAACATCAAATCATAAGTTTAAGAGTATGGTTTCTCAGAATATCCAGTAAGATGTTCGCCTTAGTTGTAGGTTCAAACCACCTGAAGTAGAGGAATATCACACTGTTTTCTTTGGGAAAGAGGTGGAGGAGCATAAAACATCCACAAAGAGATAGGAAAAAACAGGGAAAAAAATTCTATTCCTGCTCCCCTTGTTGAAGGGCTTTCAGCCCTCACCACCATGACTTCCATGGCTAAGAACATCCCAGGCACTCTAGCCTTCCCTGCAAGATGAATCACATCAGATCTGTGGCACTATCTATGCACAGCTAATTCAGAATAAAATTCTTAAGAGATGATTGTTTTACATATGTAGTGCTAAGGGTTGGAACTGGCCTGAAACTGGTCAGTGCTAACCACTCCCCTCACGGTAACTTCTCATTGCTAGATATACATATATGGATACATATACTTAAATTCACTAACATATGCAGAAGTATACATACACATTTACATATACACACATATGCACATATATGTATGTGACTGTACATATATGTATATATATTCAGTTCCAATGAGAGATAAATCAAAATTTTTTCCCAGTTCATCTCTTCGGATGGACTTCTAAATATATTGACATAGGTTAGCAACAAAGAATATGGTAATATTCTGTCCACATCTTAGCTCATATAGAAACTTTTGCATAACACCAAGCACAGGGATCCTGACATTGCACAGTGCGCTTTTTACTTTCTATTCCCCCTGCATCCCAATTAGGTTTTGTTGTTTTTTACAGAGAAGTTGACAACTTGACAACTTGGGGATTAATATTTGAACAAAAATACAGTGCCAACCTCAATATTTTTTTCCACTCTCTTTCCTCTCAGAGAAAGACTGAAATAAAAGGAATCATTTGAGTAATTTGACAACATAGCTCCTTCAGGAGTCATAAAGTCAGTGACTAACTTAATAATGTGGAGTACAAGAATTATGAAATTAATTCATTTTTGTTCTTTCTGATTCTGATAAACAAAGTGAATTACTTTTTTTTTTATATATAGTGTTGAGAAGATCAGTAATCAAAAAGAAACTTCAATGTTTCTTCAAAGAGAGAAAGGAAAAGAGTAGCTTAATTTTGCTGAAAATCAGTGAGTAAAAACTTAATAGTAAGGTCACTCAAATGTGAAAAAGCACTATGATACCCCACTTAAGTATCCTACAGTTCTACTGTTATGATATGAAATACTTTATATTGTCCGCTTTTTAAGTCAGTCTTTTTTATGAAAGTTTATCCATTAAATTGCCAATGTCACATTTTTGGTAGCTTACTTTATCTGCCTTACAAAGAGTGAATGATTGGATGACACAGATGATTAAGGTACCATCAGATACCATCAGATACCATCAGATGTGAATGATAAAGCTATTTATTTCCACTGTTCTCTTAGGAGCACAATAAGGTTATTATTTAAATTTAAAATGAAACATAAGCCTCCCAAACCCTTTTCTAATAACTACTCTCCACAAGACTATTTTGAAACCTCTTGATAAAATGTTTAGCTGAAAAAAAAATATTTGCTGAAGTGACAGTGATATCAAAGACAAACATTTAGAACTGTACTTGCCATAACGCCTTGTGAATTTATTAGAAAGGCAGGATAGAAAAAATTCTAGTATCTCATTTTGTAGTTGCGTACACTAGATGGCACTGATAAAGTATTGCTCAATTCACTGATCATCTTGAAGTGTTTTTCTATTATTGATGAATGCTTTATTTCAGGATTTAAAAAAGAAATTAAATAAGATAACAACATTGTTTTGTCACAAATAAAAGTAAAAAGGAAAAGTAAAGGAGGAAAAGGAAATAATTTGGAATTGTCCCAGCATATTTTATACAGCTAGTAGTCCCTGAAGATTGATTCCAGCTTCCAGTGGCACTTCCACAGTCACACTACACACACTGTGAGAGACTTGGCACTGCCTGTTCTGAACAGGAGTAGCCTAAATTAACACAAAACTATGAAAACTAAGGAGTTTTTGCCTCAGCAGTGTGTGGTTTACCTTAGGAGAGGGTGGTGTTTAGGAGGAGTGATTTCCCTTCCAGTCCATTAGCTTGATCAACTCAGCAAAGCTTTGTGCCATTCTCAGACACACTGGATCCAGGAAGCAGCTGTTACCCACATGCAAGGAGTGCATATCTCACTTTTTGCTCCCTCCTAGGGTTTCACAAAGGTTATCCATAAGTACAGATAACATATCTGTAAGGCTTATCTCTGCTAATGCTGGGAGAGAGACAGGTTCTTCTGGAGGGTGGTATCAGAGGAGGAACCCCAGCTGAGTGCTCTGAGCTGCCCTGCAGTGGAGCTTTGCAGCCCCATGTACAGCAGAAAGAGTCTGGAAAGGCTAATCTCATACACCTAAAATTGGTCTCTGTGACTACTCCCCAAAGTACTCATTTTTGTATATACTCAACATAACCGTCACAAATAATTCCATTTAAAGAAGATGATCTGCAAGAATCTGTAAAAGTGCTGCTAACTATATACATAACTGTTTGAAAGTCATTCCTTGTTGCATGTGGTTATCTTATTTACCAAGGACAATACGATGCATTGATATATTCTTTTGTAGGACATTGTGGTAATCAATGTTTTCTTTAGAAATGTATATTTTATACAGTAACAGAAAATATGACCTGATCCCTAATCCTTGAGGGGAAAAAAGGTAATGACATATTTGTGGTCTGCTGTCCCGTATGCTTGTTTTTACTCATTTTATCATAAATAATGAGTCATATTTCAGAAACTGTGGGGCAAGCAAGCAGTTATGCTATGGTTTATCTATATAGCTTTTGTTTAATTAAAGAAGAAAAAAAATCAGCTGAGCTGTAACTTTCAAAGTTGCATCTATAAACGCTATTTTCAGAAAGAACCTGATTAAATATTCTCTCTAGCTACACAGAACTTGTTTTACACGTACAGCACCTCTCTTTAGGTCAGGTTGATATGTAATGATAACTAATTGTATTTGAAATGATGAAATATATTGGCTAAGTGTCATTCTCGAAATTATACGATCAAAATGTGTTTGTGGCAAAATATGGGCTATATTGGATCAGTAGTTGCACTAAAGGAAGGCTGGTCTAAAATTCTCACTCGTGAAACCTAATTCAAGAACAGAATGCTTTAACACACACTTTGAAGCCTTCACCCTGTCCTTTGTTCTTTTTAGCTTTCAGTACTGGCTAACTGTAACCCTTGTGGTTGAAGAACACCAAAAGACAAAAAAAAAAAAAAGAAAAGAAATATATATATTATTAAAGAAAACAAAGTGATTGTTGTGATGTCTCCTCTTTTTAACTCCCACACCAGCCTATATCTCTGCTTATATAGACTTTTGGGATACAAAACACATTCTGCCAGAAGCTTTGGTATAAGCTAAGAATAGTATTTCAAAGTTTTCATTTTTAATCCCTTGGCCTTCTGTAACTTAAGCAGATGCTTTAATATTATCTGGTTAAATACACAAAACAGAAGAATTCTTGTACTCAGTGCTGCACTTGAGAAGGTTTGTACAATGAATTAGACTCGTTTCTTTTTCAGCTTTGGGCATCTGGGCTCATTCACGTCCTGGTTTAAGTCACTAGTTAAAATAAATGTCATGTTCCCATTCTCCTTCTCAACCCTCTACTGGAAAATGATTGACAGCACCTGCTCTGGGAAGCACAGAAGAGCAATATGGAATTATGTAAAGATAGCTATACTCACAGTAAAATATATAAAAAAAGTATATATTTATTATTATATGCAATGTGCAAAATTTCTAGGGATGTATCTAGGAAATCCATTTCCACAGAAGCACACAGATGGAATATATCTGAGGGAGACAATTATTCTTTGAATTTCCTTTACAAGGAGCAATACCATTCATTTCATATAGTAGCCCTGCCCTACGTGCTTAAAAGAACAGTTATTCTACGCCAAACTAAAACATAAAAAAAGAGTAGTTCTTGTATGTACATGCTTAAAATGTTAAAAAAAAAAAATCAATAAAATAAAATGCATTTCAATACTAGAGCCCTTTGCAGATTTTCACCTATTATTCCTTCGGTCAGATCCAATACTACAGACCTGACAAGCCTCCATCAGTTTTGGCTAGCTGATATACAAATCAGCTTGGTCAAATGCTTCGGCAATTGTAGGCTTATCCCATGACTATAATATAGCCTGGAAAAAATTACCGTGTCATAAAACATGGGATGTTTTAAAAATGTTAGTTGCTTTGTTGAAACGCATTTAAACTAAAGAGAAAAGAATTAGAATTATTCAGCATTCTGAGGAAAATATTCTGTCATAGTGCAGGCTCTCGTACTTTATTTTCTAATCAACTTAAGAGTGCTAAAATCGGTTCAGTTTTAGCTGTCTTCTTTTTTTTCCTTTCTTCACTGCCTTCTACCTGAAGTATACACTCAAGCCTCATAACATATTTGCACTTACAGCTTGTTTATGACATTAACAGGTTTATGATTTTGCTTTACTGGTCATAAATTGACCCAGGAGTGAAAAAATGACTGAAAAATTAAGCCATTCTCCTTGGTCCGATGCCTTGAACTTCTCTGATATCTTTGTACACAGTACCGAAACAAACTTATCAGTCCTTCAAGCACTTCAAATAGTGCATCAGAAACTAGGTCACTTTGAGATGAGCAGCACAAAGAAAATATGGCCATCGGGAAGTGTTTTATATATTTTGTTCATGAGTCAGAGCGCTAATTTGTCCTGTCATATTTCTAGGACAACCACAGAAGCAAATATATGTACCACCCAAGGACATGAGAGATTGGAAAGAAGGATGGCTGAACTTGCAATGAATAGAAAAATAATAAAATTAAAAACATAAGCAAGCAGTAAAAGAAACAAATTATTTAGCATTATATAATGTCACATCTTGTAATATGTCTATTTCAGTGTGAATAATGAATGCTTCAATAACTAGTACAGGTAGATCTTCCATTACTATGAGAGTCATTTTACCACTTGCAAAAATGAAGCAAAGAGATTGAATCCACAAAAGGAGTCACCATCAGGGCTACAACTAAAACAAAGGAAACTTCTGAGAGAACCCGTGAAAGACCACTTCTCCCTATTCAGTTTTAATTACTGGTTTTACATACTGTTTGCAGTATTTTGTTTTGTCTGCTGAGGTTTGGGACTCTGCTGACAAACCAATAAAACCCTTCAGCATTCAGACCTCATTCTGATGTACTATATGAAGGTTTAACAGTCAGTCATACAAACTGCAAGTATTACCCTCTGTCCCACATTCTGTAAGAAAGAACTGATTAGTAGTCTAGTATTGACTGGAATGGATAAAATTGAAGGTGACAGGATATCCCAGATTCAAAGCAGTTCATGTTCATTACAGTTGTGCATACTTTTTGTGGAAGGATACACCAATTAGTGTAAGCATATTTTATATTAGGCAGCCAAAAAACACCTGAAATTGGTAAGGAAAAAATATTAGAAATATTTAGACTTTTTGCATATTATTCGAAGATGAAAGAGAAAAGTTGATCCACAGAGCTATCTGATGTTTTTTCAGTGATCTTAATATGTCATATGCTATATCTTAGTATGCTAAGATATATTTCTTCTCCCACTTTGGACACTACTATCATTATTTCAGCCAACTGATAGTAATTTTTATTGCAAAATATATTCAGCTCTATTTACTAATTTTAAGGCATTCATTTATTTATGGGAAGTCTAATTTTTAATAAGCACATAGGTAAGAGGACTTCAATAATATCCTTTTTAGAGACATCAAACTCTGGGCAGTAATACTGCATCTTCATACCTTTTATAGTTCTAGGGTCAAAGAAACAAACCCTGTGTGAATTCATAAGAAAAGCAAATGCAAATTCAAAGATATGGAAACTATAAAGCTTGTACAACTTTCAAAAGCATACAAATAATTTGATGACACATTTTACATTGCCTTTAAACAAAATAGCAAGTAACCAGAACTACACAATAAACCAGCACGTTTATGCTCTGTTAAGAATTCATTCATCACTGCAAAGTGATTTTTTAAAAAGAAAATATATTATATTAGTTTTGTTCAATTAAGCTTATAATTGTATTAAATTCTAGTGCATTGTACGATGCCATCACATTTGATATCTGTTCTGCACCTAGGGTAACAGGGTTAGGTGAGCAAGAGAGAGAAGTGGTGCAGGGTTCTCTCTGGATCTCAACAAGAAAGGCCCAACAACAAATTGCTAATAAAATATGTGCTTTAACAAGACTGAATAAAAGGAATATAGATAAGAGAGTAAGTCTTATGTCTCCTTAAATTTTGGGAGCCCTGCATTGGTGCAGCATCGGATGGATGCCGGATAGCCTTCTCTGGATCCATCTGTATATGATGCTGTACCAATGTAGGGTCCATTTTGCTGCACCAAATATAAGTTAATTAAATGTTTTAAGTAATAAGTCATCACAAATTCGAAAATAACTCTAAGAACTCAACTGAACTTAGTGAAAATTACATTAATTCTTTAAGATAAAACTACTGACCTCTGAAGTATTTTTCATAATTTGGTTTTATGGAAGGAAAAGAAACTGAGGATTTGTTCTTAAGGTTTAGCTGCTAGTTAGCACAGCAATGGTTATCAATAGCTCTTCCTGGAGAAATGGACATAACAAATGTCATAATCTGGTTAAACATGGGTCTTTCATACTGTTCACTTGGGCCTTTGGTATTCCTCGAATACTTACAACAATGTCATCAAGCATCAAATGCGGATTAATTCCAAGGCAGGTTTACAGTTTGTAAAACTAATTTGATACCTTTGATAATTGATAAAGATTTTCACGAGAAACGCAAAGTTTCATACTGATATCCATTTTTTTCCCTCAGAAGAGGATCGCATAACTTTAACCCTGTATGATAAAAATTAGACTTAATGTGATCTAGTGTACTTAGTCTTCATGCATTTTTACATTCTGCTATTAAATTTATTCTATCGTTTGCCAAAGATTTACAAAAATAAGAAAAGAAGGAAATAAAATCTTACTCAGAAAAGGTTGTATATACGTAAAAAGTAGAAAAGTTACTTAAACATAGTATAGTTTATTTCAGTTATATTCCATCTCAGACTGGCAGTAATTTTGAGACAAAGAATGGTTAAGAATTCTGTAACTGGAATGTTAAGTTTAGCACAGCTCTACTTGCATTTAGGCATAAGTGCTTAAAAAACTCCTGCATGTCTAGAACAATAGTTTTGAGATTCTCAGAAGACAGGAGCCAATAACTTGAATTAATAAATTATGAAGTAGAAACAGAATTGATTTTTCAAAGTCTTAAGTGCTTAAGGAACTTAAGACATTTTTCAATACAGTATATAAGCACACAAAGGTACATTTTCAGAAATGTCTAGAAATGCAGATATATTTCAAAATATGGTCCTGCTTATTTGCTACTGTTAACTCAATTATTTTGGGAAATTTAACCTCAAAGATATATATGAAAATTCAAAAATTTTATTAAAGTGAGATGGTATGCAAACATGGCATTTTATAGATAACTAAGAACATCCACCCCCCACACCTGAGAAGCTGTTTTGAGTCATTACTGCATACGTACAAACAGAAAAAGAGCTATCTACAAATTATTATTTTGGAAAACAATCTAAAAACCTGCCATTGAAATAGCACTATTTAAATGCAGTAATACGTAACGAGATCTTTAACTAACAAAGTTTAATTGAAAAAATTCATAAGGATTTGCATTAAAACCACAAAATTGCATACCGATGCCCACTTTTTCCCCTCAGAATAGGATAGCGTAGCTTTAACCCTGCATGATAAAAATTGGATTTACCATGATATATACTTATTCTTCATGCATTTTTACATTCTCCAATTGAATTAATTCTATCAATTTTCTTATCATCTAACTTAAATTTTGTTTTGATTAATGAAAGCTGTGAATTAATAGCAATTTCTGCTTTCATTTAAGTAGTTGAAAATTCAGTGAAGTTGAAATATGCCAGTGAAGCCTGGCATAGCTATCTGATTGAACTACTTAGCTAACATATTTTATAGCACATCTATTATGTTATTTCCATGCCCCTCTTGTGGATTTTTTTAAATTTTAACATGTTAATAAACTTAAATTTTAAAGACCATGAAATATTAAATATTCCAGGTTATTTTAAAACACAAAAGTCACATGCCTTTTGCTTTAACTAGAGGTTATTAGCTTGGAATGAAAGACTACCAAATTACAGAGCTCATCAGTTTAAACTGTTATTCACAAAACCAGAATTGTTATTTACAGCTGAAACTGAAACTGTGAGAAATGTCTCATGGCTTTCAGGTTGTAAAGGTGTAAATTACTTACCCTAGCAGTACATGAAACAGAAAAGAAGGGTTTTAATTTTACTAAGACTTACGTCAGTAAGATCCTTTGAAACTGGCAACAAAGTTTGAAAATAAGGGAGGCAGAGAACTTTTTTGCCCTCTCTGTTTTTAAAAATATTTATGTTCTTCACACTTTTTTATTCTTTAAAAATTATGTCAATCCAAGGCATTTTAAATTTAGTTTGTATTATTTTCATATTTGATTTACAAGAGACTGTACTTGTCATAGATAAGAAACGTTAATACATTTTGTTGTTATTGATAAAGCAGCAAAATAATCTGAAAAAAAAACACCAGATTAAAACAGGCTGAGATACTGAACACCAGTCTTTACCAGACCTTGACACCAGGTGAAAAGCATGGATCAAGGCTGACTTACACTTGAGATCTGAAGGAAAGCAAATACCTCTAACTTCAAAAGGGGCAGAAAGGGATCCAGGGGACTACAGGCCCATCAGGCCTCACCTCCACCCCTGGGAAGATGATAGAACAACTAATCCTGAGAACCATTTCCAGGCATGAGAACAACAAAAAAGGTGACCAGGAGTAGTAGATATGGATTGACAAAGACGAAGTCATGCTTGACAACCCTGATAACCTTATACAATGAAATGACAAGTTCCATAGATGAGGGGAGAGAAGTAGATATTGTTTACCTTGACTTAAGTAAGGCTTCTGATGCCTTCTCCCGTAAGATCCTCATAGAGGAGATGATGCAGTATGGACTGGATGAGCAGACAGTGATATGGACTGAGAACTAGCTGAACCAGGCTCAGACAACAACAAAGTGTAGGACAGTAAACAGCAGCATACCCCAGGCATCAATATTGGGTCCAATCATGTTCAATATCTTTATTAATGACTTGGATAATGAGGCAGAGTGTAGCCTTAAAATGTTTGCTGATGATACAAGGCTGGGAGGAGTGGCTGATATGCCAGGGGGTTGTGCAGCCCCATCCAGAGGGACCTCAGGAGACTGTCAAATTGTGTTGACAGCAACCTCACACAGTTCAGCAAAGGAATTGCAAAGTCCCAGACCTAAAGAAGAATAACGTCAGGCATATGGGGTCTAGGCTGGGCATTATTTATCTTGGAAACAGCTTTGCAGAGAAGGCTATGGGGGTGTTCAAGTTGCACATGGAACCAGCAATGTGTCCATGCCACAAAGAAGGCCAACAGCCTCCTAGATTGCATTAGGTGGAGCGTTGCCAGCAGGTCAAGGCAGGTTGTCCTTCCCTTCTACTCAGCACTGGTGAGGACACACCTGGAGTAGTGTGTCGCACTTTGGGGCCCCCCAGTACAAGAAAGAGATGGAACTACTGGAGTGAGTTAAACAAAGGGTCACAAATATAATCTAGGGACTGTAGAAACTCCCCTATGGGGAAAGGCTGAAACAACAGGGACTGTTCAGCCTCAAGAAGGGAAGACTCAGGGTGATGTCTTCAATGTGTGCAAATATCTGAAGGGATGGTGTAAAGAAAATAGAGCCAGTCCCTTTCCAGCAGTTCCCAGTGACAGGACAAGAGGCAATAGGCACAAACTGAAACACAAGAACTTCCATCTGGACATCAGAAAATACTTTTTCACTGTGAAGGTGACCAGGCACTTGCACAGGTTGCCCAGAGGGTTGTGAAGTCCTCCTCCTTGGAGATATGAGGAAGCACATGGTCCTGGCCACCCTCTTGTAGGTTGACCCTGCTTAAGCAAGGAAGTCATACAAGATGAACGCCGAAGACCCCTCCAACCTTTTGTTTCTGTGATTCTGCGGTTCTGTGATTTTGTGAAATGCTATTTAAGATTTTAATAGTTACAATAAATTGGTCATCAACATTTGCTTTATATGCCATGAGGACCTTGACCAATTTTCATATGTTGAAGCTCAGTATATTACTAAGTAGCTAATACAAGGGATACAAATAATATATATTAGTATCAAAATATATCTCAGTTCTCCCAGTCACTAAAGGGTTGTATTTGTTGTTACTTCTATCAAATATTAGTGGTTAATAAAGTGTGTTTAGCACTGTGTAATTTTCTGATTATTTTCTTTTACTTTGAAGTATTTGTGGCAGGTTCAGTGCTAACTGTTGAAACCATAAGAATGAAACAGGGTTTGCTATCATGCAAAATAAGAGCCATTATCACCTATCAACTTTAAAATCCTTTTGCTGCCACCTCCCAAATCTCTTTTCCATACATTGCCTCCATATCAGTCTTACAAAGATCCTGTTTCTAACTCAGTGTATCTTTAAGAGAAATCTCAACATTTGATATCATGACAAAACACTCTTGTAGTGTCAAGGTAATTGGCAATTCTTCAAACAAGGGGTTACTGTTTCTGGACAAAAGCTAGTTTGAACATGTAAAATTAGAATAGGCTTCCTTGGGAAAAACATGAGTAAGACATACAATGAATAAGGGCAGGAAACAATATAGAGTAAGAAAAAATTTATTTGTTCTGTAAACCTCTAAAAATGTTAGATGTTGATAGTTGTATTATATGTACTTTTCTTTTTTACTATATTTCCATCCATGTACACAGAAATTGTTATTAAAAAGTATATAAAGTAGTTTATTTCAGCATTCAAGTTACAGAATTTACTTTAACACAATCAGTTAAACAATATCAGGGCAGATGATTAAAAAATAATCAAGATTTAAATTGCACCCTGCTGACCAATAAATACGCTTGTTCGGATGAAATTATTAGAAAAAAATGAAGTTAATTTCAAAGTATTATCCAGAATTCAGTCCTGAAGATTAAAAATAAAAAAAAAGATTACCTGATTTCAGCTCTCAGGATAATTCACTGTGAGAAATGTCTGACCAGTTATTGTAAAGAGGTGGCAAGTCATAACTAGATAAATGCCACAGAGGATGTCTATGTTTGCCGATGATGTCAAATGTCTCTGATGGAAGAGAAAAGAAACTTTAGACTACAATTTAAACTAATAAAAATATTTTAATGACTAAACCCATTTAAAACTGCATATTTTTTAGGTTAAAATCATAGAATCTTCTGGAGAGATTCTAAGAACATCTTGTCATCTTCCAAACATCATTTTAAAAATGTTATTTTTCTAAAAGAACAATCATTCTGAAATACTGTTTTGACACAATGAGCTTTAATCATCAAACTCAGGGCCACTGTAAAAGGTATTTTAGACTAGAACAAAATATACTTTGTGCCTCTTTTGTCCAGTTCAAGACCTGCAGTAATTCTGAGCATTTTGTTCCCAAAAAATTATACCCTTAAAACCTATTATCAGAAAGGACTTAAGCTATATGTTAAGGGAAAAGTACTTTTCCTGAAAGTCCCTTATGGGCTTTTTTTGTTTCAGCCTGCAAAACCAGAATTTTGTTAATAGGTGACAAAACCAGTAAAACATTCCATTAATTCAAAATTACACTAAGTTTTTATAAAGTGTTAAAGAAGTCAGCCTTGTACTTAAAGTCATCTTTTTACTTCTGAATTTTGCAAAAAAAAGATTTGATTCTTCCACCTTAGCTTATCTGGTGTTTCCCCACAATAAATGCTTACGTGTATTTTTGCATAAATCAGAAAAAAGAGATGGATATGTCACTTATGTTTACAGGAACACAGAAGTACGCAAAACCAGCTTGCTGCCTCATTAGGGCGTTACAGACTATCAAAAATGTTATGGAAATGGAGCTCTGCACATAGTTTTGGAGAAAGAGCAGTGGCTTCTAACATACTTTACACCCTTAAATCAAGAAAAAGAAATATTGATTGATTTTGCTGCTATTATGCATGGCCCAGTATCTCATAAATCCCCTTAAACTAGAGGGCAAGCAGAAGAGCAAATGAGACAGTTCATATTTATGAAAACTATTTCATACTCTAAGGTGACTTGAGCAACATACTTCAAGTATTGCCCAGAGTTTAAAAAGAAAACAAAAAGCACCAAAAAACCCTAACATGATTGTTCAAACCTTTACCTGAGTTTTCACTAGTGTCTTGGCTATTTTGAAAATCCTTTGAAGGATACTCTGTTAAGAATATGTATCTGGCCGACAATTTGTTGAAAGAACAAGTAAAGCACAATATTCTGTAAAAGATTTTCACAAACTGCTAATAATACAAAAGATTTTATCAGATCTTTGAACAGTACATTGACATAAAAAGATTTTTGTCAAGTAGGGACAAATTCAGTGTTTTCTAGGCATTGTAGGTGAGACACATTTTGAAAGAGAAATATTCAGTCACCACTTCTTAAAAAGTGTTTCCATCCAGGATTCTATCCTTCTAAATATGCATTTATACTGAACCGCTAAACAAAAGAACAGTGGAAGTCTACTATAATATAGAGCAATAAAGGCTTTAACTTTGAATTTGTCTTATTTCTTATGTAACACCTAAAGCACTTCTAAACAACATTTGTTTTATACACCATTATAAATTTTCTAAAATTTGTTTAACTGTTAGTTGGTTAAACAGTAGATCAACTTACTTTCAATTTACTTTTTGGATCAAGATCAGGCCCAGTGGAGAGTGGCATGAATACTAATTATTCCTCTATCAGCAATTACAACAGTAAAAAGGAAATACATTTTAACAGCCTCAGCAGATTTCTTACCACAGTTTCTGTGATAAAATAATTCCCATAGACAATTTGAAAGTTTTATACAAAGGCCCAAGTGCCTTTTTCAAATAAAATAAAAAAAAAAGCAATCTTATAATGGTCCTTTTGAGATCATTAAAAATGATACATTATTATGTATATTCATTTACCATGTATACCTACCACATAACTTATAAGCCCTGCAGTCAGATTAGCCCTGTCCTGACCACTGATAAGCACATATCAGTTTAAAGAAATGGGTGTGAATTTCTCTCTTCCAAGAAAATTTCTCTGTATGAATCAAACTGTTTTAAAAAGCTTGTTGATTGCACTTAATTCAGGTGTTTTGCATATGGATAATGTAGGACTAATTAGAACTAATGCTCAAAAATGCATACCCCCAAATAAGCAGTTAGATATGCAGATATTGGTTGCTGTAAAAATAATAATCACACATTTTTAGTTGGATTTATAAACAGACATAAGTATTGGCTATCACAAACATTCTTGTAATTAGGAAACAGTGACAACAAAGACAAAACCAAAGACAGGTTACTTTCAATAGTTCTGTATCCCTGTAATTCATCACATACTTATGCATTTTAGGAATGTAATGTTCATACTTTTTAACAACAAGTCTTGCTCTTTTACCACAGAAGTACACATAAAGAACTCTTAATATGATATAATACTGGCTATAATGCAAACACATCAATATTGTATTACTTACTACCTGGTTAAAATTAATCTTTCTTGTCTTTCAGAAGCTTTATTTGTGGATTATTTCTAATTGCATTAGCTTCAACAGACCATGGATCATATCCATACAGGTTCACACAAAGATTTATTTCCAGGTTAGTGTTCTCATGTTCTCATAAACCCAGTGTGATATAAAAAAGATATACAATAAAGAAAAAACATTCACTGGTATTCTCTAACAAGCCCAGATACAAATAAGACATTTACCGTACTACAAGGAAAGGCTTCAGATAAATTTCAGAAACTGTATTTTCTCATTTTACAGAAAATGAACATTAAGATGCCCAAAATATCAGATCATCTTTAGCAATTGAAGAATGCTAAGGAAGTTGCCCTGCACCATTTCACCGATATCTCCCAAGTTACAAGGTCAAAGAAGAAAAAAAAAGAAAAAACCCAGCTGATTTCCAGCTCATGTTTATTTGGATATCTATATTTTCAAGACAGAAAAATT
Source organism: Phalacrocorax carbo (assembly GCF_963921805.1). Classification (NCBI taxonomy): domain Eukaryota; kingdom Metazoa; phylum Chordata; class Aves; order Suliformes; family Phalacrocoracidae; genus Phalacrocorax; species Phalacrocorax carbo. The sequence goes on from NC_087548.1 coordinate 33,542,276, forward strand.
TTTTACAATCATTATAAAGTAAAGGGAAGCAGTGATAAAGGTGCCGCAGCGGCCTCATGTGATGACAACCAGGAGACCCATCACCTCAAGGGTTTGCATGGCTATAGTGGGTCCTCGTGCACCCCTCCAGGGAAACCTGTGTGCTCAAGCACCTTTCTGAAATTCCTGTACACCAATGCACGCAGCATGGGGAATAAACAGGAGGAACTAGAGGTCTGTGCACAGTCGCAGGGCCATGATCTCATTGCAGTCACTGAGACATGGTGGGGTAGCTCGCATGACTGGAATGTGGTCATGGATGGCTACAGGCTTTTCAGGAAAGACAGACCAGCAAGGCGAGGTGGGGGAGTTCTTCTTTATGTGAGGGAGCAACTGGAATGCATCGAGCTCTGCCCAGGAGTGGAAGGAGAACAAGTTGAGAGCTTGTGGGTAAAAATTAATGACAGCCAAATATGGGCGATACTGTTGTGGACATTTGCTATAGGCCACCTGATCAAGAAGAGGAAGATGATGAAGCCCTCTACAGACAGCTGGAAGTAGCCTCACAACCGCAGGCCCTGGTCCTCATGGGGGACTTCAACCACCCTGCTATTTGCTGGAAAAGCAACACGGTGAGGCACACACAATCCAGGTGGTTCCTACAGAGCATTAAGGACAACTTTTTGTCGCAAATGGTAGAGCAGCCAGCAAGGCAAGATGTGCTGCTGGACCTTATATTAACAAACAAAGAAGGCATGGTTGAGGATGTGAGGGTTGGGGGTAGCCTTTGCTGAGGGACCATGAGATGATGGAGTTCAGGATCCTGTGAGGTAGAAGCAGGGCAACAAGTAGGATTACAACTCTGGACTTCAGAACTATGGCCTCTTCAAAGACCTGCTTGGAGGAATCCCATGAGCTAGGGCTCTAGAAGGAAGGGCGTTTCAAGACAGCTGGCAGTATTCAAGGACCACTTCCTCCACACTCAAGATCGGTGCATCTCCAGGAGGAAGAAGTGAGGCAGAGGAGCCAGGACACCTGCATAGATGAGCAAAGAGCTTCTAGAGAAACTCACATGAAGAAGGACATTTATAGTATGAGGAAAAAGGGAGTGGCCACTTGGGAGGAATATAGGAATGTTGTCAGGGTGTGCAGAGATGCAACAATGAAGGCCAAGGCCCACTTGGAACTTAACCTGGCAAGGGATGTCAAGGATAACAAGAAGGGCTTCTTTAAATACATCAGCAGTAAAAGGAAGACTGGGGATACAGTCAGCCTGCTGCTGAAAAATGAAGGGGCCCTGGTGATGCAGGATGCAGGGAAGGCAGAGTTACTGAAGCCTTCTTTGCTTTGGTATTTACTGCTAAGGATGGCCTGAAGGCACCCCAGCCCCCAGAGGTGAGAGAGAAAATCTGGTGAAAGGAAGACTTCCCCTTTGTTGAGAAGGATTGAGTCAGAGATCATCTAGGCAAACTGGATCCTTGCAAATCCATGGGCCCTGATGGGATGCACCTGTGAGTGCTGAAGGAGCTGGCGGATGCTCTAAGCCAGTTCCATCATCCTTGAAAGGTCGCGGAGGACAGGAGAGGTGTCCAAAGACTGGAGGACAGTAAATGTCACTCCAGTCTTCAAAAAGGGCAAGAAGACAACCAGTGAAACTACAGGCCAGTCAGCCTCACCTCCATCCCTGGAGAGGTGATGGAACAGTTCATTCTGGAGGTCATCTCCAGGCATTTAGAGGAAAAGAAGGTTATCAGAAATAGTCAGCATGGATTCATGGATTCACCAAGGGGAGATCATGCTTGATCAACCTGATAGCCTTCTGTGATGGTGTGACTGGCTGGGTTGATGAAGGGAGAGCAGGGGATGTTGTTTATCTTGACTTCAGTAAGGCATTCGACACTGTCTCCCATAGCATCCTCACAGGCAAGCTAAGGAAGTGTGGGTTGGATGAGTGGACAGTGAGGTGGATAGACAACTGGCTCAACAACAGAACTCAGAGGGTCGTGATCAATGGGGCAGAGTCTGGTTGGAGGCCCGTAACTAGTGGTGTTCCCCAGGGTTCTGTGCTGAGTCCAGTCCTGTTCAACATATCCATCAATGACCTGGACAAAGGGACAGAGTGTAACCTCAGCAAGTTCGCTGATGATACCAAACTGGGAGGAGTGGCTGATATGCCAGAAGGCTGTGCTGCCATCCAACGAGACCTGGACAGGCTGGAGAGCTGGGCTAAGGGGAATTTCATGAAATTCAACAAAAACAAGTGTAGGGTCCTGCACTGCACCTGGGGAGGAACAACCCCATGCACCAATACAGGCTGGGGGCTGAACTACTGGAAAGCAGCTCTGTTGAGAAGGACCTTGGGAGTGCTAGTGGACAGCAAGCTGACCCTGAGCCAGCACTGTGCCCTTGTGGCCAAGAAGGCCAACGGTATCCTGGGGTGCATTAAAAGGAGTGTGGCCAGCAGGTCAAGGGAGGTTATCCTCTCCCTCTGCTCTGCCCTAGTGAGGCCACATCTGGAGTAGTGGGCAGAGTTCTGGGCCCCCCAGTTCAAGAAAGACAGGGAAATACTGGACAGAATCCAGTGGAGAGCTACCAAGATGGTCAGGAAAGACTGAGAGACTTGGGTTTGTTCAGCCTGGAGAAGAGAAGACTGAAGGAGGATTTTATCAATGCTTATAAATATCTGAAAGGTGAGTGTCAAGAGGATGGGGCCAGACTCTTTTCAGTGGTCTCCAATGACAGGACAAGGGGCAATGGGCACAAGCTGGAACACAGGAAGTTCCACCTCAATATGAGGAAAAACTTCTTTACTGTGAGGTTGAATGAGCACTGAAACAGGCTGCCCAGAGAGGTTGGGCAGTGTCCTCCTCTGGAAATATGCACAACCTGTCTGGGCTCAGTCCTGTGCCCCTGCTCTAACTGTGCCTGCTCAAGCAGGGGGGTTGGACGAGATGATCTCCAGAGGTCCCTTCCAGCCACTACCATTCTGTGATTCTGTGATTCTGTGAAATAAGTTAGGAATTTCTATTGCAGTGGAGGATATGATGAGTATTGTAGCAATAGCCTAAAGTTAGTCTTTCAGTCAGTTCATTACTGTTTAATGGTATTCCCTAGACTAGAAACATGGAAAAGCCTATAAACAGACACAGTAATGATATACAATGGGCTTACAATTGGATGATTTAAACATTTTAGCACTTGAAGAAAGATTAAGAGCTACATAATTTTCACTGCTGAAACTAAACAGTAAAACTAATACACTTTGTTTTTTAAATTAGCTCTTTCAACAAGTCTTGACATATCTCAGAAAGATAGATGTTAAATGTAAAGCTAATCAATATACTAACCTTTGTTGAGAAAACAACAGAACTTTATGCACTGCACCATTTTATCCAAAGTGATTGTTATGTAGCTCATTCCATTAGCTGGGTTTGCTTATTTGGGGACTAACGTTGTTACTTTTAAGTAACAAAATAATCATTGTAGAAGCTCAGATACTTAAGGTCCCACTGGCCGTATGCCTACTGGCAGTATTGACGAGAGATCCAAAAGTTTTAATAATAAGGTAACTTCCTACCTCAGTAGAGCTATAAAATTTGTAATAATTGCTATTTGCCTAATTTGGTAAAGAAAGATTGGAACATTAAATATTATTCTGGGTAAATACACAGAGCTTATATTTCTGGGGAGGAAAGAAAAGTAAACAAACATGAAGGAATCAAAATCTGCAAAACTTATAAATGCCTTTAACTCTCCGGAGCAATATTTTTGAATTGCTCATTAATATAGCCAATCAACCATATTTATATTTTTCCCTCAAACAAAAGAGAAACCTATCTAGTCAAGAACCAAAGGAATGCAAGAAAGAATAAACCATTTTCTGTTTTCACTAAAATTTTTTACCAAATGGCTGCAATTTTCTTTCTCCTGGTGTCTATATTGTGAATGCAGGACCACAAACTGACATGAATAAGTTGATTAGTATAAAATTAGCATAAAAATCTCTCTTATTTATACGTTTAGACCATGTTTTATGTCAGCATTGTAAAGACTCATTGTACAGACAATCCATTTTGGAGAAAGGGTGATGGGATTAGTAGCACAGAAACTGGGCAGACAATTCCCAGTGATTAATCCTCTCCCTTCTGTCTTACATAATTTAACCTCTTTATTTTTAGTCTAGCAACCTGTGGTTCTGCATCAAATATTTCTGTGTGTTTACTCAGTACTAATTCTGCTTGAAGATAAGCAAAATTCATGATAAGTGTTCGTAGAGTTTACCGGATTCTTTATTCTCTTAAGGAAAAGTGTAGAAATTAAAGAGGCATAAGATTAAGAATTTTAAGAAAGTGTTGCAGGTTTCCATCTTGTCAGAGGCATAATTTCTAACTGACAAAGACACTGGCTAGTTTTCAATCACAATTTATTTTTTGTGAAATTCTTATGTGTTTACAGTTTCAGAAGGTTTTTTTGTCTTTTAATTCCCTCTATCCAAAGCCACAGAGAAACAGTCATATTAGGTATAAAGCTGTCACACATTAATATGTTTTTACACTCTGCCTTTTAGCCTATGAGTTTGGACTTCCCAGCCCATAGGGAAAAACAGGGTTTTGGGCATAGTGAGAATTTCTTGTTGATAGATTGCAAGCCAAGTTTGAGAAAAGGTTTTAAATAGCTTCAAGGAATCAGAAAAGCATTTAAAATTTTAAAAAAAATAATCTGAGTGAAACTAATAGCATCTGCACTAAAAAACATAACCCTCAAATCAAAGATGTCAACATATTTCAGCATTTGAAATCTTTAAGTCTTATGTACTGTGGCAATGGCTAGAATCCATCACCAGAGTAGATGGATCTGAGGTTGTAGAAATTAAACTTACATAGTATATTTCCTTTTACTCCACCCTGGAAATTGCTATTAACATTAATTGGAGCTGTGTGCACAGATCAGAGTGAGAAGAGACCCCATCCTGCAGATAATAGCACGTTCAGACATGAAGGGGAGGAGAAGGAAATCCCTTCTAATAACGTTAGGAGCTCCTCATTACAAATTGGAAATTACAGACCAGATGTTTTTAATTGATTTTCCAGACTGGGTGTAAACAGCATTCACACTAGGAAGGACACAGATTTTAAAAGGTTATCACTCATTTTTCAAGCAATGGTCTGAATGCCATTTTAGAAAAGAACAAAGATGACAATGTTTATATAGGTCCTTTAATTCCAGATAATGTCTCTCCAGGATTTTTTTTTTTTGGTTTGGTGATGGTTTTTGAGGGGAGAATGAAGACAGGTTTTTTAAATCACTTTTCTCCTCCTTCCTTGCCTTGTTAACACAGGAGAGGGATATGCTAGAGTTCTCCTAAGTGCCTGTTGCTTTGCTTTTCTGTTTTGTTTCTGCATAGCTACGTCCTTTTCCTTTCTTTACGTTACATACTTCAGTTTCAGAAGTTCAGCCAACATCTTCTAATTACTTATATCCTCAGTTACTTTTCCACGTGTTTCCTTTCTAAAAGCAGACATGTATGTCAATGAGGAAGCCGTATTAAGTTCATCTCTGTTTTCTTAGCAACAGTGAGTGGGTATAAGGTAAGGATGATCATGTAGTCAACTTTTGCCTTAGTAAACTTTTCCTTTCTGTCCTCCAGAGGCCATTATGGATTCACTTTCCTCTCTTTCCCTGAGTACTCTGAGAACCAGTCCTTCATAACTCTTTCCTTCCAAAAAGCAAAATCTGCAAATGGGCTGACAACAACACACAACAGAAACACAGGCTTTGATTGAGCAGTATGATATAGTGTAACACTAATTGCTTTGCACTGACAGAAACTATCAAAGCATATGGTCCCTTCAAAGAATTGAAGTATATTATTGTATATGTTTGTAATGAAATGGAGGCTTTCTATCAATACCTGAGAGAAGAAGTAGCACTGTAATGCTCCAAAAATAAATGCCTTGTCTCTGAACTCATAATTTCAACTTGCTTCTACCCTGGTCTAATGTCTACCCCAGGAAGTTGTCAGAAGAAAGGAGAACCAATGTGGTTTGTAAACAATTAGGGCTCCCCAAACAGATACACAATTTTGTTTTGGGTTTTGGTTTGGGTTGTTTGTTTGGGGTTTTTTTGGGGGTGGGGGTACTGTTTGTTAGGTTTTTGTTTGTCTGTTGGTTGTTGATGTGGTTTTTTTTTCCTTTCTGTTCTTTTCAATTTTATTTTCTATAAAGCTATAAACCATTCCTCATCTGTATGCAGAGAAAGAGAGATCATAAACATATAGAGAATAGGTTCACTGATCCTCTGCATACATGGCAGATATGCTATTCTTCTCTGGTATGGTAAAATATAGAAGAAAAAAGGACAAGTTCCCAAGTATTAGCATATTTTTTCTTGTTTACTGGATCACGGCTTGTTGAATAAGCATGAAATCACCTCTGGTTTTGCAGTGCTCTTCACTAAATCTAAACTCTAATCTGCTGTACTGTCGACACTGGCACACATGTACTGTAAGAAAGTCTGTAAACTATTTAACAATCTATAATAAATGTTATACCATACATATATATATATGTATATACCATATATACCATACATATATATATATATATGGACTTCCACAGTGACAAAAGGACTACTTGAGGTAATGTATATTACTGTATGTTTCACCAGAAAGGTGAATAGTGCACTCTGGAGAGGCCCATGTCAGTCTTTGCCATCCAAAGTTAGATAAAAGCAACTAGAAACTGAAAGTATTTTTTTTTTTTAAATTGCTGTGCAGCTCCTGAACATGGTACATATCAACAAAGGGTAATATTACATAAATCGTCTGTGCAGATGGACTAGGAACAAAGTCCTCTAGTAAAGAAAGCTCCCTATTTTTTTCATTTATATATTTACCCGAGGAGAAGCTTTATTGGTATTGACTAAAAATCTTCAATCATGCATACCTTAAAAAAGCAAAAAGTTATGAATTGTTCCTGTTTTGTTCCAGCACAACCTAAATCAGTGGAATAATACAGCTACATAGTGAATTCTAAACATGTTTATTCTCTTTCCTTTATTTTACTTGTCCCTGTCATTTTATCAGAATGACAGTCAAATTGCAACATATTTTTTAACAGATTTTATTTCCCTATAAGTCTAAAAATGGATGGTTTATTGAAAAGCACTATCCAAGATATGTGCAACACAATGCATCAATAGCTATTCAAAATGCATATAAAATGTGGAAGTTAATTTACATTAGTAAGGATACAGATAAAGTATTCTTTGGACACAAACATATTGAAAGTTTCAATCTCTGTGTAGTATTAAGTAAAACTATGAAAGAAAAAAGTATTTTCCTTGGTCCTCAAAATCACGATTGAGAAAAAGAAATGGTTGGTTAGAAACAAAGTTATACTTTCAGTAATTTTTTCTATTTAAACCTAAAAATCCTAAACCTTTATTACTTAATGCACATGATGTTCCTACATGTAACTGATCTCAGAGCATAAAGATTTTCTGTACTTGTATGAGTGTGTGGAAATACTATGACAAAGAGAGGTTACTTTCAAAATTTCTTCTTTAACAAAGGTCCTTGAGAGAACAGCAAATTCATCCAAGTTCTATGAGAAGAAACTAAGATATTTAAAATAATATTTTTTTAATTATTCTAGGACTTTAAGAAAAAAACATGATCTTTACAGAACATTAAAGATACAGTCAGTATAAATAAATGGAAAAAAAAATCTTTTATCTCAGTTAATGAGGTCTACAAATTTCAAACCTTCTTTCACTGCTTCCCTAAAGGTGCACGAAAAACTTTTTATGGGAAACACACTAAACCAAAACAGTTGGCCTGATATCCCATAAGTATTCTAGCACAGAAAAGAAGTCTACTTTTAAAGGATTAGATGAGAAGTTACACAGTCAGTACATAGAAAATGTAATCTCTTTTATATGTAAATCCTGCCTAGATTTTTTTTTTGATCTGAGAAAATCATGTGTGCTGAGAAATCTTTATACTGTGGTATATTTTCACATTGCATATATCATGCTAGGTGTTTGAAAATAGTAGCTGATATAGTGAAAACATTGAGCATGCCTGTCTCAATATCAAAGCAATTCTTAACTCTACATCGAGAATGTGCTGCATGATATCTGCCTTTTCTTTCAGTCTTTCAGAGACAAATGTTTTCACCCTCGTTCCCCAGCGATTTTTTTTTATTACTATTTTAGAGTAATCCTAAAATATAATTTTCTCAACATATTCTACATATCTGGACTTCAGGATAAATTATTTGACTCTCAAAAAAACTAACAGTAAAGAACAAAATGAAGTGGTAGCATTCAGAACATATTTTTGTAGGAGAAAAATAAGAATGGCTGTATTAGGACAGTGGCTTACAAGTGAAAAACAGAGATGGGATTAATCTCTTGGAAGAGTGCTAACTGCTTCTTCTGTTCTATATAGATTACATTTGAAAACAAAACTAGACCTAGCAAAATGCTTAAGTTTCCAAAAGTCACTGATAATTTCACAAAATAAACACAGAAACCATTTCTAGTCACTCATACTAAGCCTTCCTCTGCAGATGTTCTGTAGGACAAATAGTCTTTGTCATGCGGAAAAGAAACAGTTAAAACATTTAGCTTCTTGCCAAATACTGTGAATGCTTCTATGCAGGAACATTAGCTGATCTTGGCATGCTCATTTAGGTCAGGTTAAAAACAAAGCGAATGGTAACGTCAGAGGAGTGGACCCAGTCATGAGGAAGAATTACAGTGTTTACCTTCCTGGATGTTTTTCTTTGATTGTTAAGCTCTCCTCCAGCTTTTAGCTTTGTTTATTTACTAAATTGCAATCCTAGAAGTTGCTGACTTGTTTGTTTGTTTTCTTTTTACAGAAGTTTCTCCTACCTGAATGCAGTGCTTCACCTGAAGGTATCTCAGTAGCTGAATAAAATTCCTAATACAACTCAGCCAGGGAGTAAGTCAGAGTGACAGAAGTATGAGGCAGAGTATCTCCATTTTCTACTTCATGCTGAATAATGTTAAAATTATATAAACACAACAGCTATAAGTTTTCCTAAATAAATATAGAACAAATAAGTAATACTTAAAACAGAACTAGCATTTATGAAAACATTTTTAACATAAATGAATATATTGAAGAACATATTGAAATACATATGCTTTTATGGAGAAAGTGCTGAAGATTACATTAAAAAACCTAAAAGATTTGTTCATGATAACTAGGAAATTAAAGAATTTAGTCAAGATAAGGGAAGTTTGACTCACTAGTTATAATTTGTTATAAAAAATAATATAATTGATCTGTTCATTTGGTATTTGGCTGCTCTGAGTCTAGATTATTTTGAAGGTCTGACCTGAATTTAGATAAAAGGAGGAAAAGGTTTGTGCTAAATTTATTTTCAGTAGATCTGTTTTTAGGATTTATCCTTCTCATAGACCACCCTGCTTTCAGGACACCTTAGCTTTAATTTGAGGAGAAAATGGGGGAAAAAAATGCCTGAAAGGAGTTAAAAGTATAAAAATCTTGTTTGTCTCGAGTATCCTGTTCTTGCCACCCCTAGACAAATTACTTTACTAGACAATTCTGTATTCTAGAATAAGATGAAATACGAAAAAGTAAATGTATCTGAAGATCCTGTAAACTCAACCACAGAGATGTAGTGGTTAAAATTTGACTGGACTTTAAAAAACAAAACTATTCACTCATTGTCTGTCATTATGCTATCATTTTGCCCCTACTATTACTATTTAAACTGTTACATTAAATAGCAGAGGAAGTATGCTTTTCCTGCTACACACACAAAAAACCTATACTTCAAGCTTCAAGTAAAACCATGCATTCTGTCATAACAGTGGAAGAGAAGAGATGTGTTCATAGATTGCACCTTGCAGAGAAAGACAGACAAAGGTCAATTACTTGTTGATGTAGGTACAATCTCTAAATCAGGTATACTTGCCTTTTTCTCTACTTTTTTTTTTTTTTTTTCCAGTGACAAGTACTCAGATGAAATACTATAACTAACAACCAATCGCGTGAATGCTATCTGGCTGGATTCTGGCACCTACGTTGATCTGATTATTATATACTACAAAAACATAAGGGATAATCAGTCTGTGATAATCACCATACAGAGAATGAGATAGTGTAACATCAGTTACTACAGAGGGTATCGCATAACAGAAGGCTTATACTTCCTGCAAAATTAGAAGGTTGTCTGACTGCCAAGCATTGTTGCAGGTGCATTGCCTAGCACAGGGATTGCTTTCATGACTCAGCAATGCACAAAGATGATTTTTAATGAAAAACTGTCAACTTGCTCTGACCACAACTGCACAATGGAAATTTATCCACACCCTGAACTTTAGTAGATACTACATGGTATAGGCATAGGAGCAATGGATCTCCATATTGTAAAACATACAGAATGCCTTACAGGCATCCTGTCAAAGTAGCTTTTTTTTTTTTTCTATTTGCAATTAAATTAAGTAACAACTGTATCATGTAGCATTTATCAGTATCTCGACACCAGAATTCTGAATGGTGAAAAAGTTGATTACCAATCCATTAGAAGTATAGCCACAAAGCACTGTATCATTTGAAGTAGAAATGAAAATGTAATTAAAAAAATTTGCAAAACACAAACTCAAAAGAAACAACATAAACACTGATATTCTCTAATTTCTAATATCTTGAACAATCTGTTCAAAATTGGAGTAAAAATATTATGATTACTATATTACTAATGTTTAGAGTGGGTGTTATTCTACCAGGTCTACTGATTTCATTTTATGACATTATAAATAATGCTTACACTAAAGTTTGTAAGAACATTTTTTCAATAACTTCCACATATTCCTTCAGGACCCACAGTGGCACACAAACCATTGCCTCCTACAAAGTTACATGGTCTGTGGTTCTGAATAAATGCTATTTTTCTTTTACCTGTGCATAAACGTCTAATTCCTTGTTCTCTCACAGGGCTGTTAGCCAAACATGAAATTAGGTCAGCCTAAAATAATTCTGTGTGGTAAGGTAGGGGTGGAGATTATTTGATATTTTTGACAAAAGCAAAAATTACGTTTCTTATAGTTAATAAACTGCTGGCATTTGTGTGCAGCTCAACTGTTCAAAGGACTTAATTATGCAGTCTTCACTGACTCTGATGCTGGCAAATATTTCAAGGCAGAATGGCAGGTAGAAATGGAAATTAAAACAGGGGCATATATCTACAGTCTTTGCTTGTGGCAATACCAAAAATGCTGATGTTCTACAAGAACTGATTAACCCAGTTTGCTCCAATAACAACTGCTAAACTGTTAAAGAGCACATTGCCTATCAGTAAGTATTTGCACATACTAATTGTAAAGACATCTAGCTTATTCTGATATATCTGACAGAAAGTTTAGGGATACCACCAGTGTCATACTGTTGGCTATTGGATCACTGTCCAAACAATAATCAAAACTGAAAATGTTTCAGTGGTTAATCCTTGCCATGTAATAAGAGGACGTCAGCTTTATATACCTGACCCCAATGCTGCATTCTGTATATATATCATACTATCTTCAAATAAACATTAACAACTTTGGACTCTTGTTGACTGTCTGGGTATTTGTAAGCAACAAATAATATTTCATTAATTTAGTATTTCTTTAGCTAAAATATTAACTAAGAGGAATTGCACTTAATAAAAAACATTGTTAATGGTCACTATGAATTGTATTCTAGTTGCCCTTTTATGTATTTCGGTATCTATTTAGAATCAAATGTATTTCTGTAAGTATTTAAAATCAAATCGTGCAAAGATAGTTCTGTAGTATCACTTTTCATTCAGCATTAGAATTAAAAGCCCTTGAAATGTGAAAATGAAGATCCATGGAAAATGCAAAATGTAATTTCACAGCTTCTAAGGGTTTGGAAAATTTGAAAAAAAATCCCATGCGCAGGACCTTTGACTGTTTTTCCTAATTTAATCTAAAACCTAAATTTTTTATTCTTTCTCTGTTTCAGTCTGAATATTGTTTGAAATGAAGAACATTCAAAGAAATGTAAAAGTATATATGTCCTTTTGATGAGTCTTAGCTGTGTTCAGCCACAAAGTTACAGTATCAGCAGTATCAAAATAATAAGCACACATATGATGGTTTCTGCTCATAGGCGTATCCCATGATAACTGTTTTGATGAAACAGTTGAGTAAATGGGTGGAGGGGAGGGTGGGTGAAGATAACACACAATACGGATTAATAGAAGAATACACAAACACACATGCATACACTCTAAACAAATCTTATTTCAAACTGTAGTTAATATATACTGCCTTTGGATAAGGGAACACAAAGATATGTAGGTTTTGGAATCAAGTGGAAATCCTAGAATCAAAATTAAGGAGAAGAAAAAAGTGATGGACTGGAATTTGTTTTGTACTGGAAAGTCTTGACACCTAAGGATGAACGTTAAAATAACCACCTGTCTAAAAAGGCAAAGAACAGTAAGAGAGATTAAGAAAAACAAGTAAGTAAAAATCACATAAATCATTCAAAGCAAACAGCACTCTTTCGTGGTGAGGGGAAAAAGGTGAAGATTTGAAAATTATAATTATTAAAATCCTTCTTCTGCAAACATGATTTATTTTAAAACTCTAAATCCGCTGAGTGAATTGGAAGTGGACATTTATCTAAAACACAAAATTAGTATAGATGTACCTACTTTTTCCACTGACTGCTACTTCTATAAAAGCAAATTAGTCACCCTAAATATGTGTATATTTTCCTTAGCTTCAAGAGCACAGTAAAATTGAAAACTATAACTAGAATAAATTAATCAAAGTCCCCCCAAAAGGATGCTGAGATCGCAATGTCAAGCACTTTGAAAATAATGCTGAATAAGAAATGGATCTCTGCGGCTCATCAAGCTTTAATGATGAGTTATCAATTAATTTGGTGCAAACAACAGACCCTTAAGACTATACTAAAATAAACAACTAGGGAAATTCATCAGGAGTACAGAAACTGAAATGAAAGTCTTAAATACTCTTTTAAACCCTACAATACCTCATCTACTGATCTTGGGATAATTTGATTACAGGGGCATCCCACCTCTGCTCAGTTCATGTAATAAATTTAAGCCTGACTCTGACATCTTGAGTTTTCATCTACTATGGTATTACATGTGGTGCCCTTGCATGCTTGCACACAGCTCCTTACTCTTTGACACTCAGTCTCTACTGTTTCTCCTGCTCTGTGAACGATGGGAAGGAGCCAACAGAATACAAATGACAGTCTGCTGAATATCTAGGTTGAAATACACTTGTTCTGGACAGGCTGTTCATAAATTTCTTGCTAAATAGCAAAAAAATTCTATTAAGAATTTTTAGTTTTATTTTTATTAAGAATTTCTAAATTTTATTCAGCAAAAAGCATTAGAGCACTATAAGAACATTCTTTGTTTTTTTACTTAGCTAATAATGTTAAGTAACTGACCTACTTTTTGTCATGAACTTGAAAAAACAGCTCTGTCCAGGTTGTTTAAATCTCATGAAGCTTTAGCATAGCTATAAATAACAGGAAGTATCATACATAGTCTTATCAATATAAGCCAGAACTGCTGAATGAAACCAAGTTGGTAGATAAAAGCTGCCCTTGGTAAAACAAACCAAAACACAACAACCAAACCAAACCAAAACCAGAAAAAAGTGGGAAAATAGAACACAGGAAAAAAATATTGTAGAGGAGTTAAAATAACAGAAAGGGTAGAAAAGAGGTGAATAAGACTGAAATACACAAATAATTACTTTAATCACAGTTACAGAAAATGACTTCTTGCAGTGTAAAGAATGCAATTCTCACCATGAAAGAAATCTCATAATGTACAGAAAAGATGTCTCAAAAGTTTCCTCTCTCTAAAATGCTCTGCATATTATCAAAGAAATAAAGATAGGATTTCTGCAGTAACTATAATCAGAGCACTTATCTCCTAGTATCTTCTTTCTTTATATAGTTTTTCTAACTGGGACCCTCATGAGACAAGAGTCATTCATTGTATAAATTATACAGTATCTGCAATTTTAGATGTTAGTAAGAGGAAAAGCTCTTGAGAAGGTTCTTAAGATAATTCTTAAGTTCAACAGAAGTGGTAAAAGGTGGTAGAGTGGTAAAATATGTTCAAATAATTATCACAGAAAGCATCCTTAAGGCTAATCACTTTTTATATGGCTAAGACATTTTTAAGCCATCTGTTAAGTGCAAGAGTAATAGCCTGCTTTCCCAGTTTGTAGCAGCAGTAACTCTAAGAGCCTGAATACAAAAACCATAGGGAAACCTCACAAAATGCTAAAGCTAAATAAACTGCATGAAATATCAGTGCTTGTAATATAGCAGTGTCCCTCATGCTATGCTAGCCACAGTTCTAGTAGAAAACATTTCATTCCATCATCTACTGCTGAAAATGGGCAAACGAAATATGAAATCTATAATATCTTGACTTTCATTGTTAAGACATACACAGTTCATAAGATGAGCCCAGCAGGAATAGCATATATCAAAATATTTCCACAGAAATTTGGGCAAAAAGAATAAAGAATCTGAACTAAGTTTAGCAAACACATTATGTTCTCACTGAAAGAAACAACAATAAGTTAAATTGTGATTGACTCGTTTGGGAATGCAAAACTGGGTTGGAGAGCAGTAAGCAAAAATAACCCGTCTACAGCTGAATTCCACATTTCCTTTCTCTTAGGAAAAAAAAATCAGAACAAAAAATATGGGCACTGAATCAGTCGTGTTGTGTACATTTAAATCTCGGCAGTCCCTCATGCTTTGGGAGCAGGAAATGTACTCTTCTAGTGACTGCCAGCGAAAGGATTTTAGTGGCTCTTCCAATGTTGCATGTACATTCATCTTTAGAAGAAAGACAAAAGTGATCTGATGAAGGTACATAATAAACATATCACAGTCATTGTTCCATGGCTGCACAGTGTCACCACCTCACAGCTCTGCTATTGATTAGCCAAAATTGGTTAAATTCTGTTGTCTAGGATAGGTAAAGTAAATTAATGCCTTTATTTTATACAATCGAAAAACAAGTGTTCTTGGACTATGTGTGACACCTGTGATGGCACAAAATCAGTCAAAAGAAAAAGCAGCATAAAGCAGAGTAAAGTATTTCTTTGTGCTCTTCTGATAGCTGAAATCTCATAGTTCTTTGTATTACAGCTTGCATGGTAATATTATTCACCCCTTTACAGATCTTGAATTCAGGGATGCACTTACCTGACTGCACAAGAAAAGATCGGAAGCACTTTCTTCCTATCTGTTCCAATTATCCGCTTGATTGTCAAGACTTCTACAGTAAAGTGTCTGGCTTTTTCTGCCTCTCTTTCTCCAGCAGAATAATAGACAAGGAAACTCAGAGATCTGAATCCTGTTAAGTGCCCTAACCTTTATGCGGGTTCTTTTAGAACTGGGCTGTTAAGAACCATTTTCAGGAGCAAAAATATGCACTGTTATCCAAATGAATTAGTTCAGTTGTGCTAGTTCTCACTTGGTTGTAGTGCAACCAGATGACAAGGTTGTAAATGTGTTAACTTGTGTCATACAAAGTGTTGAAGAGCTTTTCAGTCCCAAATGAGCTAACAAAACAGATTTTTGCCAAAATTTTACCCAAAGTATGGAACATAACAATAGAAAAATTCCCAGTACATTAATATTTGCCTGAACAAGGGCTCACTGTTCAAATATATACATGTAACCTAGCCTAGGAAAATTTTCTGCAAGTGACAACAAATTGAGTGGGGAAGTAGACACTCCAGAAGGGAGAGCTGCTTTGCAGGAAGTTCTGAATAGGCTGGAAGAGTGGGTTAACAAGAACCTTCTGAAGTTCAACAAGGAGAAGAGTAAGGTCATGCACCTGGGAAAACATAATGTGGGAGTGCAGCACAGACTGGGATGCACCTGGCTGGAGAGCAGCTCAGTGGGAAGGGACCTGGGGGTCCTGGTGGACAGGAAGCTCAACATGAGCAAACAGTGTGCTGCTGTGGCCAAGAAGGCCAACAGGATGCTGGGTTGCATCAAAAAGGGCATCACCAGGAGAGAGAAAGAAGTCATTATCGCACTCTACTCAGCGCTTGTCACGCCACACCTGGAGTACTGTGTACAGTTCTGGTCCCCTCTGTACAAAAAGCATGTGGACAGGCTGGAAGGGGTCCAGAGAAGGGCCACCAAGATGATCAGGGGACTGGGAAGCTGCCATACGAGGAAAGGTTGGGACAATGAGGTTTGTTTAGCCTTGAGAAAAGGGGGCTTAGGGGGGATCTCATCACCATGTACCAGTACTTAAGGGGTAGCTACAAAGACGACTCCTTTTTTACAAGGAGTCACATGGAAAGGACTAGGGGGAATGGACACGAGTTGCTCTTGGGGAGATTCTGATTGGACACCAGAGGGAAATTTTTCACAGTGAGGACAGTCAACCATTGGAATAATCTCCCCAGGGAAGTGGTTGACTCGGCCACATTGGACACCTTCAAGAGTCATCTGGACAGGGTGCTGGGCCATCTCGTCTAGACTGTGGTCTTCCTGGAAAGGTTGGACTAGATGATCCCTGAGGTGCCTTCCAACCTGGGATTCTGGGATTCTGTGATATTCAATGTATAATGTATAATAATTGGCTGCAGTGACCATGAGAGGGTGGAGTTCAGGATCCTGTGTGGTAGAAGCAGGGCAAAAAGTAGGATTACAACCCTGAACTTCAGGAGAGCTAACTCTGGCCTCTTCAAAGACCTGCTTGGAGGAATCCCCTGGGCGAGGGCTTTAGAAGGCAGGGGGACTCAAGACAGCTGGCAGTATTCAAGGACCACTTCCTCCAAGTTCCATCTGGAGTAGTGGGCCCAGTTCTGGGCCCCCCAGTTCAAGAAAGACAGGGAAATACTGGAGAGAATCCAGCAGAGAGCTACCAAGATTATCAGGGGGCTGGATCATCTCCCTTATGAGAAAAGGCTGAGAGACTTGGGTTTGTTCAGCCTGGAGAAGAGAAGACTGAAGGAGGATTTTATCAATGCTTACAAATATCTGAAAGGTGAGTGTCAAGAGGATGGGGCCAGACTCTTTTCAGTGGTCTCCAATGACAGGACAAGGGGCAATGGGCACAAGTTGGAACACAGGAAGTTCCACCTCAATATGAGGAAAAACTTCTTTACTGTGAGGGTGAATGAGCACTGAAACAGGCTGCCCAGAGAGGTTGGGCAGTGTCCTCCTCTGGAAATATGCACAACCTGTCTGGGCTCAGTCCTGTGCCCCTGCTCTAACTGTGCCTGCTCAAGCAGGGGGGTTGGACGAGATGATCTCCAGAGGTCCCTTCCAACCACTACCATTCTGTGATTCTTTGAGAATAAGAACCTAAACATGTAGGCAGCTTTCAGAATTGCTCACAGATTTCTCAGTGGGAAAAGACTGGCTAAGATTCTAGCACTCACTAAGAAATGCTGACATCAGGGTGTAAAAGCCTATGTTTATGAGCTACATTCCCACTTTTCATCTTTTATAAAATAAATAAGCATATCGCAATGTTATTTCATAAAGTGATGAGTAAAATGTAACAGGTAATGTAAGGGACAATTTAAGCCATAAATTCTTGTATGCCTGTGTATGCAAGATCTCAGCATCAATAAAGAAATGCAGAATCAGTATTAAAATATGCTCAGGGAAGGTAGCAGGTAGAACCTAAACCAGTTATATTGAAAGGTGAAACAATGACAAATAAATTACTAACCCAATTTCCTTTGTTTCAGAAACAACAGCTTTGACTCTTCTCAAGGGAAATAATCTGGTACTTATTGTTTATAACAATATATTTAGCAGGCTGTTTATTTTATCCTCCATATTTCAGTTAATGTCAAGAATTGTTTGCAAAAGAAAAAAAGTTGTTGTCAAATTTGCAGATACACATCAAGATTTAGTAAAGACGCCCTGCCTGAAATAAGTAAATGAGGTCTTTAATCTCAAATACCCTCTTCGTGCTACACCTCCAGTCATGAAAGTGCCTGAATGCATGATTATAGAAGAGACAGTCTATTGCTCACTATTCATAGTAATCCCATTCATTAGATAATTTAGGGTCCTAATTTTTCACTATTAAATTTTGAACAATTATTTTGGATGAAGAGCAATAAATAAAGAGGAACTATTTTTTGAGTAAATTGTTAGAAAAGACTCAAACCAAAAGAATGATCACCAGTGGCCACGCTTGCATTATTCTTCTGAATAGAGGATCTAATGAAACCTGATCTTGTATCTGTTTATTTCTCAACAAGTATGCATCTGTTGTGACCTCCATCTCAGAAGCATGCTGTAATAGTTTCTGGTACCCAATCTTACAACACCTGTCACAATTGTAGCCTCCTGTCACACTTCTGAGACCATACAAGGAGGGAGGTGGATAGCAGGAGGCTGTGGAGAGTCTGGGCAAGAAGCATCCAGGACTGTGCCAGGTTGCTTTGTTGGCCAGATGTACTGCTCTTCTTGTATCCACCAGATAGACCACTGCAAAAATTTCCACAGGAGCTAGCATTACAAATCTCTCCCCTGCTCATTCCACCACACCTTAGGAACCTGTCGTAAACTAATACTGGAGGAATCTAATTTTCTGCTGTATTTGGTTGAAATCATCATAGCTTGAAACTTATTGGTGGCCAGGGGGATTGGGAGAACAAAATAAATATGTAAGATTCCTTTCTTCCGCAAATTGAGTCAAAGACTCCCAAGGAATAAGAAACTCTTTAAAGCTAGCGAAGTAATGGCTCTCCCAAGTGAAATACATGTCACTCTATAAGGTCACGTATGGCTATTGAACTACTTTAACTGTACTGTTATGGTAATTAAGTGCTGAACATGTGAGACAACTGCCCCTTGAACATGGTCAGTTTCACACCTTAAAGAGAAGACCTGCTATATATAAAGACATGTAAAATAAACCAGTTAATTATTGAAACATATAGGGTCCATGAATCTTTTCTTCTTGTCATGACCACAGTTTTCTGATACAAATAATATAAAATTATACTTTATTTCATAACAATATTATTGAATTTAATAGGTTTGCCTTTAATTACTTGGATAAATGAGTCTTTTCCCTTTTTTTACAGTACTGGCCAGAGAAATACCAATATATATTAATCTAAACCAAAAATAATTGGTTGAGATACCTTTCAAAGATAGAAATAGATTGTGGTGCACTACATTTCCATTAAAGACAGAATGGGAACAATGTGATGTATTTTAAGTTCTGAACATATATAGCTGAGTTAAAGTTGTGAGTTGTAATTGAGGCAAATACAATTCCTGAAGTTGTATTTCAAAACAGAATTTTAAGGAGAATGAAACGAATTTCAATATATATATTTAGTTTTCTATTATTTTGCTGGTGAGTTTAGGAGACAGTGCAGCACAGGTGGTGTAACTTCTTTCCTTCCGATACAACATGTGAAAATTGAACAAGGAAATTCACTTACACGAGACACAGCCTATTGTTTGATCTTAAATTCATTGGGGAATAGCTATCATATACTTTAAACTGACTGTTCGTATATTTTCACATAAACATAAAATAACTGACTTTTTCATAATAAAATGCTTCTCTTTGAAGAAAAGAAATGAAAATAAAAAGGTGGTTTAAAAATCGTTTTCTCTATACTAAAGTCTAGTGGAACCAGCTGGTTTCTGTGCAGTCAGACAGGATCACCCCACTAGTTTTTATCCTAAAATTCCTAACTAAACTAATGTATGATATAGGGAGTGAATTTCTGTAGTACTTTTATGAAGCAGTACAAACCAACTATAGAATAAGTAAGAATTAGGCCAACCTCTATTTATAGACAGTTTTCTTTGGGAGTCTGCTTTTTACCCTTTCAGCATCTCCTTCACACCATTCCAATTTCAGCTGAACAGCTAAAGATCTGTGATTTTTTTTTCTTCAAGTTTATATATTTTATTCTTGTGACATTTGCAAGAATTAATTACTGATGACAGCTTTCTCATCTCTTGGCATAATAAAACTATCAGGAAAGAATGTTTCAACTTACAGGTACTATAACTTTAGCAAAATGAGGAGAAAACAGACTTGTCCTCATCACTAGTTACCAAAATATATTTTTGTTTATCTCTATATCTTTAGAAAACAGAAAGTAGTTTTTCATTTGACAGCTGGAGAGCAATAAAGGCTAAGAATTACATTCCAAACATGACTTCTCCTACCTCTGCATACTAATCTCCGTGAAATTTACCTTCACTATGTTGGCTAAACAAAAGATTACATTTTGTAAAGTTATTCACAAATCAGACTTATATATCTGTTCTGTGGAAATAAATATTATTTCACTGTCTTCGTAAAAAAAATAATCAAACAGTACAAAATAAAACAAAACAAAAAAACCCCAGACATTCATAGAACTTGAGACAAATTTGATGAAAATTTGGTAAATGTATATTACAAAAAGGAAAAAAAAAAAGGGGGGGGAGGAATAAAGAGGAAAAAAGCAGTTCTAGAAAGCCTGTGACAACTGTTTATGGCTAAATTTCAGAAAGTTTCTCTAGAGTTTACATCAGTTTTAGAAGAATTTCAGTCATAAATGATCCTCCCAGAACTACAGATCAATGCGGAATGCAACCTGCAAATTTTAGTGAGGGTCCTATAAAGGAGTTCTAAATCCAGACTTCTTCAAGGGAGCACGGCACCTTATGGGAAAGCTTTCTCCTCAATTTGTTCATTCTCAGAGGTAAAGTTCTATAGTTGATTTATCAAAAAATCTAGGTGGAAATATTCATATGCTACAAAGGTGGTCCTGTGTTCTGCCAGTGCTGGGTCATTGATTTGACAGGCAGAAGACTAAAATTATGAATTTTACATATAAAGGATAACTAAAACCTACAAAAAATGGCCCAAAAGCAATTAGGCTATGCATTAACATGGATATTCTGTCTACATTTGAAATGTTCCCTTTAAGGTCAAAATAAAGGTATTTATATGAATGTAAAAAGTGAAATAATGTAACTGTTCTATACAAACCCTCAAACAGAAATCTTTGCTTATCATTTTTACTGCTTTGGCTGTTACAGATTTTTAGAGCCTAAGGTAAAAAAAAACCCAAACATTTGTCTGGATTATAACAAGACAAAAAAGATAAAGCAAATTTTCTCAAGAGTAAACACTGCAACTGCTGGAAATTATAGCTAATTTTACCAGTCTGGAAGAAAATAAACTAAAAAAGAAAAAGGGAAATGACAGGAATTCAGTTGAAAAAGAACGCTGGCAAATTAAGCAAAGTAATCTGCTTCCCATTCCAATAATTATTCGATACTCTCTTGATTAACAATTGCATGCTGATGTATGTAATTTTAGAACCTTATGTGAAGCTCATACACTCTGGAAGACATTCCACAGCAAAATTTATATGGCTTCCACTATGTGCAATTTCACCATTACTTTATACATTGAAAACATAACAAAAGCTGATTAAATAGGTTTACTCCTAAGGAGGAGCTTTTACATGTCACTGATGAAAAGGTATGTACTGTAAAAAGTGCTTGAATGAACAGGACATGTGATACTAACTGCTACTTAAGATCCTGAAGAATATAGCTCCTCATTTCCAGGCTTTTGTGATGACTCTTACACCAGTATTTCTATATAAAATTCAAAACTTATCTTAAGATAAATCAACACTTCAAAACATTACATGCCAATGAATAGACCTCTAGAAATTTAAAAAATTGTGTCCAAAAATTTACCCAAATTTGTCAGTGCAACCTTCCCATTCCTCAAGAAAATAAAACATTAATTTTTTTCATTATTTCATCAAAGATAGATCTCTAGAGACATGGGATGCTTTACTAATTAAGTTTTGCGCCTGGAAATTCAAGATATGGAGAAGGGGGATGAGAATAAATATTTTGCAGATGCCTTGAAAAAAAACCCTCAGACCGTATTTTGTTTTTGTGCAATTTCTTTCGGACAAGCCTGATGGATTGTCTCATACCAAGTCAGGCATGCCAATATTTGCCTTGTCATATAGAGTTTACTGCTGCAGATCAGATTATAGCTTTTAAAGGATCAAATGCTGTCAGATGGTATAGATGAACATTTCATCAAAAGCAGTTGTTTAGGAAATCCTGATAGAGGCAGAGTGATTTGAAATTTAAAAGATGCACATTGCTCCAACTACCATGCTCTAGTGGTGCAGAATGTAACATAACTATAACGTCAGAAAACATTTCTTCTTCAGGTTTTCACTACTTTGATTCACATGGAATATCAATGGATAAACTTATCATTGCTGAATCCTTTCACCCTGCACAGCAGCCCTGCCACTGCAGGCAGTGAAATTCTGTAATCTGTTGCCACAAGAAGTTGTGTACGCAGATAGAATCAGCAGGTTTAACAAGATGGGAAATTCATGGACAATCTGTAAGTAGATGCTAAACAGAATAGGCAGAGATATTCCTCTAACAGCTCTCATGAAATCCTGTGGCAGTTACAGCAGTAACAAGGTGTATGGACTGCAGATATTATCAGGCGTTATCTTTCTCAGATCTTCTTTTGCCACAGTCAGAGACTAAGCTTGGTCAGATAGAGGTGGGTCAGACAAAGTAGAAACTTTATTGAGTTTATAATAATTGAGTTTATAATGTAAAGCCAAGATCTGTCCCAAAATGTCAGATGAAATATTTAATAGTGATCATACCTCTTCCACTACTAAGAGACTCAGAGCAGATGGCAAGTAACATCAGAGCCCACTTTTGTACAAGGAAAAAATAAGTATGGGCGGAAGGCCTGAGTAAGGGAGGGAAGAATATGTAAGAAAGCACCTGCAAAAGTGGAGACATATCCATTTCTTCTCTTTTCTGGGCTGGGGCTGACTGATCCAGCTCATTAGCTCTGTCCACCGTGTCACCACCTTGCATATGTTTGTGATTGTGTCTTTCCCTTTTCAGCTGTCCTGCATTCCTACCTTCTATTGTAATTAATGGATCTAACAAAGTGGGTTTCACTAGTTACTTATAAGGCATTAGTAAGTTTTCCTTTTGGACTAAATGAGTCCTGTGGATATATTACTTCGCTTACAATTTAAGCTTTGTAAAGTTATTTCCATTATAATGACGTTTAGCACTGCCCTATCAGATTAGAAATGGCATTGTTGCAGCTTATGGCTAGATTTCAACACAGATGAAAGAATAAAAAGATCAGCTCCCAGAGAGATACAGACTCTTCTGAACCATTGGCTTATGTAGAAGGGGAGAGCAAAGATAACTCCTTTTTTGCCTTTATCCCTTTCCCTCACCAATTCACAGAGGAAAAGAAATAGTCAGGGATGAAGGACTAAGTCAAAAGATTCAGGTGTAAATTGTAAACCTTTATAACTGTCATTGGAGCAAGTTCAAAAGCCTGTTGTAAATGAATGCTGATGATGTCTAGTATTTCCATAAGTGAAGTTGCTGCCTCCCTTTGAAAACTGACTTTGGACTAGATAGCAACATATATAACAAGCACCCACATATGTCCAGATCTTACTGTGGGATGTGAGCTCTATGCACTGATATTTAACAAAGCAATATTCTCAGTGTTGCAGATCATTTCCATATGCTATTTTTGTTTGCTGACCTTCCATTGATTTTTTTTTAATGTGCTAGTTTTTTTTTTCTTTGCTTTCTAACTGAATTAGGACAAGCAGCAAATAGAGGTTTGTGCTTGATTTTGTTTTCCAAGTTGTATTTATGTATTGAAAACTATTGCAATAAAACAATTTGTAACACTTTTCACATTTAAGGCTAATGCAACTAATTTAAAATAAAGTGTACAAAATAATTTTATGTATGCCAAAAGAATGGCATTTACTGAAAAATACAGTTTTAGTCTAGATTACACTGCTTAGCTGTTGCCAAGTTAAATATCAGAAAATAAAAGGGAACAGAGACTGGTTTTTAATTAGATGAAATTTTCCAATACAGGAAGAAGCTTTCTTCCTTGCACAAAGATTTCATGCTCAGACATAACTAGCAAATTTCACATAGTCAAAAAAATCTCCAAAATGTTTAATTTTTGAGAGACTAATAAAACAATGCTGATTCAATCTACCAGGGTCACATAGGCACAACTGAATCCACTGGTTCAAATCAATGCCAGCATTTTTGTCGAAGTTAACAAATGACAATATTTGCGACATTTTATAGGAATTAAATACCATGGCTCAGTTACTGTAAACTGCAGCTAAGAAGTAGGCCACTGAGAAAAAAATAGCTTTAAAGGGGGAGTGTAGAGATGAAGTTTCTTAAAGAGTGTTTCATTTAACATGTATTTCTCTTTCCTTACAATAGTTGAAGGGTAAATCTGATGTAATCCCAACTGGATTTTAGACTTCACAAATTGACAAAATTTAGTTTCAGCTACTCACAAGCCATACATATGCAACAAGCTTGGCTTTTTATATTTTCATTGTGCTGTCCTTTCATGACATTGTGCATTAAAATGAGTGCAGCTGTCACAGCAAAACCAAGCTCCCTTAAATCTTAAAAACCACATTCAGCAATAGAGTAAACCACAGTGACAATTTCAGGAAAATTCAGATAGAAAAATAATGAAGTTTTTTTTCTGTTAACATGATTAATGGACTAAATCTTTTAATCAAGAAAAATGGTGTTTGAATAGCTTGGCCTGTATTTTCATAAGGTGACCATTTTATTCTGTGGTCAGAATAAAAACACTAAGATTTATTAGATGCTTACATCCTCTTTCTCTACATATTTCCAAGCATTTCATCAAGTGTAACATCAAATGAATCAAATGAAGGTATTTCCACATCTTCAATGAGGGGATTTTCCCACCGCTAATAGATTTTGCCAACAGAAAAGTATTACCAATGTTGAGCTTAAATTTGTAATTTGCAGTGTCGAATCATATTACCGGTAATTAAAATTTAAGTAACTGCAAAGCTCTCCTCACCACTCTCCTCATTCTTTAATCATCACACCTTGAAATGCTTGAAAAATGACATCACCAGTCATTCAGATGCCTTCCAGCTAAATCACATTAATTTTCAATCTTACCAGAAAGAAGTTTTTCCCTCCCCCCATACTTTGTCTTTATATTAATTTATTCTTCTATTTTGACAAAATTCTGGTGTTGCTTCAGATTAAAAAACAAACAAACAAGCAAACTACCCTCTGAAAAAATTTGCAGGGCCCTCTTGTAGGGCCCTTTTTGCTTGTAAGTTAGTCTCACAGTAAGAAAGAGTTCCTTATGCAGTTTTTGGCACTTCTTTCATTTTATCTTCTCCCCATCTTAATCTAGTAACATGATTTAAAAAGTGTTGTAGTCTATCTTGAACTGTCCACATAGGTTTCTATACACAGACCTGCCTAAGAGAATTTGTAGCTCTGTAGCTTCTGAGGTATATTAAAATATATTTTGTTAGTCATTAGGTCAACATCTGAAAAAAAAACCACAGAAATATATGGAAGCCATCTTTACTCATTCTTAAAACCCTTTTCTTCTGTCAGTTGTTTCATTTCACTATTATGATACAAATAATTCCCTTTACTATGTATGTCATGTGAGCTTAACTTAGTCTTTGATAAAGTGACTGATACAAATATAAAAACATACAAACAGTGAAATTTAAAAAAACTAAATATGTAGAGATAACCATAATTTTTTTCTTGGCAGAGGAAAAACAAAAACAAACAAACCTAAATCTGCAGTTGTCAAATACTCAAACACAAGTAACAATGATTCTACAAAACCTACACTGAAAATTCAGAACATCCATTCTCACAAAAACTTAATTTCAGTTTTCTCCACACTCAAACTGCTAATATGCAAGTCCAGAAGGCAACAGAAAGATGTTACCAAAGTAGTTGATCTGTTTCTTTAACAAAAAATTCCAGGGGAGTTTTTTATGTGGTAAAGCAATAGGTTCAGAGAATAGGAAACTCATAAACAACAGCTAGCAAATACTTGAATATTTTTTACTGTATAGATGTGCAGGTTGAATAATAAAGACACTTTTGTAAATCACAAGGGAGAATTGTAGGGATTAATGGATTAATCTCCCATCTGTACCAAAATGTAGATGAAAGACATTAGTCTGATAAAACACCAAACACACACATTCCCCTTCCCCCAAATCACACTAAAACAATTTAATAGCACCTTAGATTAAAGTAATTTTCAGTAATTAATAAAACACACAAAATAACTTGCATACAGAACAACTGATATGAAGGCAAGCATCCAACAGTTGGCTATGTAAAACAATCCAAGTGACCATTTTATGGTTGTGTTTTCCTTTTGCTTAACTATAGTCAGTTTTGTTATATCTAGTTTTAGTCTGGATAATGGGACCATAATTATACTTTTGTAGTTTTCTTCTATTCCTTCTTCACCCCCAACCTAAATCTAACAACAAAGAAACTTTAATACCAGACTGAAAATACAAGGATGACAAGTGGTAAAATAAGATGTTAATAATGAACTAATGTTAGTAAGACACTTCAGATGACACAATCTCTAGAAGGCTGTTAAATCACTCCTCTTCCTCATGTTGCTTAACCATAAGAATAAGAGATGCACTGGGAAATATTTAAGAAAACATAAATTTTCCTCATCTAAGAAAAGACACTAAAACCAAAACTGTACATTGTCTGATTTTTTCTGTAATATTTAACCAGATAACAGTCATCTCATCTGTCATTTTTTTTTCATTTTTATATCATTTCCATTATAAACATGCAAGCATTAGCAAACTGCAACATTTTAAACATTATGAAACCTGAGGTCACAAACACGACAAGATATAAACAGAAAATATCTATATATAACAAGCAAGCAGACATTAATTCACTTAATAGAAGCTTGCGAAAAGTATCACAAAGCTAGATCCCAGGCATAAAAATAGGATGACAGTGAACAAAACTCTCATTACAACACAACTCTTTGAGTCTTGCAAGCTAATAATGCTTATGACCCTTTGCCATCTATCTCATTCTTTGCAATTCAATAACTACTATGTCAAGCTTTTTTCTTCATTTTAAATATTTTATTACTTAAGAGATATTGTATCACAAGTGGGAGATGTGATTGAATATACGCTAAGATTTAAATCAGTTTTTGCCTTATGAAATGTACAATTTAATATTTTGAATCTCACAGGGGTTGATGGTGAAAGACCTGTTACTTAGTAGAGAAGTTTATTTGCCACACACGTTTTGGTGAGGTCTCCCTGACAACAGAACAGAGAGTATGTTCACTGAATTTCTTTGTTACCATTGTTGAGAAATGATGAAACAACACAGCTACATTTGTAAATTCATTTAAATTGCATGCATGTTTGAAATACCCGTTAGTCAAGGATAAACACTTTTTTTTTTTAAACCACAAAACTGTATGGGGCTTTAAGGCTCTACAGACTCACTTGTTCTGTAGGAAATCAGAGTAAATTAGGAATGAATCTGCAAAGAATGTCTCCCTCATGAATAATGTAAGAATTTAAATGAAAATTTGGTACATGGCAAAAAAATAAATACATAGATGGACATACATACAATACAATGTGTCAGTTTTAGAGGTTCCCTAGGGAAGTGAGATGAACAACATTTAAACAGAGGAAATAGGAAGCAACAGATAGTGAAAAACTGGATGAAAAGCTGCAGAAAGAGTGAGTAATCCCACAATGCAACTGCTTTTCATGACACTTCAGTTCCCTATAATAAATATTCTCATGGATGACTGCATGGCCCATCAGTGAAGACAACTAGACTGGCACTGCAAAATTTCATCTGGTCCTTCAGTTCCCTGTGTTCAGCACACTGTGTTCCCTCATTACGTACTTCACTACCATAGAAAGAAGCATCCTATTGGAAAACTCTGCTATGAAGCCAATTTTCCCTTTGCCAATAAGAATTATGAACAGTACTCTGCTGTTCAGGGGATTTGGTAGCCACAGAGTAAAAAGGTACACTGGGGGAAAGTGATGAAAATGAGAACAATTAACAAGTGATAGCTAGTAAGAGTGAAAAAAAAAGCACACCTTGAAGAAACAATAATGTGCAAATGAAGGAATTGAGAAAAGAGAGGGAAAGAAGAAAAAAAATAATTGAAATTTCTCTTGAATGATCTTCCAAATGAGCTGCCTTGATATCTCCAAGTCTAAGGCAGACCTTCTTTCTCTTTTGGGGTGAACAGAAAATTTTCAGATATTCTTCCGTGGCATTTCTTCTGCGAATTATATGAGCAGCACCTTGTACATACAGTATCACAGTTACTAAGATAGCCTAGGTCACTGAGTCTTCTAGAATTAATTCAATAGAATTTTTTGCTTTATTTTTGTTGATAACACCCATGCCCTACAAACGAATGGCTTCTGGATGCAACGCCTGACTACATAGTCAT
The DNA here is from genome assembly GCF_963921805.1 of Phalacrocorax carbo. NCBI lineage: Eukaryota > Metazoa > Chordata > Aves > Suliformes > Phalacrocoracidae > Phalacrocorax > Phalacrocorax carbo. The sequence continues at coordinate 33,570,703 of NC_087548.1, forward strand.
CCATCTGTATGAGCTAATTATATGATACAAATTACTGACAGCATTCTTTGATTTACTGTACAGACATACAGAACCCAAATGGTTAATGTTCATTATGACATGTTAATTTAATGCTACAGAAGTAGTCCAGAGACTGTCCTTTAGCAAGCTCTGAATACCACTGGAGAAGACACTTAAAAAAAAAAAAATGACCTTGCATGTACTGCAAGGTAAAGATGACCATGGAAGAGAATGAATAATGTTTCCTGGCACCAATAATTCCACCTCCTGAGAGTTTACTCATACTTGTTGTGAAAGTAACTATCTGATTTACAGTCAGACTGTCACAACATTTGCAAATTTCATTTTTATCTCCATTCCTTTCTAACACACCATAGATATCCTTGGACATATCAGAACACTTAATCGTTCTGTTTAGATAACCATTTTGTGATAGTTTTATGCAGCTGTGTGTTTATGTGACTACATTTTTACATAACATGACAGTAAATGTATTGAAAGAAAATGTGTAACACACAAACTTAAGGTCAAAAGACAAGTGCCTGAAACAAGCAATTGAGTAAGTTCATGTTCCGCTCATCATCCTTAGTATTTCATGGTAGTATCATAGCAGTGAAGATTTTTTTTATTAACTGCTGAGTTTATATTCCTGATGTGGTAAATATTTAATACCATTATAATTCACAACAGTGACAAGTATTTGTTTGAACTGAAGTACTATATAAAATGCCAGTTTAAACCATCAAATTATATGCTTTCATTTTTCCCAATCAATTATCTTTTTAGCCCTAAACAATAAGTGAAATATGTACCACACTGAAGCAAAATACTTAAATTTTCTTCAGTATACAAAAGCCATTTTAGGGATACAGATGGAATATATCCTTTGTTGTCAAAATAACGCTCTCTAGCAAAGGAATTTTTGTACTGTAGATTAGTAGGGAGAGATTCCCTTTAATTCCCCACCCCTTCTCACTGATTGAAATTCCCCATCAATACATTCCTTTAATGTCTCCTTGAACATATTCTCTCTGAACACTAGATGTGTGTGCTCTTCTATGGAAAATCTCAGGTTTAAACCTGTTTTCTCTAGGGGAATATATGTACCCTTACTCAAATAATTTGGAAAAAAAAATCCATATCTAATGGATCTCTTTTTCAGGTGAAATTATAGAAGAGTTTTACATCTTTATATATAAAGGAAACTATTCAAACGAGTTGGTGATAAAAAGACATCCTAGTTTGTTATAAAACTTAGCATACAGCATATAATCAGCAGTGTCATTCATTACAAATACTTTCTGGTTAATAACTTTTAGAAATAAGTTGAAAGAGATTATGCATAAAAGCCCCATTCTAGGGCTTACTGTGTTGGATGCTGGTCTAATATTTAATTATAGAAAAAATTCCACTTACAATTTCAGCAGGACACATATAGCATTGCATTTATCATACTAGAAAGGATGTTTGCCATATAAGGAGTCAGTTATTTTGGGTAATGCAGAAAAGGAGCATTAATGATATTAATATTAATATTTATCAATATTAATGATTGATAAAAAAATCTGAAAATTAAGCTACAGTGAAGTAGTGCATTATACAATCACTATATATGAAAATCTGAAGTATTAAAGAGTGTTATGGTAGCATTCAAACATTCACAAATTAGAATGCCACTATTGCCTATCAGATAGCATACACATTCAGTATAATAGAATCATAGAATCATTAAGGTTGGATAAAACCTCTAAGATTATTAAGTCCACCTGTCAACCCAACAATACCATGCCTCCTAAACGATATCCCAAAGTGCCACTTCTACATACGTTTTTGAACACGTCCAGGGACGGTGAGTCCACCACCTCTCCGGGCAGCCTGTTCCAATGACTGACCACTCTTTTGGTAAAGAATTTCTTCCTAATCTCCAATCTAAACCTCCCCTGATGCAACTTGAGGCCATTTTCTCTTGTCCTATCACTAGTTACCTGGGAGAAGAGACTGACCTCCACCTCACTATAACCTCCTTTCAGGTAGTTGTAGAGAGCAATAATGTCTCCCCTCAGCCTCCTTTTCTTCAGGCTAAACAATCCCAGTTCCCTCAGCTGCTCCTCGTAAGACTTGTTCTCCTGACCCTTCACCAGCTTTGTTGCCCTTCTCTGGACACGCTCCAGCAACTCGATGTCCCTCTTGTAGTGAGGGGCCCAAAACCGAATACAGTCTTTGAGGTGCAGCCTCGCTAGTGTCCAGTACAGGGGCGTCAAGCCTACTCCTGCTGGCCACACTATTCCTGATACAAGCCAGGATGCCATCGGCCTTCTTGACCACCTGGTCACACTGCTGGCTCACGTTCAGCCGGCTGTCAACCAGCACCCCCAGGTCCTTTTCTGCTGGGCAGCTTTGTAGCCACTCTCCCCCAAGCGTAGAGCATTGCATGGGGTTGTTGTGACTGAAGTGCACGACCCGGCACTTGGCCTTGTTAAACCTCATACAGTTGACCCCGGCCCATTGATCCAGCCTGTCCAGGTCCCTCTGCAGAGCCTTCCTACCCTTGAGCAGATCAACACTGCTGCCCAACTTGGTGTTATCTGCAAACTTACTGAGGGTGCACTCAATCCCCTCACCGAGGTCATTGATAAAGATATTAAACAAGACGGGCTCCAAAACTGAGCCCTGGGGAACATCGCTTGTGACCAGCCACCAACTCTTGGTCATGATTTAGCTCTGTTCTGTGTCTTGATTTAGCTCCATTCTTTGTCTTGATTTAGCTCCGTTCACCACAACTCTCTGGGCTCGGCCATCCAGCAAGTTTTTACCCAGCAAAGAATACACCTGTCTCAGCCATGAGCCGCCAGCTTCTCTAGGAGGATGCTGTGTGAGATAGTGTCAAAGGCTTTGCTGAAGTCCAGGTAGGCAACATCCATAGCCTCTTCCTTGTCCACTAGGTGGGTCACCTGGTCATAGAAGGAGATCAGGTTGGTCAGGCAGGACCTGCCTTTCATGAAGCCATGCTGGCTGGGCCTGATCTCCTAGTTGCCATGCACGTGCCTGGTGAGTGCACTGAAGACGAACCGCTCCATATTCTTCCCCCGTACTGAGGTCAGGCTGACTGGCCTGTATTTCCCTGGATCCTCCTTCCAGCCCTTCTTGTAAATGGGCATCACATTGGCAAGCCTCCAGTCATCTGGCACCTTTCTTGTTAAGCAAAATTGTTGATAAATGACAGAGAGTGGCTTGGCGAGCTCCTCCGCCAGCTCTCTTAGTACCTTCAGGTGGATTCCACCCAGCCCCATAGGCTTGTGTGTGTCCAGGTGGCTCAGCAGGTCAGAACCTGCTTTCTCCTGGATTATGTGGGGATTATTCTGCTTTCTGTCCCTTCCTGTAGTTAAGGATGCTGAATACCCTCTGGATAACTTGTCTCTGGCTTACTGCTAAATACTGAGGCAAAGAAGGCATTAAGTACCTCATCCTTTTCCTCATCCATGGTGACAATGTTCCCTTTCGTGACCAATACAGGATGGAGAGTCTCCTTGGTTCTCTTTTTGCTGATGATGTTTTTGTAGAAATAATTTTATATACATACGTTATACACTATGTATTTGTACCACTCCCTTGTCTTCAGCTCCATGTCCTGGTTTTCTTAACCCTGTCCTCTCCTTGTCTTCTGTTCCTGCAAAATCATTTCTTTCCCAAATCCACAACTTTTTTAATTAGCTGGGTGAAAGAAAAGGGAATAAGCAAGAAAGATGGCTCCCAGCTTTTCCTTACAATTTTTACAGAAGATTTTGCCTTGGTACTAGGCTTGGTGGCTGGGGTCCACTTTACTCTCCAAGGCTACAGTTTTCAGTTCAGGTACCTAGTAATTTCACTGACTTCTGGTTCATTCTCAAAGGCACAGCAAAAAAATGCATAGTGCCAGTATTATGTTGCCTTTAAAGTATCATTGCTCAGTGGAATAGCTATTTGAACATGTTAGCATCAGAAAAAGTCTGAATTATTGTGGAGGGAAGGTTCATATAAATTCAGTAACAATTTTGGAAGGCAGTGGGGGGAAACACTGAGTTTCCACCTTCAATGATGCTACACAACATACTGCATAATACAAGTACAGATGGGAAAACTTGCCAGACTTACAAGCTTGCTAAGGCAGAAATATAGCCTAGAAATAATTTTCCTGAAAGGGTTACAGAGTTTGGCAAGAATGTGAATACATCATGGAAGGAAAGGGATACTTGCAAGTTTGGTACAATGGACCTACAGAGATAGTTTTAAAGTAGAAGCAACTTTGAATGAGCAATTTCCCTGGTGTGTCCAGCTATCTGGCAAAGAGAAAGCTGCTGAATATCAGTATCAATAAAAAGAAAAGTGCTTCAAATCACACACTTTCCTCTCCAGTTGATTCATTTCTCCAACTCCTAAACTGTCATTAGAGAGTAGGCAACCTCTGCCACATTTACACTCTCTTTCATGTGTTGTGAAACAGAAATAGCAACATTTCTTCACTGGGGAACTCAAGTCATTAGTAGCTGCACGTATAGTGATATCTGCTAATGGAATGTAGTATGGCAATACAAAGTGTTGTTATAATGGCAAACACATTACAGTCTTCACACTTAAGAGCACTTTTGTATGTGTACTTTAGACAGACAATTTTGAAAACTGGTCCTTTGTGTCTACTAGTGAACTGCGTTTATGATTCAACAAAACTGGCAGAGCAAAATCTACCTAAGTTTAATAAGTCACAAAATGCACTTATGAAACTGGAGTCAAATATTTGCTACAACTTTGTCTCATCTTCCAAATACTTTATTCAATTTCCTATTTTGTTCCAGTTTTCTAATAGAGCTTTAAGCATCATAGACAAAATCACCAATTTTTATAGTCATATAGAATAACTGGTTCTGTGGCAGTAAATATATGTTATGCATTTCTATGAGTCAACGTTTCAGGGAAGGGAGGAGTCAATTCCACAGACAAATTTGACATGCTTTATCTTGCCAACAAGAACTAAATTTGTTTGCTCAGTAACGGGGAAGAAGAAGAAAAAAGCTTGGTTAAAAAAAATAATAAAATTGGTAAAAGTTACATGTGCAATCCATAGTAAAAATATGTCAGGAAAAGGACTAAGACCAAAGTAAAAAAACGCTTTTTCAAAGGAGGTAAGCCCAAAAATGGTTTCACCTAAGTAAGAAAACAATCATCACTGTGCAATTTGGATGCAAGGGCATCTTCACCGTTAACTTAAAGATGAAGATGTAATTAAAAGTTCAGGTGTTTTTCTCGTATTGGGAAACAGAGCTTTCTATTCAAAAGGTGGCAAGAAACGGTTACTGAAATTTTTGTCATAGCAATATTACCACCTGAAACCCCTCTACAGGTGAGCACAGTAATAACAAACAATTTTCAAACAATAAATTGGTTTGAAGACAACATTATCTTGGAATGATTTATGGCCACATATTACCTAGCTACTATATAGTTAATAGCTGTGGACACTGACTGTATTTTGCACTTATCACTGTCTTAGACTATTTATAGCTGAAGATGTAATAGTAATTTTGCTCAACAAATGTTATTTCCTAGGTGGTTCAGCCTAACCTGATGAATCAAGTTGTCGTCTTCTCAAAACACTACACAGTTAAACTTCTGGGACACAGTGCACTGCATATTGTTGGTTCCACTTCATGCATGTTTCTTCTAGATATTCAGATTCTTTCTGGGGTAGTATTAAATTCACCACCATAATCATCCCTAAGTGCACTGAAGTAAGTAGCAAAAAAGGCATGATAAAAGAGTATTGGCATATCCCTATCTTGCAAGTAATTGCTTCTTTGGACAAAAGGTATCTATGTTCATGCATGATTACTTAGGTTTGTAGAAAGATTACTCAGTAAATTCTTAATTATCTTACCTGAAACAATGAAAAGGACATACAGGAAACTTTTGTATCCCTAATTATGCATTCTTGTTCAACGGGAAACAAAAGACAAAAACCTCCAAATAGCACTGATTAAAAATTTACTTCAACAATCTATTTTGAATTTCCAATTTCCATCTAATCTCAAAAAAAAAAAAACAACAAAAAAACCAAACCATTGAAGGACTGGAATCACAGATCACAGGTTGGAAGGCATCTCAGGGATCATCTAGTCCAACCTTTCCAGGAAGACCACAGTCTAGACGAGATGGCCCAGCACCCTGTCCAGATGACTCTTGAAGGTGTCCAACATGGTCGAGTCAACCACTTCCTTGGGGAGATTATTCCAATGGTTGACTGTCCTCACTGTGAAAAATTTCCCTCTGGTGTCCAATCAGAATCTCCCCAAGAGCAACTCGTGTCCATTCCCCCTAGTCCTTTCCATGTGACTCCTTGTAAAAAGGGAGTCTCCCTCTTCTTTGTAGCTACCCCTTAAGTACTGGTACATGGTGATGAGATCCCCCCTAAGCCCCCTTTTCTCAAGGCTAAACAAACCTCATTGTCCAACCTTTCCTCGTATGGCAGCTTCCCAGTCCCCTGATCATCTTGGTGGCCCTTCTCTGGACCCCTTCCAGCCTGTCCACATGCTTTTTGTACAGAGGGGACCAGAACTGTACACAGAAACAAAACCAGAAAAAAATCCCAGTCCTCTGGCATGGACTTAACAGTATAACAAGACAACAGGACAAGAGAAAAAAGTTTTGCAGTTTTCATGGTAATATCCTGGTATATTTTATTATCAAAAACTGTTTTCCCGATCCTTCGGACACGTATTTCTGCATCACTTTATTCTTAAGTTTTGGTTCCAGCTCTTTCATTGCTGCACTCTGAAAATTTAGAAATTACTTAATCTTTAAACCATTTACTTTTCTGTCAAGTGTTCCCTGCATTACAGTATTTATCTAAACTTTTTAAGATTGTACCCAATTTATATGCAACATTTTCATGAAAATTATAGCAAATATTCCAAGTACAGTAATAGAAGTCTATAGTTCATGTCTTTGAATACTTTATGCCACACTTTTCCTTCAGATGTTGGTAAGTGTTCTCCAAATCACAAATAAATAATTTGATGAAGTTCTAAGCTGAAGAAACATAGTTTTGGAGAGTTGAATTTTCTATATGATATCGAATGTGGGCACTACCACACCTAGTATTTTCACCCTCAGAGCTACTGTAATCATGACGTAGCTTCACAGACTACAGGCTCACTCTAGTCCAAGTATCTTCTATAAAAATGTTATCCAGCTTTGAGACCCCACCTTGGCTGCTTGACTTTACCAGAAATTTTCAACATCTATATAAATTTCACAACTGTATAAAACAATCTATCAAAACCATAGAATATTCATATTAAATTGAGTATTTCAAAGTGTTCCACAGTCTGATATGGCTTGTATTGATTTAGTGTGTAAAACTAATCCCTGATTAAAAGAAAAAAGGTGTACAGATATACTTGTACATTGGGTAAAAAAATATATTTGTAAATATTTACCCCATTGCATTTTCTCTAGCAATGGTGTTTTGATGCCAGTACTTTGCCTGCTGCATAACAGCATTTTTAACATATTAGTCAAGAGCCATTTACATTGGAGGAACCAGTTTCTGGCACATAATTAAAATCCAGATCAGGAAAAAGATAATGTTTGATATATAGCTTAGGGACATGGGTTCGGGGTGGACTTGGTAATGTCAGGGTAACAGTTGGACTCAAAGATCGTAAGGGTCTTTTCCAATCTACATAATTCTATGATTCTATGTTTCTAACAGTTCAGTGCCACCCTACTGCATTTGTAGCATATGGATTATTTCTGGAAATATCCTACTGAAGGTTAAGAAGTGTTTGTGTTTAAATTTTTTTTTTACTTTTTGGTAAAGCATGCTATTTTTCCCAAGAAATCCTACTCACCCAATTTCTCCTGGAACACTACGTAAAAGAAATAATATAAGATTATTTAATATAGATATTTTTCAGAATCTCTCCAAGATTCAAAGACTATATAAATAACAGTTATATCACATTAGAGTGGGGTAGCATGTGAACAGGATTATTTTAATATAGATAATTAGGTCTCACTCACTTTTGCTTAACTCAACAGCACCTACTACTAAAAAGTCCACCGCAGCTAGCTCAGGAGACTCTGAAAAATCCCACCCTCTATTTGTGGCTTAACCTTGCTCATTTATTAAACCCTTTTCCAGCTGTTTCCTCCTCCAAAAACTTATTCTTTCATTAAGGATCTAAGTTCCAAGCATCTAGCTTTGTATAGTAACAGAATCTAGAAAAATGATTATATAGTTTTTGCCAATGTCTCAGGTCTGTAGAAGGTCCCTGGTTTAGAATCAGCAAAGGAAATCTGGAGCACCAAGAAGAAACATTCACACTACGTAAGACTTTTTGTACAAAAAGAGATGTGACAGAGTGAAAAGGCCACACTTTTTAACTAAATGAGCTGGAGTACACAGTTCATTTCCACAGAATAGTCAGCAGCTTCCAGCGAAAAATAAAACCAACTAGTGTATATGAAAGCAAAGCAGGGCTATGTAACACCACCAATATCTATAAAAATTCCATATTTGGAGTAAATTCAGTTCCCACCTACAGTATTATGAAAAATAATTGCATTTTAAATCCAGCCTTCAAAGCAACATTGGAGCCGGGTTAAAGTTCCAAGCACAAGCGCAATAGCTAAAAGTAAGGAATTTAACATCCTAGTTTTCAGGCAACAGTAAAGTTCTGAAGTCAAAAACTGTTTTTAAAAAAGTCATGACATTCTCATAAATAGTATACTATCAGAGTCAACACTTAAGTTAAAGTTGAAAAATAAAGCAAAGCTGAGTGAAGTCCCTGTCATTGAATTAAAATACTGCACATAATTCCATCTTTAAAATGATGACTCCTTTAAAATAAAATACTATACCAATGCTTTGTATACCTCCTTACTTGGGCTTAGCTTGAAGATACTAACCAGCACAATGGTGACTGTCCACTTAAAATATGTCAACAAAAGCAGGGCTGAAATAAAGGGTAAAAATCAGTCCATTCAGCTTGTTTGGAAGACAAAAAAGAATACATATTCCTGTAAGTACAGTATGCAAACTTGAGAACACAACAGAAGTCTTAGAGGAATTCCATAGAAAAATAATACTATTCTGAACTGCCCTGCTAGTAATAGCCATTTCAGTCCAGACATAATTGTCAAAATTGGACATTGTAAATGAAAGGAAATTATTTGGAAAGCAGATATTAGGTTTAAAAAATCAATTTTTATTCCTTAAATTTAATATTTTGCTGATCATCACACAAAAGCTGCCAGATCTCTGTGGAATTACAAACAGGCTCAAAATTCACTTGTCTAGACATTCAGAGAGAACAGACTGGTAAGCACACTCTAAGAAAATAGTTACAGGACTTTTGGTGGGCCTGTAAATCTCTCCTCATTATCTTTCAGAGCGCTGTGCTACTGTAAAGAATGTGCATATGCGCTATCCATTAATTTAATCTTTTGGTTATTTCCTTCAGAAAGCAACTCTTTCAAGCCACATACGTTTCTGATACTTCTTTTTGTTGGAGTCTTGCTCTTTTAGAGAAGGGCAAACATGACAGCTCATGAAAGAACTAGATATATTTACAGTCTTTTCCAGCCCTCCTACTAAGACAGTGAAATATCTACTTATAAGATTAAAATAGCCCCCCAAAAAAAGACATTTTGGAATAGGGAAGAATTGAGTTCAGGTATATTCATATCCTGAAATACAGCCAAGCAAAATAACCCTACAGCCAGCCACAACTCCACTGAGAATGCAGAACTGATAAAGATACTATGCTTTCAGGCAACGTTTTCTGCACTTTGCACACTGAAGCTGACAAAGCCCTGGAATGATTCAGTATGAGTAGTGCCATAACTTCTGGACATGAACTATATTTTAGAAATTTAAGTCCCAAATTAATTTTCTTGGTACAAAAGCTATTGGTTAGTTTAATCTCACCTGCACTGCTGTATTCTGAACATGACTGAGGAACAGGACTTATTATTATAGCACTCAAACTACATGCTGGAATTCCATTTCCTTACTACCTAATTAAATGTGAACCTATTTGACAGTACTTTTAAAATTAATATCAGAGTCTGTGGATTTTACAGAACTGACAAATATGGCTGTTGGATCAGAGATGTCGGTCTCAGGGGAAAAAAAAAAATAGAAAAACCCCAAACCAACCACACAAAACCTTTTCCAAGCTTCTGAAATCAAGCATAAACACAACACACATCCACAGAGAACTGCCGGTGATGAACTTCACTGATGGAATGGTCTTGGAAAACTAAGAATACTGATGACAGTGGAGTCTAGATAACTGTAGAAGAATTTCACTGCAAAGAGAACTTGCCCGCTGAGATAGTTTGTCCTCTAGAGAGAACTTCACCTAGATAGGATTCGTAGGACTACCAGGTATCTGTTTATAACCAAATAGCTGTTTTGAAACGGTCTTTGAAACCATGTTTCTACCCTAAGAGGGCTGAAAGCAAACAAATGAGCCAGGAACTGCAGTGGAAAGAATCCTAAATTAGCTTAAACAAACACACACCCCTATGTTTTCTGTTAGCAAATCACATATACAGGCCAGATTAACCTATTTTAAGATTTTTTTAATGAGAATATTGTCTTACAGTGAACTTCTAATATTTTCAGTTTGCAACTTTACATTTCAAAGACTGGTGAGTCACACTAATAGTCACACTGTATCACATTCTTGCTTGAGACCAAAAAAAAACCCAACCCAAAACCTGTTACTTTTTAGTAGAGCATCATGTATTTCTAAAAGTACAGCTGAAATGTATACTCTATAATTTACAATATATGACAGTAATAACTGAAGGATGTTTGCTAGTCATGGTGCCCATTGGTCAGTTATATGCTATGTATTTCATACTGTTATTGGAAAGATACCTTACCAAAGGCAAAAAGCACTTCTTTTCACTCAGAATTTGCTGCTCAAGTAATTCCTGCACCTTAAATTACTGCTGAAAGTACTTGACCCTATTTATGAAGTGATCATTAACACCTACTGGGACACAGAAGATTTTTTCATTACCGTAAACATTATTATCAAAATTCCTACAGGAATTAATGTTTTTGGTTATCTGGTCACTGCAAACAGTAGTACAATTAAGTAAGATGCCATCAGTCCAACTTAATTGCTGAAGTCTCTCCACTCCCATCTACTAGTTTCCTGGAATCAATATACCTTAATGAGTCTCTCATTATTCTTTGATAGCTTTTTTATTTTCTTGTACAACTCTTTAGAAAGCCTGTTGCCTTACCCTGTTAGCACATGGCTTGTGAAACTAGATTCTTCCAGCGATTAAGTATTTTAGCATTTAGCGTCCCATTTAGCATCCCAGTTTCTGAATTTATGCTCTTTCTAACTTCAGGTTGGAGGGGAATGTAACAAATTTCCATCCTGAAGAACACAAACTAGAAATGTGTATCATTAAAATATGAACCATGAAATAATAATACAAGACAGACATAATTTTAATATCTGCCTATTAACTGCCTCCAGCTTACCTCTGTACCCTCATTTCTTACACACACAACCAGTTGTACCTCATTTGTGTTACCTCATTCAGATCAGAATAAGAAAATTTTTCTGAATCCACAGTACAAAATTATCATAATTTCTGCAATTTGTGCCCCAAAAATATTTCCACCTTCTGGAATACTCTAAACATGCTTCACAGAAACCTAAAGGGAACATGACAAATTAAAGATACTGTTTGCCTGATAGATTCAATGGCTCTGTTTCATTGTAATTTAATCCTGAATTCATGATGGATTAATTAAATTCTAGAGCACAGAGTTAGCAGACTCTTAGTGCATTACAGATTAATTTTATTTTTAAAATGCTGTCTTGTGCACTGTTTGGTACATTCGGTTGCAAAAATCCATCCTCAGAATGCTTAGGAAAATACATTTCACTTGAACCAACTCAGTGTCTTAAATTAATTTCTCAACATAATAGTGGCTCTGCTTTTCAGCTGGAGTGTGGTATATATCCTCTTATGACAGCACTAAAAGGTTATTCCATCTCTTCCCCAGTCAGAACTGTATTCATCAGTAGCCCCAAAATACAGGAATTATCTGAAAAGTAGTACATGCAAGTATGCTTTTGTTAGGCCAAAGTCTGCATTTTGTGTGGGCATGGACTTGGTCAGTTCCAGAAGAGGTAGGAGATTACACAGAGAAAGTGTTTGTACTGTGATTTAACTTGTCCTGTGGTATTTTTAAAGGATTAGGGAAAGGAAGTGGAAAGAAGCCATCCAAGAGTGCTGGTGATACAAATAGAGGGTAAAAAAAAAAGAAACAATTAAGAAGACTCTCACAATGACCCAATATTGTACTAGTAATGGAGTGAAAAAATGCTAAATGGAATTCACTGTCAGTACACAGCAAAAAAGTATATGGGAGAAGACAATGCAAGAATACATCCACAGTCATGGATTTTATGTGGTGTACGTAATCACACAAGGATGATTTGAGCAACAGTTTCTTAAAGTGTGTTCAGGGTTCAGCGATGGCAGACCAAATGGAAGACAATTTTATAGTATCCTCTACCTTGAATACTGCAATAGTTCTGGTGTGCCCCGCTACTGAACACAAAACTACAGATAAAAAGGTGGCAAATGTAATCAGAGGTACAAAACAACTTCTGAGTAAGCAGAGATTCTTTGTCACAGCCATCATACAAAATTCCCTTTGAGATTTCTGCTATTATTCATTTTTGAAAATAGAAAACAGAAGGGTGATGTGACAAAATGGAATTAACTTATGAGTAGCAAGGAGAGGTAAAAAAGGGAATAATTACTGACTATGGTTTGTTACTCAAGAGTTGAAGGTGCTCAATAAAGTTATGAACCAGTACAGCAACAAAAGGAAGGACCTTTTCCATAGTACGAGTAATGCAGTTGTGGACTTCTTTGCCTTAGGATACTGGAAAAGTATAAAACAATTCAGGTAAGGAATATATAGATGTAGGTGCTGCAACAACCATTAAATATGATGCTGTAGGTGAAACTGATCTTTACGAAGTCCTCACATTGCTTATTATCTGGAACAGTGTATCACTCCATACTTGTCTTATTTCTTGTATTCTTTCACCTAAGTATCTTTTACTTCCAAAAGTGAAATATAGGGTCCTAGCATAAATGTACTTAAGACCTGTTGAGGATTCACCATTTCCATGCTCACTACTATTGGCCCTACACAGAATAAAGGAATTTGAAATAGGAAGCTGAGAGAATCTGATTTAGGCCTTAGACAAATGTGTGTGCTCATATAACCTAGAAAATGTGAGAGAGGAGTTATTAATCTAAGCAAAATGAGGATTTTAGGGCTGTTACACTATGTTAAGTTTGCTGGAAAAAAAAAATCATACCGTCAGGTGTTTCAAATATCCAAACAGAGCCAGCTCCTGCTGTGCTCCAGTCATCTGGAAATGGAACAGAATAACTACTGTTTCACTATATTTTTGTGAGACTTTCTACTCTTCATAAATTCTCTGAAGAGAATTTAAGAGGGTCTAATTTAATTTTTTTAAAAAATATTAAAAGCAAACAGTTGATTAACAGTAAGAAAATGGCACTGGACTTCTCAGACAACTTAGAGGGGCCTTCCTAAATCTTGGGTTTTTCTGACAAATTATCTTCTATTTCTTCCTTGCAGTAAAAAAAAAAAAATGCTGTCCAAGACATATCACAATGAGGACAAAAACTACCTAATGGCTCTATGCTTTGTAATGCTTTGTATGCTATTGTTCTATTTCCTGCCGACACTGCACTTTAAATGCTCTAATGATACAATTGTTCTTGAAAACTGCAGAGAAACAGACACCACAAACAGCTAATTGGTGCCTCTGATGAAGCTAGAAACACATCTTGAACTTTGCTGTTGTTGTTGTTAAAAAGTGAGTAAGAAGGATTTGTTGCTATTAGGCCATATCAAATGCTCAGTAGCTGGCAAGATTTAACTCCTGCTCATTTAATTAATGTATGTAATATACCTGTCACTTATCAAGTATCCTGCATAGTTATTGCAATATAGTTACTGTTACATATCACCCATTTTTGTATGTCCTGAGGGCATCTTGGTTTAGGGATTCTGCACAGTTTTTTGCCAAGTTTATTCTCAGGTTCATTGCCATTCAAAATGTATCACAAGAAAATACAGCTCTGTTATCAAAGTCCTTTTCCTCTTTGCTAGTTTTGTGTTTTCCCAGCTGCTTGCTTCCACATGAAAATGGGTATATAATCACCTTCTGCAGCTGTGCAGCCTGTTTGATTCTTGCCACCTCTCCCAGGTTTCTTTTATAAATGTAATGAAAATAATTCAATTTGTGTTATCACTGTGGTACTATCATCCCACTCATTTACTGTCCACTATAGATTTATACATAACTATAAACCTAACTTTTCTCCTTTCCCTTCTCTTAGTAGCTTTACTAAAAATAAATGCATGTAGTCACTTAATACTGAGCTCTTATTTCCAGCTGTGAGCCTGTAGAATTTAATACAATATTTTTCCTTGATTTCATTATATTATGTATAATTTCTCCAAGGTTCAGCCAATCCTTGCTATTGTCTATCTGTACTCCTCCATTCTCTCCACCCCTCATAAGTTTCCCACGCATAAAAAGAGGGGACTATTTCCACTTTTACAAGTTTCCTAGTTCTGTATGTGCTCTCTTACTGTTACAGCCCCCTTCAAAATAACGTTCTGATTTTTGAACAAAGAACTAGCATTTTGACACCTTGGTTAAAGAGTTACTGGTATAGCCCAAAAGTTTCAATTTCCATTAGGAGATTACAGAGAGATGAAGCTGTGCAAATATCCTATTGCTACCTTGATGTAGCCTATTATCATATAAAGCATAAGAGAATATACAACACGTAGATGATTTGAGTAAGTTTGATTCCAGACAGATAAATTTTTTTAATCTAATCTTTTTTTAGAAATTACTTGAAAACCCTATTATGTCTTTTCATTAAAAATGCATGCTTTTAAATCACAGGTGATTTAATTAACTCTACATTTGCTTAAGAATGCATAACATTGCTTTAAGTATCTGGAGGTATATCAAAAAAAAGTATGCAAGCAAGGATTCAGTTTTTAAAGTACTTAAAAAAAAAGTCTAACAGAATATGCTATTGTGTATCTTGATGTCAAAATATCCACTTCACACAGAACGGTTCTATTTAGAGTCTTCAAAATTTATCAAATGAGGCCAGAATTCTTTCTGCCCTAGTATTACGACTTTTGTAGAGTGAACAGGAATGCACCCCAGGGAAGAAAGATGTTAGATACAATGTCTGGTTCTTTGATGGTCGTCCTGACCTATCAGGGAGAAAGTAGTCTTCCACATCTTTATTTTATTACTTTTTTTTATGGACTTAATAAAGAACAAGTATTCTGTCCTGGGGAGATATTTAATGGCCTATCTCACTTCAAGAAATGTACCTGATACCTCCTTGGGATGAAGAAGTTTCGAGAGATAAAAGACAAAAAACTAGCATTAACTGGAACCTGGAGTTATTCCTGGGACTAATGGAAATGTTTCATGACAACTTTTTGAACGTAAGTGATAGAAAGGGCTGTACACATGAAAGATGCACCCACGGGGGGAAATTAGGGTGACATTCCCCCATTATGAAGCTGCCTAAAGAGGTCAGTAACATTGTTTTATCACTCAAGAATGGCTGCTTTACATAGTTTGAAAATTTGTGCTTTCACATACCTTCTGATCTTTTTATCACAAGCAAAGCATGACACAAGGATCTCTCTTTTCCTCAGAGGGTTTATGCAAACCTTTCACATTTTGGCAAGTGCAAGTGCAGGAAAGTGTATGAGAAAGCCCAACTCTAAATATGACATGTTAAAAGAAAATTACAGAGTTTAGATATGCAACTTTTCTGTCATGGGTGCATTTTTAAGTAATCATTATTTGTGAGTTTCAGGTAGGAAACATTATTTCTACTTTAAAAAGCAAGTGAAATCTTCTTCCTATAATATGTAAATGAAATTTCCTGCACAGGAAAAGTGGAACAGATATTAGAATCAAGGTATGAGGAAAAACAATATAGCTAAAGCATATCAGAATTCATGTGTTTTGGTCCTGTCATTATTTCCGTTTCTTCAGGATTTTTGTGATGCAGTTAAAAGATTTATTTTCAGAAGGGAGTCCATAATGCTAGAAACTATACTTGATGCTAACAACAGATTTTCCCATTTCAGTAATGCCATCTATTGCATCAAAGAGAAATCCTTAGTAAAATAAAAGTAGCCATGTCTCAGATAGATATATACAGCTGCTTACATACACATACATTCATACAGATATATATGAATGTATATATATGTACATAAACAGAAATACATCACAAGAAAAAACATATATTGCTGCTGAAGAAAAAATAATTTTTCTCATAAACACCTTGAACGATGTTAAAAGTCTTTCAGTGCAAATTTAAAAAAAGGGTGTTTTACCTGGCTAGATAGTCAGGTGCTTAGTTTGCTAACCACACTAACACTGGGAAACATTCACACTTTTTAATCTACAGAAGATATACAGAATTCTCAGTTTTTCAAATTTTCAGTACAGGCAAA
The DNA here is from genome assembly GCF_963921805.1 of Phalacrocorax carbo. Taxonomy (NCBI): domain Eukaryota; kingdom Metazoa; phylum Chordata; class Aves; order Suliformes; family Phalacrocoracidae; genus Phalacrocorax; species Phalacrocorax carbo. The sequence continues at coordinate 33,587,339 of NC_087548.1, forward strand.
ATGTCTAGGGCAGCACAGCAACATCCTTCCAACTATTGTAATTATCTTTCGTATTAAAATCTCATGGAGTCAAACACAATACAATAGTGTTACACAGAGGCAAATGACGATACCTTCCTGTATCTCACTGAATGTCATATACATTTTCATGCTTCTGTTAAGAATTATATTTCATTTGACTGCTACTAAGTTTGTACAATACCTTCCACAGAAAGTTGAAATTTTACATCACCTATGGAGACACAACAGGCAAACCTATCTTTGTAAAACAGACATTTATTTTGCAAGAAGACATATATTTCACTAGTGAAATATGCAACATCTGTCACTATAAAAATATTTCAGTATTTGACTTCTACTTTTATGACATCTAAATATGAAATTTAAAATATCACTTGTTGACCGCAACATAATAAAGACACGAGCAGTAACCATTTCAACACAAAATGCTAATATGAAGATCATCATTGCTTATTGTATAGTATTGTGTTATATTGCATTCAATTTTATGACATTATATGATTATGTTTATGATACTGTTGGAGAGATAAATGCTGCCATAATTACCTATCCAGTCACTGTAAAGCCAGTTTCTACATTATCTTCTGAAAATCTGTTTGGGAAACAATCAGTGTCATAAGACTACCAGGTACCAGTAGTTCATTCTCCACATACAAAAAAAAAGGATAGCACTGAGGAAATTAGCATATTCAACAGTAACTACTGTCTATGTATTACCAGTCTCTCTAATGGGTTTAACGGAAGATCTTAAGAAAAACAGCTATTAAAAAGGCACTAGCAAATCATCCTAATTACTTTTTGAAGCCATAAATACAGAAACAGATTTAGATATTTCATATAAACCTATAAAATTTATATTGACATATATTTTATAATTTAAAATATATTTCTATTTTATAGATATTATACATTTATGAAATTACAAGATAATAATGCCAGCTTACAGTGATTAAATTGTCTGAAATATTGAATCTTGGACTGAAGAAAGCAGTATGTTTTTCATTTTATGTCTGACTGTATGTATGTACTAGTCTAAAAGATATGGTATATACAAAATGCAGATACAGTAAATTGTGGTTGGATCAATTCATTAATTTTTGGAGATTAAAAATTTTGAGAAAAATATAAATTTCATGCCTAAGTTTTGTGTTTATAAATTTCCATTCAGTTATCCATCATACGTTGAAAAACATATAGGATAAAACAACTCCAGCACTTTCACTCCTTTGCAGGGCTAAAATCCAAGGAGGTCCAGAAATGATCAGCTGTAAATTTTTCTAGATATTTTAACTCATTATGTACAAATTTTTAGTAAAATAATACATTTTTTCTAAGGTTTTTTGTGTTAGTGTTTTATTTGTTGGTTTGTTTTGTGTGTGTGTGTGTTTTGGGTGTTGGGTTTTGTTTTGTTTTGTTTTTTCAATAATATGATGTCTTTTGGTCAACACAAATGCATAGGATATGGATCACACAATAAGTTTTTGTTGCAGTGCCCCATAAAATTAATCCTGCAAACATAAATGACTGTCTGAAAAATAAATAAGGCAGTAACCCTTAGCAGGGCATCAGCGATAGAATAGGCTTTTTTAGTTGGAAGTGACCTACAACAATCATCTAGTCCAACTGCCTGACTGCTTCCTGAGTAGCAATATATGTTTTTTTCTTGTGATGTATTTCTGTTTATGTAGATATATATGCAGTCACAGTGCATCACAGACTACACAGAACCCCAACCTATGAGCTCAATTCACATGGGAGAAGAGAAAATATCCGGAGTTGCCAACACCCTAACAGACCTGCCCTGTTTTTCTTCCAACAGAAAAAAGCAGATGTTGGCAAAGTGGAGAAAGGTTTTGCAGAAAACAATACCTCTTCTACCTCCCTACAACCACTGAAGAAAATTACATAGACTCTGTGTTTTGGTCCTGTCATTATTTCAGTTTCTTCAGGATTTTTAAGATGCAATTAAAAGATTTATTTTCAGAAGGGAGTCCATAATGCTAGAAACTATACTTGATGCTAACAATAGATTTTCCCATTTCAGTAATGCTGTTACACAGACTTATAATGCTGACTCTGTCTTTCACGGTGTTTACCATGACACCATACCTTTTGCATAGCTGCAAAGGTCTGAATGATCTTTTAGGAACACTTCCAAAGCAAGAAAAAGCTATTTTTCCCACATACCATTAAATGTTCATGACAGTTTCCAATCTTTTCTTGAAAGCATCCTTACTTGGTCGTGGGTGAATTTGCCAGTGGAATTAACAGGGTTCCATCACTAATATAACCCCTTGTGTATGAAGCATACATGTAACAATGTAAAGATGGGCTAACTGTGGTATAAAAGCAATCTGGCAGCAGAGAACACCTAAGTTCGATTACTTGATTACATATCCCAGAAAAAGTTCATAGATATCCCAAATATAAGCAAATAAAAAACTTTTCAGAAGAATGACCTTCTTAAGCCATAATAAAGTGCGTGCCTGTCCTTCACCAAAGACCATGAAAAGAAACCCCTACATAACCATGTCCTTTGGACCATCTCAAAATATGCAAGGCAAAAATATTCCTTACTCTTGACCATTAAGTGTTAGTTACTAGGAATTTGTTTATTTACTTGAAGAAATTAGTATCTCTTCTTTCTAAATTGCAAAATTATCCTTAACCAGTCTTTGGTAATTTTACAGTTCATAACTTTATTGTCACCAATGAAAATTATTTAACACCTGACTGAAAAATTTGGTTGACATCACATTTGCTTTTTCATGAATTATGTGTTCAGAAAATGGCCTTCTCAATCATAATTCTTCTTAAAAAAAACAAGCAAACAAACAAACAAACAAAACCTCCACCAGCATACCTTCTGTAAAATAAAAGGAGTGGCACACAAAAAAAGAATAATGAAAGCCTATGACCAATCTCACAGAGAACTTAAGTTGCTCTAGCAGATCAGGCAGTTGGCTGATCGAAAGTTATGTGTGGTGGTAGGTGACTTCAAGTCTTGATTCCAACAAAGAAACTGTAGAGCACTGAGAGGAAAAAATATCTTCAAAACCAAATATTTTCTCTGAGCAACAAGTTCCATGCAAAATACAGTTTAAAAAGTAAATTACAAACACTTGGTGTCCATATTTAGTATATGTAAGTACTCCTTCCCTTTCCTCCCAAGAGAGGGGGACTTTCTCATGTCTTCCTCTTCATCAGACAGGCCCTCCAAAAGGCCTTTCATAGGACATAAGCAAAAAAACTACACTAGCAGATAATAACAAACAGCAGAGCATCAGCAAAACTTTTAAAACACTTTCAAAATAAAATTTACACTCTCAAATGTAATAAAATAGTTGTATGAATATAAGGGTGCATCACTCCTATTTGCCTTCTACTCCCTTCTTGTCTCAAATAAGATATTAAACACTTTCTAAATTGATTTAACTTTTTAACCAAACGCTAATGGGGAGATGACCCAAATGCTCGGAAATGCTTTAAAAGTTCTACAGTCATCAAGGTCTTTTTTCAGTAAGTAAACCAAGAAAAAAACAATTAACCAATCAACCAAAAATAATAACAAAGCAAAAGCTGAATATCAGGTAGAGCATAATTTGAAAAAAAAAAAACAAAATCAGAGGACCCTCTTCCAAATTTTCACAGCAAGTTGGATATATTAGACTCATGTAACTATCTTAGCCAGACTTGAGCATCCATGTGGAGAAACACAAGACCTGACATGCAGGAAGAAAGCCAGAGGTCTGGAGGAGAGGAAAGAAAGGACTCTCATCTTCCACTGGAGAAATGACAGAGCAATATCAAAGTTCTTGGTGTCAGTTTGCCACCAATAATGAATGAAATAAACAATGGTGCTAAATGAATGACACAATAGATGCTAGAAGTAAGTTTCAAATAAAACTTTACAGAATCTGTAGAAATATATATGAAGGAAGTAGATGGCAGAATTTAGAAGCTGAAATAAAAGTGAATAATGTTGCATAAGCAATAAGGAATTGGTTCATCCAAGCAAAACTTCTGCTGATATAAAAGAGTTAGAAAAAAATGAGTACATTACATTTATATCTAGCTTATATTTCAGCTGTAGAACTGCAGAAGATGCCACAGAACTGAACACACAGATTAACTGCACCTTGTTTCCTTAAATTCACTTGTTGTTAAGGACTATTAACTATTGCACTATGCCTAGACTTCCTAATGGATGAAATTACTCTTATGACTAGTTTTTTTCATGCTTTACTGTTTGCAAATTTTAACGTAACAAAACTTAACAAAACTTCTTAAAGCACAGATTTGACTGTGAAATGCTGTGCTTGCTTTAGGTACTCCATAAACAAATGTATAATGACCCATGACATATAGTAAATTCTTGTACCTTTAATTTAGTACAGAGGACTGGCATCACTTTTACTGCTCTGATTCAGTGACACTAAAACGGCTTTATTATAAGATAGTGCCTAACAACGCAACAAGTGTTTTATATGAATTTAGCAAATATCTTAAGATTTGTTCTGTTTCTCCCCTTTATGAATTAGTCTTACCAAGATTCCTATATTAGTTTTTACTGTCTTCATTGTGATTACATTTTCCTGTAAAAAGATTATTCAAAGAAAAAAAAAAAAAAGCTCTATTTGACCATACTTTTATTTATGTTCCTGAAGTGTTCTTTTTATAAAAATCACTTAATCTGAATACATTCATAATAAAACATGCATTTTGTTTTATGGCCACCTTATTGATAGGATTCTATTGCACAACACTCTGCCCTTTAAAAAAGGAGCTATGATGAAAGAGATATGGTCAGCCTAAGCAGGGAGATAAAAGGAAGGTGAATTCTCTTTATAGCATCTTTGAAATATGTACCTTTTCTAAATCAGAAAATTACACAAAAATCTTCACCCACCTCTTAAAATATATGAATTAGAACTGATCAAAAACATTTGTAGAAGTTTTTTGCCAAATATTGTCAAAAACCACCTCTTTTAGAGGAATATATTGAGTGTAATTACCTTTTCCCTTAAGTATGATGATCCTAAATATTTCACTGATGTGTATTTTTTTTTACTTGATTTTTTTACTTTTACATTGTTTTATCAACTCTAACAAACATATTTTTACCTGCCAGCAAATGAATAGTATATTAAGATATACAACTGCTACAGTTATTAAGTGATGGAAGATTTCATGTATCTAGCATATAACAATATTTTTGGGTTTTTTTATGTTTTATAATATTTATGTTTTGATTCAGAAAAATGCTGTGCCAAATTCACATCCAGTCCAGTCTATCACGCTTTTTAATAGAATTCTCATTATTTGAATGTTCTTGATTCTGTAGAAAAAAAATCCTAAGCAAAAGTTAAAAAGGGAAGGTGCCAGATGACTGGAGGCTTGCCAATGTGATGCCCATTTACAAGAAGGGCTGGAAGGAGGATCCAGGGAAATACAGGCCAGTCAGCCTGACCTCAGTACGGGGGAAGAATATGGAGCGGTTCGTCTTCAGTGCACTCACCAGGCACGTGCATGGCAACTAGGAGATCAGGCCCAGCCAGCATGGCTTCATGAAAGGCAGGTCCTGCCTGACCAACCTGATCTCCTTCTATGACCAGGTGACCCACCTAGTGGACAAGGAAGAGGCTATGGATGTTGCCTACCTGGACTTCAGCAAAGCCTTTGACACTATCTCACACAGCATCCTCCTAGAGAAGCTGGCGGCTCATGGCTGAGACAGGTGTATTCTTTGCTGGGTAAAAACTTGCTGGATGGCCGAGCCCAGAGAGTTGTGGTGAACGGAGCTAAATCAAGACAAAGAATGGAGCTAAATCAAGACACAGAACAGAGCTAAATCATGACCAAGAGTTGGTGGCTGGTCACAAGCGATGTTCCCCAGGGCTCAGTTTTGGAGCCCGTCTTGTTTAATATCTTTATCAATGACCTCGGTGAGGGGATTGAGTGCACCCTCAGTAAGTTTGCAGATAACACCAAGTTGGGCAGCAGTGTTGATCTGCTCAAGGGTAGGAAGGCTCTGCAGAGGGACCTGGACAGGCTGGATCAATGGGCCGGGGTCAACTGTATGAGGTTTAACAAGGCCAAGTGCCGGGTCGTGCACTTCAGTCACAACAACCCCATGCAATGCTCTACGCTTGGGGGAGAGTGGCTACAAAGCTGCCCAGCAGAAAAGGACCTGGGGGTGCTGGTTGACAGCCGGCTGAACGTGAGCCAGCAGTGTGACCAGGTGGTCAAGAAGGCCAATGGCATCCTGGCTTGTATCAGGAATAGTGTGGCCAGCAGGAGTAGGCTTGACGCCCCTGTACTGGACACTAGCGAGGCTGCACCTCAAAGACTGTGTTCGGTTTTGGGCCCCTCACTACAAGAGGGACATCGAGTTGCTGGAGCGTGTCCAGAGAAGGGCAACAAAGCTGGTGAAGGGTCAGGAGAACAAGTCTTACGAGGAGCAGCTGAGGGAACTGGGATTGTTTAGCCTGAAGAAAAGGAGGCTGAGGGGAGACATTATTGCTCTCTACAACTACCTGAAAGGAGGTTATAGTGAGGTGGAGGTCAGTCTCTTCTCCCAGGTAACTAGTGATAGGACAAGAGAAAATGGCCTCAAGTTGCATCAGGGGAGGTTTAGATTGGAGATTAGGAAGAAATTCTTTACCAAAAGAGTGGTCAGTCATTGGAACAGGCTGCCCGGAGAGGTGGTGGACTCACCGTCCCTGGACGTGTTCAAAAACGTATGTAGAAGTGGCACTTTGGGATATCGTTTAGGAGGCATGGTATTGTTGGGTTGACAGGTGGACTTAATAATCTTAGAGGTTTTATCCAACCTTAATGATTCTATGATTCTATGTTTTTGTGAAAGACTTTGTTCCACAAAAGACCAGGAACAACTGTAATATTTCAGAATTGATATATATAGAATACAGAATTACACAATTTACAAATAAGAAAAAAAAAAATAGCACTGAACACTGCATCAACTGGAGAACTTAGAGGATCATTTCAAAAAAGTAAGAAAAGACCTAGAAGTCATTCTACAAAAAGTGCCTGCTAAAGATGTGATGCCTTAAAACTATCAATGGAAATATAAAGGAGAATCACATTAATTTGCAGTCCTATTTTCATGTTAATAATTACACTCAAATGTAAGTAAAATACAGGATTAAAATGCGATTAAGATTACCGTAAGCAAATTTCATATGCACAGATATCATTGAAACTACTCTGAGAAGCAACCCTTGAAAACCTAGAGATAAACACTGTCTATTCTTTCCCCTGTCAGAAAACAACTCAGGTCACCCAGTGATGAATGTAAATATAGCCTTTAACAAACTTTTCAAATGTTTAATACTCAGCAGAAAGTCAGAATTTCTGTGTAGGACATGGGACCTAGTCTATAGTTTTGTGTGCTTTCTAAACTACTCCAGTAAAGCAAAAATTCATTATGAGTATTCCAATTCTTTGAAGAGGTGGAATTAAAGCAATTAAAAAAAAAAAGAAAAAAAAAGTGAAATATACTCAGTCCCAGAGATCAAATATTTTTTTTTCACCTAGAAATGCTGAGATAGTTGGATTTGGATTTTGTTTTTCATACAAGCATACAAGTGTAAGCATTTTGTCCCAAAAATGATTCCATATAGTTTTGGTACAATAAAAGACAATAGCAAATACACTGTTCTCAAGGACCACTGGTGCACAAACTTTGGGACTTTTTCTTTTAAAATCAGTATTAGCTCTTTATCAGCCATGGGGTACTTGAATTACACTGTTGGAGGTTCTTTTAGCCTTATATCCACCACCAAAAAGAAATGAAGTGCAGAAGGTTTGACATCAGGTTCTTATCTTTTTTTCTTTTTCTTTTTTTTTTTAACAATTATTTATTATGGGATTTGCACCTTCCATATGCACTTTCAGAGATTTCAGAGGTTTCAGAAAGAAACTGGTCTTCAGAGATGCTCCAGTCAATCCTATGGATTTCATTATGATCATTTCACTGCAAAGGACAAAGACATCCTTTAATATGCATGGCACTTGCATCTGTGATGAAGCCTTATTTTTACCATTCATTTTTCTTCCAAAGGTCTAACACTTCGTTGCAAAGTATTAAATTGCTTCTGCTAATAAACAAAGGTTTCTTGCTGAGTCCAGGGAGAAGATCCTGAAGTCTACCCTGGTTTGACTAGTGGTGCTAAATTAATCTTCACTATAAATAATTTCTGACAGATAATTTCATTGATTTTATGTGAACATTTCATGGACACTGAATTTGGAATTTTTACACTTGCATATGAATGCCCTGCATCATTTAATCAGGGAATATAGCATCATGTGATTTGCATGACTAATCAAAACTGTATGAATATCCATGACTAGTTCATGTACTTTTTAATATTTTGAGTTTTATGCACTTGATGCTTGGTCTTCTCATACATAATATAACAGGCAAGGAAGTTCATCACATAAGTGATACAAAGGTAAGTGAATAACACATTTTAAATTAATAATTTTAAAGTAAGTCCATAAAGCTTATGGGAACATTAACACTATGTTGTGGACCTCAAAGACCTTGCACTATATTAAACATATAATGAAGTAAATTTATAGGAAGTGATTGCTGTGTCTTTTCCTATTCCTTCCAGACAATTTCACTTTTGCTATGAGCATCTGGATACAATGAAGGCAAGATACTACATGAGTTAACAGCCAGTATACATACTTTTTGCTGACAGATATGCAAAATTAATGTTATAGCAGGTTTTTTTGTCCTCTAGTTATGTATGCTTCTCCCATTCCAAAACAAACAAACAAAAAACCAAGTACAGTTGGTCTATTTCATGCACGGTAATAAACTCAATCTGCCTGTTCAAGAGTCTGCTTCCTTTTTTACCTGGTCACACATATTACTGTGGGGCTAACCAGCAAAACTAGAAATCCTTTATTTTTCAGAAATTTATTTTCTCATTTTGATGCTTTACCAAACTCCACTCTACTGCCTTTGCTGCCATTCATTTCACCTTTATTCTCCTGGGATATCTTAAAGTATTGACTACAGATGAAATAATAAGGACTGCAACCTGCACAACATATGTGTATGGACCACCAGTATTTGAGTTTCTGTAGATTGTTCTAATTTTTTGGCACATATTTCTACAATACCACTCAAGTTCAAATTTAGCTACAGTCTCAAGATAAAAATATTTACAATTAATATTATTGTTTGCTGCTATTAATAAAGGGAGAAGGAACATGACAGTAGTTGGGTATTGGCAATTCTAATATCAGCTTAACTATAAATTTTACCAGATTTTAAATGCAAAAGAATTAAATGAAAATAAATTATAACGTGCAGAAACTAAGATATGTGCCTTAGAGCATGAAACAGTGACAAAGTTTACAGTCATGTAAAGAGGCCGTTCAACACCTTAAATTTACATGCTCACACAGGTTTTCAACTACATAAACTTTTACATAAATTGAACATAACCATACAAAACAGTCAGTAATTTTTACCTCTCGTAGCCTAAGAAAACCTTGGAACTGAAAAATTGTCCATTTGTCTGTTTTATTAACCAAGTTATTTTTAAAAACTTGTACCAAAAGAAAATATCTTTCTTCCTAACTGCTGTCAAAGAAATCTCAAAAATCTCTGTCTTATAATTTAAAATAAATGGGCATATTATATTGAAGTAATTTTGTAGAGTAATTAAATGTCTTTAACATAAATTAACTGTATAACTTATTTGCATAAACGGTGCTGTTAAGCAATTTCAGTGTACTCCAGGGACAGACACATGGTTATTTCATAAAAATCTTAATGTGCTCAATACACAGGGATAAGGCTTGTAATATTAATGCTATTATCATGCCCCAGACTATGATATAGCTGAGACTAATTCAGTTGAGGGTAGCTCTACAAATTGTACCAAGTCTTAAGTGTAATATAAATGTGACATGATAACAGCGGTTCAGAGAATAAGTATCAAAATGGAAGCCCTGATTCCTTGCTCCAAATTCTCCCTTTATCTTTAAAATGTGTGAAAAATATTTCACCTTCTTTCCTAGAATTAAGAACTTATTTTTGTCTATAAAAGGGCTTTCCATTCATTTTACTCCACCTACATGCTCAAAAGAACCATCACTAAGTCTCTGGCATTGTTCTGTCATCTTCAAGGCTAAATGGAGAGTAAGTGTGGCTTAAAAATAAACCACGCTCTCAATACTCTGACTCAAAAAGCATATAATTCTTGGCTAAAAAAGTATGAATTTTAGAATGTGCTACTTGGGATAACTGAGTATATTTTCAAATACTAGAAGCTTTCAGCCTACCAACGGTATCACTGGAAATAAAATTAACATTAGTTGATTCCAATTCAGTTGATTCTTGATCCGTAGCAAAACATTTATGTGGTAATTCATGGACAGGCAGGAGTTTGTTCCATTGTTTTTGGAACAAATATGAATTTTTCATATACTTGCACACTGTAAATTTTTTTCCTTTCAATATTTTCAAAATAAGCTGTTCAATCTAAACAAGAACTAGTTAGATAACTACATCTGCTTCTTCTCACTCAGTATCCCTTGACATTTTTTACCCATCCAGATTCTTACCCATCTTTGTATACCTACATTAATTTCTTTTTCAAGATGGCTTTAGTTTATACTTCCCAACTCCAATTCACATTATAATAAGATTAGCACAGAGAGTATTCGATATTGGTTGGAAATATTCATTACATTTGTATTTGTGCGATTAGAAAGTCCTGTGAATAAACAGACTATTAGTCTTAATTATGGACTACTAATCTGTGTCAAAACCAAATTACTGACTCATGAACAAATAAGGTTCTCTTTTGGGAAAAAAAGATTTGCAGTACTGTTCTTGTAGGTCTAGGCTGTCTCTGTCATCAGCACTGAAATAATAGTGTCATTTCTGTTCATCTTAATAGTGTTAAAATCTTGAATTAGGTTTATTAGACTTAAAAACCCCAACCTGTGAAATTATTACCACAACAGGGGTAGTAACAATAAAAACATAGTTCTTTAGTGTAAGAACAGATGGAAGAAGATTATTATGGCATAGTAAGCTTTCAGAAATGTACTTGAGATAAATTCACTAACAGCACACAGCAACTTTTATTTAAATTGTGACAAAAACTGCAAGATGAGTGTAGCAGAAAACTTCATATATATTGGTTTTATCTAATTAATGTGTAGTGTCTTAGAACCAGAAAACTGTTTTTCTGATGAACAAATTCTATCTTTAAATTGCAACCACTCAGAATACCCAGTGCATTCCTGCTGACTGGGACCATCCTGTTGGACCTCTAGCAAGAAGCAGTCCAGATGTAATGTTCCTCTTTTTCTCTCATGGCTCATGGCTCATTAATATTTTCTCTGTGCTAACCAATGGTCAGTTATGATGTCTACAGAATTGAGGAAGTGTGGTAGAGAGGAAGAATTTTCCAAATTAATTAAATAATAATCCTGTTTAGTGAACACTTCATAGTACCACCCATTAAAAACTGCAGTTCTGTCCCCGCATTTTGCAGCTTTTCTGTTTCTTGGTTAAAATTGTGCATGGCTATGGTCTTCTGTGGTGGGGCCTGCTGTTCCAGGAATGTAAATTATCTGTTTCAGGAGGTGATAAAGAATCAAAGTGTTTCTTGGGATTCTGGGTGGCTTTTAGGAATGATCTAGTGGTACGTTTCATTTTCCTAGCATTTTATCCTTACCACACACACAAACAAACAAAAAAAAATTTCTGATTCCACAATGTAATGCTTATTTATATTTTTCAAACTGTTAACAGCAGCCACGCAAGATAAGAAAACTTCAGCAAGGGAAAAATGCCTAGGCACATGCTGAAGGCATATCTAAAAGCAAGAAAAAAAAAACGAAAAACAACAAACCCAAAACAATAGTTACAAAGGAAATTATATTTTCCACTGTTCATTTCGTTTATTCTTTCCAAGTTTTGTTTAAGCCTGTAACTGTCACAATTACGTAACCGCATAGGCCTACTGAATCTATTGCAACTCACTCTAGATGTACCATATAACATAAGCAAATGCAGACAAATAAATTGCAAATTATCCATCCAGCGTTGAATGAAAATAAAAGGGGCAATGTTAATGTATAAATGCCAGATATTTCTCAATGATTTATTCAACTTGTGTCCAAGTACAGAAAAAAATGCTTATTGAACTCAAGATATGAAAACCTTGGATATCTCAATTTCATTCAAAAAGTTTCAAATAACTATTCAGTTCTAACTTTTTTTTCTCTATGTTTATTTAATATTAGGCCAGATGCTTGCATGATTTGAAGACAACAAAATTCTTAAGTTTGCTTTAAGTTTAGTATGTTCCACTTATACTCCTCTGTGTCTCCTCTTCTATGAAATTCAATTGTTTTCTATGACAGCCTATAGTTAAATATTCTAGCATCTTCCTTAATCTACCTGAAAGATCCATTTCTTCAGTTCAGTTTAGAAAATATGTGGTTACCTACAAGTAATAAGTTAATACTGTAGTGTGACTAATTATTGATTAATAAAAATAAGTCTCAACTGTAGTTTGCTATGAAAGGTCTACAAAGATGAATTAAGCAGCTGGCAGGACTGTAAGAAATTGTCTAAACAAAACATGATCAAAGTCTGTACAAAACTTGATTTAGAAATTAAAAGAAAGCTTGAACAATTTTCTTCTCATCCTCCTTCCTGCTTGCACATTTTTGTCTTTTTCATATGACAGAAATGCTTCAGAAGATTTACTTCAGCTTTGGAGTTAATTCTGAAGAGTCTACCTCAAAGTATACAAGTGGAAACTTCACTCATGTAAGTGATTACCCTGTTAGTCTGAAGTTGTGAGTTGTTACTACTCTGTCTATTCAAACACATGTCTGGATGATGACATTTCCCCATTGTTTTATATTAAATTTTTTAGCAATTGATTTTTTCAGGATTGAACATAAACTCAATCCAGAACAATACGAAAGAATAATTTTTCCTTAGTTGATGGAAATCAGCAGTGGTAGTAACCCATTATCTATGGAGTCATGTGCAATTACAATGTTCCTTTCTCCAGCAAAGGGACAGTTTGGTTATTTGATGCAATGATAAGAAAAATCTCATGTATGAAAGCTAGATTAGGTGTTTTATAAGTAATTTGTGTTTTGAAGATGAAAAGTCCATAATAAGTTTGTCTTAATATGTTTGTTCAGTGTCTGTGCACAGGCTAGCCAAAACTGTCCTATACAATATCACACACATTCACTTGCTATGCAAAAACTTGTATCAAGGAAAAATTCTGTTCTAAAATTTAGTTATTCTTTAAGCCTTTCTGGTTTACCATGTAAGAATATAATTTGTATTTGCTCTGATCTCTCTTTACCATTTTCATCATCTGCCCATCTATGTATCAATAGTGGCCCTCTTTCTCTCACTGATGCAAATGCTGAACATTTGAGCGTTCTCACAGAGGAAGCAAAATACAAGGCCAGCAGTTCCTACTGTGCATCACCTTCACTTCCTAAGATAACATACAGTGATAGTCATTAAGATAACATAGACTATATTACTATCTGAGAAATACTGACACAAGATGCAGCGATACATAGAAAGCCCTTTTACTTTTTCATTAATGTATCAAATTAATCAGTCCTTGAGGAAAAATGATGATTTTATCTTTATGAAGTGTAAATTAGTTTTAAGGAAGTTTTTTTAAGGATGTTGAAATAGCATAAACATAAAAGGCAGATTAGAGGCTATTAAAAAAAAGTAAATACTGTAAATTATATAGTCATGAATAGGCAGGTAGCACTGTTACTGAGTACTACTTAAACACAGCCTTCATAAGAACAATTTTGTGAGCACTGGTTATCAATGTATGTCTACCAGAAGATTTAAAAAGCCATGACTCTTTCAGATATTTCTAACCTTTATACATAGGCATGACAATAAACCTCAGTGGGGCGGGTATCTTATCCTTAAAGTAAGCTTAATGTTATGTTGTACTGCATCTGTCACAGGAAAATAGGTATTTCTATACCTCTTGGAGAAACATGAAACTCAGTATTTTAGAATGCTTAACAGTGGTTTCACATCAGCTGTTCAGCTGACAAGTGTACAGACACTATCTTTTTCAAAATTCGGTATCATGCTAGAATAGCTACTCCACTGGCAGCTTGTTAGGCTTAGTAGGATACTATCTTAAATATGAAATGTCTTGCAAATAAATATGCTAACAATGGTTGGCATATTACAGGCAATGATAAAATCAACTGCCTTGAAAAAACCCAGCCAAACAAAACAGCACACTTCTGCAAAGCCCACAAACTTCCAGTTCACCCTCTCAAGGACATCCAGTAAGCTATAAAGCAATCTAAAGCATTCCACCCTACAGATTTCACAGTTGTCTTCATTCTCTGCTTTTCAAAGATTAAAAATCTTTATGTCATCTGTAACACAGAACCCTGACTCTGTATAAAATAGATTGAATTTAAAACAGCTGTTTTCGGTTTCCATGCAAATCTGAAACTTCATCTTATTCACTGTTTTTCCCATACCTTAATTGTCAGAAATATTCAATGCCTTGTAATAATATGGGCTAGTTTTGCCCTTACCATTTCTCCCATATGAAGGTTATATTGAATTCTGGCTCTCCCTTTACTAGCATAGACTTCAAAATTCCTCTGGTACCCCTGTTCCCTCAATGTGCTCTATCCTTAGGGGTTAAAATCAACATATAAAATACTCAGCAACAGGACTCTTAGAGAAACATGGTGCAAAAATTAACCAGCCATGCATCACAGACAAATTTTCCTTTGACAACCTCACCTGGTTGAGAAGGTATCTTTAACACAGAAAGGCCCTCACACCAGTGAAACTACCTGTAGCTGTAACTGTAGCTAAGTATAGCTGTAGCTATGGGTTTTTTGGTGGATGAGGAATTTGCTGGGTGGCCATATCAAGAGCATAGTCATCAATAGCTCAATGTCCAGATAGAGATCGGTGATGAGTGGTATCCCTTAGTGGTCTGCATTGGGACCAAAACTGTTTAATATCTTCATCAGTGACACAGGCAGTGGGATTGAGTGCATCCTCAGCAGGTTTGCAAGTGACACTATGCTGAGTGGTGCAGTTAACATGCCTGAGGGATAGGATGCCATTCAGAGGGACCTGGACAAGCTTCAGAAGTGGGCCCAAGTGAACTTCATGAGGTTCAACAAGGCCAAGTACAAGGTCCTGCATCTGGCTTAGGGCAACCTCCAGTATCTATACAGGCTGGGGGATGAAGGGGTCGAAAGCAGCCGTGCAAAGAAGGCCTTGGGGGTACTGGTGGATGAAAACCTGGCCATTGAGCCAGACATGTGAGCTCACAGCCCAGAAAGCCAACTGTATCCTGGGTTGCATCAAAAGAAGTGTGGCCAGCAGGTCAAGGGAGGTGATTCTGCTCCTCTACTCCACTCTAGTGAGACCCAACCTGGAATACTGTGTCCAGCTCTTAGCCCAGGAAAGACCTGTTGGATCGGGTCCAGAGGAGTGTCACAGAAATGATCCAAGGGATGGAACACCTCTCCAAGCTGTTTCCTTATTCCAGCTATGAGGAAAGGCTGAGAGAGTTGGGGCTGTTCAACCTCAAGAAAGGAAGGCCCCAGGGACACCTACTGTCGTCTTTGAACACTTAAAGGGCATAGAAGAAAGATGGGGACAAATTTTTTAGTAGGGCCTGTAGAGATAGGAGAAGGGGTAATGGTTTTAAATTGAAACAGGATAGATTCAGACAACATACAAGGAAGAAATTTTTTACAATGAGGATGGTGAAACACTAGAACAGGTTGCCCAGAGAAGTGGTAGATGGACCAACCCTGGAAACATTCAAGATCAGGTAAGACGGAGCTCTGAGCATCCTGATCTAGTTGAAGATGACCCTGCTCATTGCAGGGCTGTTGAACAAGATGACCTTTAAAGCTCCCTTCCAACTGAAACTACTCTGATTCTATGATAATGCAACACCCTTTTGAAGCTCTGCAGCAGCATCTCAACTTGCAAAGATTTTTATGGAGCCTGTATTAAGCTGAGCTCTACTCCTCTGAAGATAGTAGGAACTGAAAGACCACACAAATATTGCTCTTCCTTTTTTGTTAAATATTCTGCTTGAATAACCAACCTCTCCTCATTCTCCATGGTGTAGAAGGAACTCTCTACAAGTTCCTGTGGTGAAAGTAGAAGAGCAAATAGTAGGACGGCACAAAACTCAACACCAACCAGTCCAAAGAGAATTGAGGCAGGACAAAGTTAGCTGGTTTTATTTCTTTAAAAAGAACCTAGGAATTTTAGGCCTGAAAGGCTGATTTGGATATCCGGATACTAAATCCAATTATTAATAAGCAGAATTATTACTAACAGTTCAAGGAATATAATGAGATATACAAGAATTAATAACATCACATTTATCACCTTCTTGATAGGCTATCTGGCCTATTGCATAACTAAAAATAAAAAAATAAATTCATTATTCGGATGATATAGTTTGACTTCAGCAAGACTTTATGAATTGTTCCATATGGCAACTACTTCAATAACAGGTAAATTAAATCCCTATGAAGGAAAGTGAAAAACAAGCTAAAAAGCAAAATCCTAGGTTTTGTTCACTTCTATGGACATCTTAACTTTAGTTAAAAAATGTAGGAGGTACTGAGATCAGATATTTGAGTACAGTCTCTGAAAATATCATGACCATAATATACTGGGGGAAAGGTTGTAATCCCACCAAAATGAGTGCAAAGACACGAATCAAAAGTACTATATTTAGCAAGAAGTCAGAAGCAAATTGGAAGATCAACAATTACATAGCAGCTCTATGAAAAAATTTGTTATAGTGGATCACAGTCTGAATGCCTCACTACTCAAAATGTCAAATTACTTTCTGACAGTGTCCTCCAGCAAGTGTCCTTTATGTGAAAAACAGACAATATCTATTTGACGTTGTTCTGTACTGGAAAAAAAATCATACAAAATTTTTCCTGTATCTTTTTTAAGAAAGAGTTTTCAAATAAAAACAGAGCAGGGCTGAATGATAGGAGGTATGGAATATCTAGCCTCTTAGTATAGGCTAAAGGAACTGATTTTGTGTAATCTGGAAGCTAAAGGACCAGGCAGTGCTCGGTACTTTATTGTCCTTCACACACAGATCAGTTAATGCCATTCTACTTCTGAAAGACAAAATAAGAAGAAAATTTCTTACATTTTCAATAAAATTATTATTTTGCCTTAGAACTAGGAAGTTTATTTCATAAAGACTATGAAGCATCTGAGTAGACTTTCAAAAGACATTTTTAAAATATAGATAAGCAATACATCTCTGAATTAGAATCCTAGTACAATTACATTGCTACCCTGCAGAAGCATGGATTCAAGGAGATACTCTCTAAAAAGCAATACTTTTATGGTCATGACATAGCATTTGGGTGTTCTTTTAATTTATCCTCCAATAAGCCAGCATCTTCTAGGAAAAGAAACCAGTGGATTTTTTTCCCCACAGTTTTCCAGCAATTAGAAAGCAATGAAGAACTTTGTTGTAGGATTATGTATAGGCTTACATAATTTACATACAAAGTTCTGAATTAATAAACCAATTTAATGAACTTTTGATTTCTAAGGAGAAAGACATTTAGTTCTATGTAGTTATCTGAGAACAGTTTGTGTGCAAGATGTGAAAAATCCAGCAATTCCATCACTGTGGAAAAATTTCTCCAAAGTATTTTCCCTGCCCATAATTGCAGTTAGAGCCAGCAGAATTCCATTTAACAAGGCACTAAGCTTAATTCAGTCACTGAAATATCACAGGTTTTGCCCATTCTAAGAAAAGGCAAGGATCTCTTCTCAAATGCTATGATTCTGAAAATAGAAGCAGATTCTGAATAACGATGAACATTAGCATTCTCAATTATGTTTGAGAAGTAAAACGAGAACCTCTAGAAATCCATTCTATGCAAAACAGTTTAGAGACATCAAAAGATACTACTCCAGCCTGAAAGAATTTATTTGCAATTACATTCTGTGCTAGTTCTGAGACAGAACAACAACAAAAACGTATGCAGGTATTATATATGCAAACATATTAATAACCATGAATATCTTCTCCTATTCTGGAAGTTATAAATCATAAGTTAGTAGACTATGTCTATAGCGTACCCAAATTTTACAGCATAGTATGCAATATTGCAGTATGGTATACTACAACATAATACCCGTTTATCTAGTTAACTGAAAAAGAAACTTCTAATTCATTCCTAGGTGGAGGAATACAAAATTCCAATTTATGAACTAACATCTTCTCCTTGCAATTGTAGCCTTAACCAGTAATGATGCTACCAGAAAGCTACATAGAAATTAATCATTAATGAAGTTTGCAAAGAAATAATTTCTTCCTTATCTTTCTGACAATAAAACATCAACTGTATTGCTTACACTAGAGTAAATTTAAAATTTAAATAAGAACATGAAGGTGTAAATTCTCACTTTCTGATATTGGCCATTTAATCACAGAGCTGTTTTAAAATAATTATTAGAAATGGTATGAATTGTAAGGCTTGCTTCCTGTTGCTGTGCCTTAAAGACTATGGGCTCGATATGTCCGAATTTCAGTCAGATTAACCTTATCTTCTACAGGTACTCACGTTTGAGATTTGTAAACAATGTAAGGAGCATAGCCTCAAAAGTTAGTTCTTGGAGGAGACAATGAAGTCCATGCAGGATTTCTCTCTTGAAGAGATAGTCTGACAAATAATACGTACAACTCAGAATTTCACAAAACAGCACTAAGCATGTAGTACATTAACGAAATGGTTGTAGTTACAATGCAGATAAGATCATTACTATTCAGCCTAAAGCACTGGTATTTATGATTAGTTTGGAAGTTCCACTTAGCAGGCAAATCTCAAATGAAGGAAACCAGTAGCACTTGTTTGACAGAGTTAATGAAAAGTAATAAAGCAAGATTCTTAAACTCCTGTCAACCTACCCCTGAAAATAAAAAATGCTGCATTTCAGTTGCTGCAGGTTTAGTGTTAAAACAGCTGAGCAAGAAGGGGTTCTTTACTCTGATCTTAGTGAATACAGAAAATAAAATATTTAAGATTCACAAAGAAGTACATTAATATGCTAATTTTCTTCTTTGTCTTTAGCTCCTTAGAGTACATGAAAAAATAGCAACTATCTTGGGTGTATCACCTTTGAATCCCAGGAAAAGATATATAGCAGAGTTGAATTAACTGTACTGAGGCCGAAAAGAAAGTCCAACAATTACATTGTTAAAAAACAGAATGAAAAATTCTCCTCAGCTACTCTCACTTGAAACCTCTTGTTGCTGAGAAAAGAACATTCCTTTCCTATTCAAACCTTCTCTACTTCTGGATCTGCTCATTGTAGGGATTTCATTTTTCCTGTGTGGTGTACAAACAAGTTGTTTTTTCATGGTACTAAATGAACAGAGTTAGTGAACTTATCTGGGTGTTAATTTCTGTAATACTTTAAAGGTTGCTTTCTTTTCAAACACTTTTACTTCCCTCCCCCCCAAAAAGGTTTTTGTAGTTTACCTGAAAAGAGAGATTCCATTTAAATAAAAAAGTTTTAAAAAACAAATTCAACTGAAATTAAAATCATTTTAAGCTAAAAATAAGCTTTTGATCATACAAGCATTTATTATGACACAAAAATGTCTTATACAGATATGCATTGAAGAAATCTGGTCAGGTCAAACCCATAGAAATACTTCTGTAATTAAGAAAATAGTGTTTTAGTAGGGTTTGATATAGATAAAAATTTTGAAAAGTTGCCATTAAGTTGGAGTTCATACATCATTTCCCCTTTCTTTGGTATCAGGCAATTGGTACAAAGACACGTTAAAGCTAAACAGCATCTCATAGCAACAGTACAGTTTACATGTACATTGCAGTGCGCTTCAGAAAAAAATCAAACAGGTGAACTTTTACTGTACACATTAAACACACTACATCTTGCAATATGAAAGAGTAGATCACAAACTAAGCTGAGCACTAGCTATATAATTTATAAGATAACTTTGTAGTTCTTGAAGGCTTGCATTCATGAACAGGAATTTTGTTGTAAACACCACTGAAGTTCAAAACTAGCAATTATATACGACCCTTTCAGAAAGGATAGATTTTTTTTTAAAAAAAAAGTATAAATTAAATCACACACACACACTTCCCTTTGTTACTACCAGGAGTAGAAACAGCCTGCTAACACCCTGGGGTACAAATTGTTTACTAATTGTTGGTATCGTTACATTCAAATGTAATATTATGTTTTGGTACATAAGTAAGTTATAAACAATTTGAAGTACTAAAAGGCTCATTCAACACCGCTTTTTAAAGTAATTTATTATCTCCCTTGTGCAACTCAGCCTGTTAAAGGGAAGCTTTTAGAAATATAAGGTTTTTTCCTTTGTCTTTATTCTAGCTTTTGTGACATGAATAGTTTATTCAGCAAAATATTGCTTGACCTATGTCACTGTTACTTGATAACTTAAGAACATGATGTAAGATAAACTTCTTGGAAAGTCAGACAATTAAGTTAATTAGATTCACAAGGATCACTGTTCTTTATCAATTACCCCAGAATATGGTATATAAATAGACTTTTCTATTCACTAATCCCTGATGTCATATTTGATTCCTCTTATTCTTAAGAAATAACAAAATAAAATAAATAAAATAAAATAAATCCAGTTATGCACTAAATTTGAATTCAGGGAGTTACATTTAAGCTCATATTTTAGAGTCAGCTAAGTGTACACCAGTATATATTTCTAAAACATTTAAGGAACTTTTTACATACATGGAAATTAGAGAACTTCAACAACATTTGCATACTACATGTTTGTTCTGTAGTCAACAGGACAAAAAAACCTTTCTGGAAAGCTTTTTATAATCACATGACTAAGGCAAAAACAACTTACTCTTGATGTTCTCAGTTATCTTAATTGCTTCAAGAGTTACTACACTTGCACCTTGTTCTCCTTTTACTGTACACATTCAGTTATCACTATCCTTTCATCTCACTATTTCAGGATAATAACAGAGTAAAGAAGCTGTGCTACACTTAACACCGTCTTCTTCATCCTTCACAACTCAATGCCAAAGAGCAAATGCCAATGTTCTTTGACCTTCATACTAGTAGTTCAGTCTTTGGGGCACTAAAAGCAATTTTATTCATGTTGGCATAGTAAAATACGACATAATCCTTTGTGCCATTCCCCGAAAACCTGCTCAACACCAACAGCAGACAATAAAGAGGTTTTCCATAAGAAGTTTTCCAATTTACTTGTGTCTCAGGGTAAAGTTCTGTTTAACCACTGCAATGCACAGATATTTTTCAAACATTCCTCGTGAGAGGTTTTACTTGTCAAGGCCATGCCTTTACAGTTACTTCAAACAGATCCCATTTATAGCAAATCTACTGCTTGACACATGCATTCTTTTATGTACATTAGCATTAACAAAAAAAGAAAAAAAAGAGCGGTCTCAAAGAAATGCAGTTACAGAAATGCAATCCTGCCTTTCTACAGATTACATTCTCTGAAATACACCTGGACATCTGTAAAACAAAAGGTTATTCTGATATTCTACAGAAATGATCTGATGCTTTTAATCTCCTATGGATGAGTTCTCACACCTACTCTAACAAGTGTCTGTCTGCAAACAGGACATGCATTGAGATGAATAGCTGCAACATGTTCAATCTGTCTTCATATCCTAGAAACCCCTGGAAAGAGCACTGCACTCTGTAAAGAGCAAAAAGTAACTGCAGTGGAAGTCCACTCAAAAAACTTTTCGAGACAAGAATATAAGCTTTTTTTATTACCTAGGCAATGACAGCGTCTGTAACAACTAGAAAAAAAAGAAGGCTTATATTCAGCACAGGCTGTGTCCTCTTATATGTAAATTCTGAACCAGTGGAACCAATGCTCAAGTCCTTACTTAACTTAAAGGGTAAAAGACTTAGTTTTGCTCCTCCATCCCTTTTATTGTTTTTTGAATAAAGTATATTAAAAAATGACATGCGCACAGTATGCGTTTGCAACGTATTTAAAAAATAATTGTTCTTCGGCCATCTTAGGCATGTGATAAACTAGACACCTCTTACTGTTTGAAGGTATGCATATTGCAGCTGGGGAATAGGGGTGAGGAAGAAAGGAGAGAGATTTACTTTGAGTTGTAATTTCAAATAATTCTAAAGCATACGCTACAAACATAACAATAAAATAAACTGGTTTTTATATTTAGGATGTAAAAGTTCTGAGTTTAACATAAAATTGTATTTCAGCGACATTTATCAGAGTTCCATTAAACACAGCAAATTTGTAGGTAAATTCAGTATCAATGGATGCATACGTAGTCTGTCGAAACTGTATTATCAGGCCACTCCAGCATACAGGGGAGTAAAGCTGAAATCTGGCAAGTGAAATGCCATTTTACGAAGAGATTAGTCTGATAAATACAAGTGGCAGACAAGAGCCATTTGGGTGGTTTCTGGTTTGATGCATATGTATGTCTTACTTTTCTTTAAGGAATTTAGGTTAAAAAAGCACATTATTTTCCTTACTGAACATGCGTTTTTTCTGAAGTGAAAGGGTTCACATCAGCCTCCTTCACACAACTAAAAATTTTAGTTTACTATAGTATACAGAAGATCTATGAATATCATCTTTCTCCACATATCCTAAAACATACATGAAATGCACAGCAATGCACTGCTTTCCTATATACTCCTCTAATGGGACAGATATGCCCTTCCATATTTAGGGACAAATATTGACCTGTTGAATTTATTAATCTTCTGTGGTAGAATGCTTAGCATTAACTGACTTTCAAAGAAGCATTTATATATCGTCTGAGAAGGGATTCCATGACTCCTTGGAGAAATCTAAGAGTAAAATTTCCGTTAGTATCTCACACTTCCCAAAAATCATACGACAGCACACACTGAACTGCAAAGTCACTAGGGGAAGAGAGTGTTTAAGAAATTATTTTTGTCCTTCAGGGCGGATAACACACAGTATTTTTGTATAGTATCTGTCTTGACAATTGAAATAAATTGACACTATATATTATTTTTCAGTGTAATTTATTCCATCAAACAAAGTAGATTTGGCTCAAAATGTTCATCTCCAGAGTGCCTAAAGGGGACAGTTACAACTTTTCTGCCAAACCAGTTTATGCCGTGCTCAAATATTAACAAATTTCCAATGACAGCATATGCTTAAAAACTCCAAATTAAAACACTGTATGCATTACTTCTAAAGAGATTTATCAAGTAATTGATTTTGACTGCCTGCATTCTTTTCCTTTTTTATTCTGCTTCCTTGATTATCCTCTTATTAAGTTTTCTGCAGATGTGCTTTGTGCCAAAAGGGTGAACCGTAATTACAGTAAAGTTTTCTAAAAACATAATTTCATAAGCTGTCAGAGAAATAACTTTGATGTGATGAACAGATTCATATCATTTCAAACAGTTTTGAAGAGCTGTTCTCATTTAGGCCATCTTAGATAGCATTGCTAAAAAATAAAGTGTGTTTTTAGAAATCAAATTCAAAGTTAGGTGTTATTGCTTATTAACTACCAGAAAAAAAAGAATTTGAGTAATAATTTACAGAATCCCATGCGATGTGTCACTTGGCTGCCTATTTATAGACTAACAGGAGCCTTACATATGCGTTCAACATAACCGTATATAGTGCTTAGCATTATGAATTTGCACTTGGAGAAGGTGCAAAGTTCATATCCTCTAAGATTATGGGTGCTCATAAAAATAACCAAGAATGTGTTCCTCTGCCCTGCTTCTTCCATCAATAACTTTATAAATTAACCACTTCCTACCAGCTTTCCATCCTAATGGTACTTAGTTTTTCTGGAACAGTATATTTTTTCTCTAACAATAAGAGAGATGTCATACACTGTTCCCCTGTTCACTGTCAATATCTCCTTCAACAGAGGCTATACAAGGCATGGCAGTAACAATACTTTTTCATAAACAATTGCTGAGTACTAAGAAAAGATGTCAAGTACTTTTCCATGAAAACTTAATCCCAGATAGTTATGGCAACAGAAATTCAGGAGCTAAACATATTACCTTTTTTAAGAAGATGTGGGTTTTAGGCACCCTCAAATTGGTGAGTTGATGATATCACCTTTGGATGCCATTATTGTAAAAAAGAGAACTAGAAGGCCTTCATTTAATATGCACCAGTTCTGGTAATATGGCTTGTACAAACTTCCTTCTTCATCTTTTTTAGAATCATAGAATCATTTGGGTTTGAAAAGACCTCTAGGATCATCAAGTCCAACTGTCAACCCAACACCATTATGCTTCCTAAACCATATCACTAAGTGCCACGTCTACACATATTCTGAATGCCTAAGGGATGGTGACTCTACCACCTCTCTGGGCAGCCTGTTCCAATGCCTCACCGCTCTTTCAGTAAAGAAATTTTTCCTAATCTCCATTCTAAACCTCCCCTGATACATCTTAAAGCCATTATTTCATAGGAAGAGGAATTTGTTTTCATTCCTTTAAGCACCTCTGTGCAATTTTGACTGCAGATACAAGATAAACAGGTATATGATTGCATTTAAAGATTATAAAATACTTCACACACTCGCATGTCTTCTGTGAGAAGGTATGTTGTTTCTAGAAAAGCTATTGTTACTTCTATTATGTGACCATAAAATGCTAACTTTTTCATACACTTAAGAGCCTGTGGTACTAAAAGCCTTCGATATCTTAGACTTAGCTTCTGGAAGACAACAAGGGAAAAAGCCTGACCAATTTGTATCAGTGAACTACAACAGATGAGGAGAAGACTGAGGTATTCAACAACTTTTTTGCCTCAGTCTTCACTAGTAATATTTTTCCTCAACCATTCTGAGTTGATGGCCCACAAGATGGGGACCAGGCCGGGTAAAGCCCCTCCTGCTGTAAGGGAAGATCAGGTTCATGACCACCTGAGGAACATGGATATACACAAGTCTATGAGACCTGATGAGCTGCATCCCAGAGTCCTGAGGCAATTGGCTGATGTAGTCACTAAGCCACTCTCCCTGAAAAGTCTTGGCAGTCAGGTGAAGTCCCCAGTGACTGGAAAAAGGGAAACATTGTGCCCATCTTTAAAAAGGGTAGAAAGGAGGGCCCAGGAAACTACCATCCTGTCAGCCTCACCTCTGTGCCTGGGAAGATCATGGAACAGATCCTCCTAGAAACTATGCTAAGGCACATGGAGAACAGGGAGGTTATCCGAGGCAGCCAGCATGGCTTCACCAAGGACAAGTCCTCCCTGATCAACCTAGTGGCCTTCTATGATGGAGTGACTACACCAGTGGACAAGAGAAGAGCGATGGATGTCATCTGTCTGGACTTCTGTAAGGCCTTTGACATGGTCCCCCACAGCATCCTTCTCCCTAAACTGGAGAGATACGTATTTGATGGTGGGCTGCTCGGTGGATAAGGAACTGCCTGGATAGTCATATCCAGAGGGTAGCGGTCAATGGCTCGATGTCCAGATGGAGACCTGTGACAAATGGTGTCCCTCAGCAGTCCGTACTGGGACCAGTACTATTTAATATCTTCACCAATGACATAGGCAGTGGGATCAAGCGCACCCTCAGCAAGCCTGCAGATGACACCAAGCTGAGTGGTGCAGTTGGCACACCAAAAGGATGGGATGTCATCCAGAGAGACCTAGACAAGCTGGAGAGGTGGGCCTGTGAGAACCTCATGAGGTTCAACAAGGCCAAGTACAAGGTCCTGCATCTGGGTCAGGGCAACCCCCAATATCAATACAGGCTGGGGGATGAAGAGATTGAGAGTGGCTCTGCAGAGAAGGACTTAGGGTACTGGTCGATGAAAAGCTGGACATGAGCCAACAATGTGCACTTGCAGCCGAGAATGCCAACTGTATCCTGGGCTGCAACAAAGGAAGCATGGCCAGCAGGTCAAGTGAGGTGATTCTGCCCCTGTTCTCTGTTCTGGTGAGACCCCACCTGGAATATTTTGTCCAGCTCTGGAGCCCCCAATATAGAAAGGAAATGGACTTCTAGGAGCAGGTCCAGAGGAGGGGCACAAAAATGATCCAAGGGCTGGAGCACCTCTTCTACAAGGACAGGCTGAAAGAGTTGGGGCTGTTCAACCTGGAGAAGAGAAGGCTGTGGGGAGACCTTATTGTGGCCTTCCAGTACTTAAAGGGAGACTATAGGAAAGATGGGGGCAACCTCTTTAGCAAGGTCTGTTGTGACAGGACAAAGGGTAATGGTTTGAAACTAAAGGAGGGTAGATTGAGACTGGATATAGGTCAAAGAACGTTTGCTATGAGGGTGGTAAAACACTGGAACTGGTTTCCCAGAGAGGTGGTAGATGCCCTATCCCTGGAAACATTCAATATCAGGTTGGACAGGGCTCTGAGCAACCTGATCCTGTTGAAGATGTCCCTGCTCACTGCAGGGGGGTTGGACTAGATGAACCTCTAAAGGTGTCTTCCAACTTAAACCATTCTATGATTCTATGATTCATTCTATGATTCTATGAACTATGATGTCTTTTTTTTATTTGGTCTCTTCAGGAAATCGTTATCTCTTTCAGACTCTACAGAACAGAAAAGTAGGACAACATGTTACCAATAAAAGTTGCCGTGTAAGAGTATCCAAGACTTCCCCAAATAAAAGTCAGCTACCAGTATGCTAATTGCACCACAGCATTTTATCATGTTTAGATGAACTTCTGTGACAGAAGAGGATTGCTGGTGAAACTAACTTCCTGACTTTCAAAAGACCTGGTTCCCATTTAAACCTTTGTGCATTATCTCTGGACCATTAATCTCTCCGTCTAGTCCATCACCTCTTTATCACCAATGTGGTGTAACTAAAGAGGAAACTTTTTTGGAGGAGCTGCTGTTCATGACAGTCTCAGTAAGTCACTGAGAGTGAGTGATGAAACTATGGCATCATACATGGTGACTAATGAAGCTATTAACAAGTGTATCAAAACCCATATATAAACCATAAAAAAGTGGCAGACTGGGAGACATGAGTGTGGAATCTCCTATCTAAACGAACTGAAGGTGTTTTCTATTTACTACCTACGCTGTGTCAGTGAATTCACAGGAAGGTATATTGGTTTTGGTTTTGGTAAAGAACTAGGACCTTTACTTACCCTAATAAACTGGAAGACTTTTTTTGATGCCTTTTTTTCTCAATACTAATCTTAGACCAGATCCCATTCTTTCTTATAAAAATGCTGCAGATTGTAGCACAGGATTATCAGACAAATGGAAATGCACAAAAAGAATGATTTTTCATCTAATAGGCAGCATCTGAATTAATTCAGCTTAGTATTTTGAGGATATATACCATACCTCTTGGAAAACTTATAGTCTCTCTCTACACCACACAAAGTTTCCTTAAAAAGAAAAAGATACCTACAGACATTAAATATCTTAATAACTGAAAAATGTTCTAATTTTTCTAAACAAATAATTCTACAGAATGTGGAACATTAGAAAGTCACAGACCATTCTGTAAATATAAAAATGTATGGTTGTGCTATATAATACCCAGAAACTGTACTGTGTTACAACCTGTGAATAGATATGTTGGCATAGGTCATCATCATCTAATGAGTACCTTTTGCATCTCACTTTCAACTTTATCTGGCACCTCACTGTAACCTAGAACTCCAGTTTTTGCAGTTGGTTGTCTTCTATGATTCATTACCATCACTAAAATGAATCATATATTTTTCAGGTGTGCCTAGAATTTTCCAGCTTCTTTCCTGGTCCCCAAGAAATCCCAGACAAGTATTACACAGCCCATCATAGTTTCTCAATGCTATATTTTGATTCCTTCATTCCGAGTTACACCCTTCTCCCTCGGGTTGCTCAGTAGCAATCCCTTCAAGAGAACTCCAAATAAACCAGATATAACTGACATCTGCAAATCCAGGCATACAATTTCAGTCCCTCTTAAACTACACTTCAGGAACGTTAGGTAGGAAAAATCACTCCCCTGGGCCCAGTACAAGGAGAGGGACAGTCTATCATCTTTTCCATCTTTGCTCTTTCCAGTACAGAACTTGATCCAGAACTTTCCTAACTCTGAGCAGAGAATCCATGATACTCCCTGAGGCCAACCTGATAATTACAGTCATTCAGTAAACATGAAGTGTATTCAGGAATTCAAATTCCACTCGATGGTCCCTATTAGGCCTCTCTCTGACAGCATAAATTCCATGCATTCGATGAGAAAATTTTGTTTCAAAACTGCTACTGTGAAACATATTGCTTACAATGAACTGGATCTTCTTTAAAAAGGTCAAGTCTGCATTGGCAAAACTTAAGTTTATCTACAAAACCATAAGTGATTGTTTTCCCTAAAACACCACTTGACAAGTAAAACACATATTCCATTATCTAGGATAATCCCTGCCAACTGTTTGAGGCTGTGTGCGTATTTCACATCAGGGAAAACGAAAAAAAAACCAAACCAAACCCAAAACAAAAACAAAAACAAACCAGAAAACAGAAAACAAGAAAAACAAAACAAAGAAAAAAAAAAAAGAAAACCACAAACCCCCACCCTGTCAAACCCCATTCCCCCCAAATCCTCTATCAATTCTTTCAAAAAGTCTATTTGTGAAATATAGCGTGGGTCCTGAATATTGAAATTGAAGTTCACTACATAATGAACAGATCCTGTGAAAAATCATGAACAGAAGAAAAGAAAGCTTGTGTTGAATATTTTTACTAGCATTTCAAATACAGAATAAACCAGCCCAGTTAGGGATGTGAAATCTTAGTACGTCTTCACAACCTGCTAAGAAGACCCAGTCTTTTAAACACCTACACTCACTTGCAATTGTAATATGCAGTGTTTTCCACTGTATTCAGAAGTTAGCTATTTCTCTGTACAGTTCCAAAATTAATGCTATCCTAGTATTGCAGTCAAGCTACCTAAGCTTGCGTGGACTGCTAATGTCATGGATTCTCATTAACATCAGTGGAACTATGAACTAGTGAAAAAGGCTGACCATCCAGAGTTGATGCTGCCAAAATTACTTTTTTTTAAAATAATGAAAACCTCCAAACTCAACATCATATTTTTAAGTAATGCCCTGATTTCTTTCCAAAGCCAAAAATATTAGCCTTATTTCTAATAGATTTTCATTAAAATATTTTCAGCAAAACTTCATTTCAACAAACTAAACCATATTTGCTCTTTTTTTTTTCCATAGCTGTGATTACAGCTAAGAAATGGAGCAGCACCAAATAAAGTGTTTGCTATTGTATTAACTTTTTCCAAATACATAAATTAATTTAATAATGAATATTCCATGAAAGTCAATATTCTGATATTGAGGCAGAATTTAAAATTATTGATGATAAGTTTAAATGGAATTCCCTACCTTTCCCTCATGAGTATATGAAATAAAACAAAAAAGAGTGATTTAGGTTGAGAAGGTAATGAGATACGATTGTGTTGAAAAACCAACATTCTCAGGAGGTTGAAAAAATATTCAAAAACAGGTTGACTAATTAATTTCATATTAACTCAATAATTTAAATTTTCCGTAGCAGTTAGATGCGGATCACTAAGAGTGTTTTAATAAGATCAACATCTTCAGCAGTTTCAGTTTCAGTGGCACAAAAGCTATTTTTGAGAACCCATGCGTGACAGAATATCATGAGCATTTTGTTTAATTTAAAAGAAACTAGTATGTATATCAAATTATGCCAAATATGGCTGACATTCTCCAAGTAGCTATCACCAAAAAGGCTAAATAAAAAGCAGTATTTTATAAATCAAATATTCCTACTTTTTACAATATAATTATCTGACATATGAAATAAAAATAAGATATTATTGCCCTTTATTTTTGTAAATAACAGAATGCCAGAGAGCTGTTTTCTTCCTGGGTACCAGTGGATATAAAGTTACATTTCATATGTAGTACCTAAACCAAGTGAGGCTAAGAGGGTTACACAACTCCTGAGCACTTGCTGGTTTTTGAGCTATTACAAATCATAGAAGGTAATGTACAAGATAAAAAACAAAAACACTGTTTGATTTAGCTGTGGCCCTAGTTGTTAAACATCATTATAATTTTTTGAGAGAGTGCAGAGATTTTGACAGCACTGATAGAGTAACATATATCATCTTTATTTAAAATTCTATAATTAAATTAAAACTGCACTTAACTTGATTATTCTGGGATACCCAAAACAATATTAATCAGCCTAGTTAAGACCAATCATCCCACATCTCTTATCTTTTTTAACATTTTAATTACGAGGCATGTGACTAAGATAGAAATCCACTTTTTCCTCTTGAAAATCAGTGGTCTGACTGGCTTATTTTTACTTTGCTTGACATACACTTCAGTTAACACAGCTAAGTAAGTTATGGTGGATTTGAAATCACACAAAATAAAAGTAATGTATAGCAGAGCCTCTAGCAGATACTCTGTGAGACTGTTGGCATAGTCAAAATTTCAGTTTTCATCTGTAACTTAAGGAAAACAGTAGCTTTCTAAAACTTGCAGATCTGTATTAGGAAATGAAACCTTGACAGTAATACATAATTGTTTCATTTATTCCTTAAATGTTAAATTGGTAGAATCATAGGATAGTTCAGGATAGAAGAGACCTCTGGTGGTCATGTAGTCTGACTCCCTCCTTGCAGCACAGTAAATTAGACCTGGTAGCTCAGGTTCTGTCAAGTCAAATAATTAGTAGATATTCTTATATCTCCACCAACAGTTCCACAACTTCTTGAGTACCTGCCCCTATGTTTGTTCAGTACATCGCAAAAGCTTCCTCCCTACACACAGCGAGAACTTCCTTGGTTGCAACTTGTGACTATTTCCCTTGGCCTTTTGCTGTATAGCTGTAAGAAGGTGGCTGTGTCTTCTCTACACTTTCCCATTATGAAGACCGCAATAAGATCTTCCCAAAACCTTCTCCTCCCCAGGAACTAAGTTCCCTCAGCCTTTGTTTGTACACCATATGCTCCAGTCCCTTATCATCTTTGTAATACTTAACTGGACCCACTCAAGTATGTCCACATGTGTCTTGCACTGGGGAGCCCAGAACTGGACACAGCACTCCAGGTAGAGTCTCACTCACTCACTCATACAGAGTCTCACTGCCCGAAGGGTGCAGTGCTGGCTCTTGTTTAGCTTTTGTCCACCAGGACCCCAGCATTTACTCTGCCAAGTTGCCTTCCAGCTGGTGAGCCCCAAGTCTGTACCTGTGTGGGAGCTTTACTAATCTACAGGTGCAGGGCTTGGCATTTCCCTTTGTTGAATTTCATGAGGAACCTGTTTTCCCATTTCTCTGGCTTTTCCACATTCCTCTAAATTGTTATTTAGCTCTGCCTTCCAGCATTAACCACTTTCCCCAAACTGGTGTTGACACCAAATTTGAGGTTGACCACAAACTTGTTTAGAGTCCATTTACTTCATGTCATTCCAGTTGTTAATGAAAACATTGAACATTACTTATAGTCCTCTATCCACTCTAGTTTTCACCAATTTGACCATAAGAGACCACGCAAAAAGTCTTGTGTGTAAATGAGATCCACCTCTCTCCCCTTAAAGATTCAAACCAGTCATCTCACCCCAGAAGGCAACACATTCAGATGGGTATATTTTTCCCT
Organism: Phalacrocorax carbo; assembly: GCF_963921805.1. Classification (NCBI taxonomy): domain Eukaryota; kingdom Metazoa; phylum Chordata; class Aves; order Suliformes; family Phalacrocoracidae; genus Phalacrocorax; species Phalacrocorax carbo. The sequence continues at coordinate 33,619,094 of NC_087548.1, forward strand.
TAGTAAATCCCTACCAGCTTTTTCCAATTCATCTTGTTCTTCATGTGCTTGGAAATGTTTTCCAGGAGGATTTGCTCCATAGCTTTCTTGGGGCCTGATGTGAGGCTGAATTCCCTGTAGCTCCATGGGTCTTCCTCCTTGTTTCTGAAGATTGCTATGACATTAGGTTTTGTCCAATTATCAGGAACCAACAGGAAATCAGCTCATCCACCAAAAAAAGCTGAGTATGAAAACTTAAGTGTAATTAGAAAATCTGTGTTACCAATAATCTGATCCATTTAAACATCTGGTCATAACTCTCTAATCAGAACAAGTTTTGACTGTTTATTCTATATATGAAAACCTATCTGAATAGTAATGTTCAAGTTTTCCTCTGCTTCAGATAGCACCTTTGCTCACTATGAGGGAAAATGAAGGGACAAATATCTTTGATAAACCACACCCTTACCTACTGTTTTAACTATTAATATGATCTCATTGGATGAATTCTTGGCATCTCCGCATGACACTTTCAGCAGCTTTAAAATGGCAATAGCATGGGGCAACACAGAAGCAGATTCTTGGGAAAAAAGGTGTATTCTGTTAAAACAAATAGAAAGCATATAATCAAAATGCTTCCAAATAGACATTTAAGTATTGCTTTACTTGCATGTCAATTAACCAGTTCACAAACTTGTTCTTCTCATCCGTTGACACTGTATTTCCATGAGAAAACAATCAGAAGGAAAAAAAAAATGTGTAGTTGCCTTGGATCCTTCACTAAGAGAACATAAAGAAACCTAATTCCAGCATAAAGGAAGTAACAGGCTGAAGTTTTGCTCCCTGAAAATTATGCCTTCTTGCCACTACTTTCTTCACCACCTAGACTTAAAGATATAGCAGTTTTTCATTATTGGATCTGAGATCTGTTGCTCATTAGCATAAGGGAACTGAAACGATGCTTCAGTTTATCTTCAGCTCTTGTGTCTATATGGAGTTTTCCATATAGTGCTTGTCAATATTTAGACCAGATGAATGTCTTCTTTGTCTCCTTTTGTGGTCTCTTCCGTTCATTAACTCTTCTATTTACAGGTCATTCACCACCTTCTTTTCCTCTTGCTGAAATTGTTCAGCAGATGCCAGATTTCTCAGAAGTACCACCCAGACATTTCAAATGGTCTTCACTGTCACACTATAATACTATCACACTATAATATAATAATCATTAGCATATCTAGTACGCCGAAGTGGTATAATTTGTTGATAGTTTGAAATGTACCAGAAAACCCTAACACTTCTGGACTAGAAAATATTTCTCTGAAGAACTTCCTCAGTGAGTCAAACAATGTTTCTCTTTATGTTCAGTGCACAGTCTGATTTAATGAAGGATAGCTACTGCTGAAATTAAACTTCTAGAAAGGTGAATGCGACAACAATATGAGCTAAGTAAACAAGGCTTAGCAACTGCTAACATGTCATGGTTATCTAACATATTACTTTAAGATGAACTTCATTTCCCATCTCATTCACGAGGTTTCATTACAACTGTGGTTTGCTTCGTGTACAATGGAGGATAGAGATTAAATTAATACATTGGTAAAGGTAATTAAAACTTGCTGTCATAATGGTCAAAAGTAATAATTAAAGGACAAGAGTTTAACTAATAATAGTCTGCAAAAGAAGTATAAAATAGTTATAATAGAAAAAAATGAAAGAGCAGAATGTCTTTTTTAATCTTTCGTTTCTGGCTAATGAAGATTCCTTCTAAGTTGTGCCTAACTGATACAGTTAAGAGCAAATATACTAGAAAAACTTAACCTAAAATTTATCTTCTGCATCTTTTCTTTAAATAACCAAATGCTTCCATCTCCCTGTCTTCGACAATGTCATGATCCCAAAAGGACTTTCCCAGTTCCAAGTGAGAACTATATCCTAAATCTGGATGCATTTGTTCATGAAATACCTTCTTGCCACCCTTAGTTTGCAATAATGCAGATCTGTCACCTTTCAGGACATGAGGCAAAGCCTGCATTTTAGAAAGGATGCTGAGGAAAACGATATCACCTAAGGGGGGTTGGTTCATGGGAAGTGTGATTTTTTTGTTATTGCTAGTGTTGCACTTGCCCTGTATGGTTTCAAGTTACTCTTTTTTGTTGGGTTGTTAAAGGCTATTTTTTTCATTATTTAAACAGGTGTTTAAGCATATGCAAAGAAATTATCAAAAATAATCAGAATTTAAATATCACATTTGTTTATAACCTTAATACATGCTCCATGAATACAATTATTCTTAGAGTAATTAGAGAACTTGCAATATAAAACAGAAGAGCATTTTGGGAATCATGAACATGTGTAAATATAAGGTAGAAGAGACTGAAGTTATTTGTTCTGTTTATCGGAGAAGAATCAATACCTTATCATAAAGAAAGTCTCATTAAAATATTCCACATATAGAAAGAACTATTGGTTCAAAATTACCTGTGTTTCCCATAAACAAAAAACAAGCAAACATCATGAAGTTCAACAAGGAGACATACAAAGTCTTTCACCTGGGGAGGAACAAGCCCAGGAACCAACACATTCTCAGGTTCACCCAGCTGGGAAGCAACTTCACAGAAAACGCCCTGGGGGTTTTGGTGGCTAGCAAGTTGAATATGAGCCAGCAATGTGCCCTTGCTGCAAAGAAGGCTGATGGGATCCTAGGATGCATTAGGCAAAGTATTGTCATTAAGTTGACAGGCATGATCCTTCCCCTCTACTCAGCACTGATGAGGTCACACCTAGAGTACTGTGTCCTGTTCTGGGCTTGCCAGTAGAAGAGAGATATGAAGCTACTGAAGCAAGTCAAGCAAAGGGCCACTAAAAAGGTGAAGGGACTGGACCATCTCTCCCCTAAGGAAAGGCTAAGAAAGCTGGTGCTGTTTAGCCTGGAGAATAGAAGGCTCAGAGGGTGATCTTATCAACGTATATAAATACTTAGAGGGAAGTTGTAAAGAAAACAGAGCCAGGCTGTTTTCAGTGGTGCCCAGTGACAGGACAAGAGGCAACGGGCACACGCTGAAACACAGCAGGTTCCCTCTGAACATCAGAAAACTCTTATGGTGATGGAGCACTACCACAGGTTGTGCAGAGATGTTGTGGAATCTCTATCCTTGGAGATATTCAAAAGCTGCCTGGACACGGTACTGGGCAATCGGCTATAGGTGACCCTGCTTGAGCAAGGGACCAGAAGACCTCCAGAGGTCTCTTCCAGCCTCAGCCATTCTGCAATTCTATGAAAGAAAGAAAAGTTCCTTCTGCCTTCCCTGATTTGAATTGCTGCCTGATGGATTTTCATATTCTCCGGACAGAGATTTTAAGAGAACAACAGTAAAGATTTCAATACATTTTTGGAAATTCTAGCCCTGTTTTACAGTGAATTTTAATTTAAATCATTAGAAAGTCTTAAGTGAAAGCTGGCTTTCAAATCCCATAGTGTTGCTATGGGAGAAAGCAAATGCATTTCCCCCAATAATGCAAAAATTCTCAGAGCCCAGTGCTAACAGTATAATATGGACAAAACCTCAGTTTCTGAAGCACAGTCAGGCCTCTTGCCAGCTGAAATTCACAAATCCATAGATGCTCATATATGAGAGAGGGGGCAGGGGGAGGGAGGGACAGAGAAAGACAGAGAGACACAGAGACAGAGAGAGTTACAAAGAGAGACAGAGAGATGGTGACAGAGAGGCATACAGAGGGAGAGTAAAGGGTTAGGTATTAGAATTAACACATAACAGGAAATAGAGTATATTAGACTATAAAGAATTAAATTTGGACTACCTCTTGAATGTGGTTGGGGTATGACAAGTTACGATCAAGGTTGCCTGAAAGATAATGAATTTGCCAGGAATGCATTTTTATGCATTTATCTCCTCTACTTCAATGAATAAGCTTTTTATATAACACTTATTATTATTTTCAATGTTTTCCTTAGAAATTAAAATAATATTCTACTAAAAATAAATATATTTCTTAGAGACCTAAATTCATTCAACACCTATAAAAAACTAAAACAAACCCCCTATCTCTCAACGATTTATTTTTAAAGAAAAAAGAATAAGGGAAAAAGATCTATTACTGCTTGAAGTGGAGACCTGTTTTTGTAAATATTCTTGACAGTTCACTATATCATAAGCTACCTCAAATGATGAACATCATTGAGAAACAAAGCATGAATTAAACACAGATTTCCAGTGTGTACAATCCCAGTGTTACAGAAAAAGACATTTCAACTTGTCCTTTTCTGCATTGTAAAAATGATAGTTTTAGCACAGCAACATGATCTGAAAACTATGATTAAGTCTTTCAGGATATGCAATAGATATGTCATTATTATATATTACTGTTTTTAAGAACTAACAGACAGACTTATTTAGACAGCTACATCAGCAAATGCACCCAAACCCACTACTAAAGTATTAATATCACTGAAATCAGTAAAAAGAAAATTCTATTAGCATTTTCTTTTGGAATACTAATAATGGCTGCTGTTTTTTGAATAACCTTAAACAGGAATTTACCCCATTCTATACTGAATGTTGCAGTTTTTCATTTGATTATTGAAAGCCCTGTGAATCCTACACTGTCCTAGCTGAATATAATTCATATTAGTTTAATAACTTGTTTTATAGTGTTGACAAAATATAATTTACTAGTTGTATCTTCTGTGCAGTGCTTTCACTGTTAATGCACTTCAGAAAAATAAAACCATACTCTTTAAAGACCTGTGTTAGTTCATATGGCTGCAGCTACTTCTATGCTCAATAACAGAAAATAAGCAAAAACTCAGTAAGAGAAAAGAAAAAGAACTGTGGCTGATAAAGCATGCATTTTTAAACTAGATTTTTAAGAATCCATTTCTGCATAGTTACTATCAATCTTAATGTTAGAAGAAAGTATTCTTTGAATTAACAGGCACAGCATCACTCATTCATTAGAAAAATACAATAAGAACACAGCACCATGCTCCTAAAAGAAATATCACAAAAAGCTAAGAATAACAGCTATAAATGCAGCTTACATTCATTTAATCCTAATTATAACAGCACTTTCCTCTCTTTGCTATTTGAATATTCAGAGCTACTGTTAATTTGCCAGGAGCAGTTTTCATTTTCCACATATCTTCAGGACTCAATTAAATTATTCTAGATACATTCTTAGAGTTTTAAAACATTTACACTCTGAATATATAGTTTTACTTATTCATGCAGTTTGAGACATTCATTAACGACATATTCTAAAGGAGAAAAGAAGAGATGATTAAGTAATAGGGTTGTTTTTCACTCAAATTAGGAGACAACGTAGAATATGGTGCATTAGCTATTTTACACAGCTTTTATTACAGAATATGTGAAAAGAGCATAATAATGGTATGTTTGCAAGCTTTCAAGTCTTTTACCAGCCGAAGCATTATAACTAGTATTATCAACTCACATTCAAAAGCAAATAGTATATAATTAGCACTTACATCTTCAGAACCCTGTATAATCATTAAATAATTAATACCTACAATATATGTCAGCAAACCTCTGCTGTACTGTAGGTACAATGTGTTCACTCAATACAAAACCAATCTCAGGTTTAGGAATTTATAACATGTCTTGTATTTGCCTCCCATACTGACGTGCATTTCACCTTTCATGAAAGACAAATTACCCAATCACAGCTAGCCCACACCTCTGGAGATCGCCCAGTCAACCCTAGTGCAGAGGAGGGTCAGACACAGAAGATTGCCCAGAAGGGTTTGGATAATTCCCGAGGCTGCTAGCCTCATTACTGAGTAACAATTCAAGTATCTGGCTCCATCTTCTTTACTGCACCCCATCACTTTACTGTACGCAGGTATTCAAACACATAGATAAGATCCCCCTGAGTCTTCCATTCTCCAAGCTAAACATCCCCAGGTCTCTCAGACTCCACCCAGATGTCAGATGATCTAGTCCCTTGATTATCCTTGTGGTCCTTCACTATAATTACTTCAGGGTATCTGTGTTTCTCGTTTCTACTGGGGACCGCAGTGCTGGACCCAGCACTCCAGATGTGTCTCATCAGTGCTGAAAAGAGAAGAAAGATGACCTGTTGCAGGTGGTGCTCTGCCTAACACAGCCCAGGAAGCTGTCGGTTGCCTTTGCCACAATGGTGTACTGCTGGCTTATGGTTAACCTGGTGTCCATTAGAACCCTCAAGACCCTCAAGATCTTTTCTGCAAAGCTGCTTTCCAGCTTGTCATCTCCCAGCCTGTGCTGCTGCATGGGGTTATTTGTCCCCAGGAGAAGGACTTGGTACTTCCTCTTCTTGAACATCATTACATTATTGTCAGCCTGTTTCTCCAGTTCACCAAGGTCACTCTGAAGGGTAATATACTCATATGGCGTACAAGCCTCTCCTATCAGTTTGGCAGGTACTGCAAACTTGCTGAGTGTCATGTTTTAGCTGGGATAGAGTTACTTTTCTTCACTGTGGCTGGTATAGTGCTGTGTTTTGGACTTAGTATGAGAATAATGTTGATAACACACTGATGTTTTAGTTGTTGCTAGGTAGTGCTTACACTAGTCAAGGACTTTTCCAGCTCCCCATGCTCTGCTGGGTGCACAAGTAGCTGGGAGGGGAGGTGACACAGCCAAGACAGCTGATCCAAAGTGGTCAAAGGGATATTCCATAGCATATAATGTCATGCTTAGTATAATAATGGGGGGAAGTTGGCCAGAGGAAGCAGAGATTGCGGCTCAGGGACTGGCATCGTCAGTTGGTGGATGGTGAGCAGTTGCATCACTTCTTGTTTAGTTTTTTCCCTCCTCCCAAAGTTTCACCTCTCTCTTTCTCTCTTGTTATTTTAATTTTCATTATACTATTATTACTGTTATTAATAATACTATTACTGTTTACTTATTATACTGTTTTTATCTCAACCCACTAGTTTTCTTATTTTTGCTCTTCTGATTCTCTCCCCCATCCCACAGGGGTGGGGACAGTGAGCGAGCAGCTGCGTGGTATTTAGTTGCTGACTGGAGCTAAACCACAACAGTCCTTTTTGACACCCAACATGGGGCACAAAGGGTTTGAGATAATAACTGTTGCTGGTCACAGCATTGATTCATCTGTTCTCAATATTAGTTTGTCCAATCTCACCATGCTGATTGTAAAGTACATGTTAAAAATTGCTGTTGGGTTTTGTAGTTTGCTGTGCTCTGCAGTGATTAGAGATGTTTTGCCTGAGAGATTTGTTATTAAAACATTGGACTTGAGCTTTATTGGTTATTTGAGTTTTGTATGGAAACCATTACTGTACTTTGAGTACCACCTCATGGAGACAATTAGCAATTATACCTCCCCCTCTGAGAGGTTTTTTATAGAGGAAATACAGAATGGCACCTTAGCTTCCATCTTATATAATGTCTCCTCCTTCATTACAACTTTTCAGTATATTGAACATCCTTGGGCAGTTAAGATACATCTGTTGGCATCTCTTTGGCAGACTGTTTTGGTTTTGTCTAAGGTTAATAAGCAACTTAACAATATTACTCAGAGAGCTGCCCCAAGGCTCAATAGCTATGTGTGGAAGGGTATGTGGCACAGTATGGGCAAATGCCTAAGACGGTGGGCACCCTCAATGTTTTGGGACTTCACCCCTGAACAAGTGCAGAATTCTGAAAAATTAGTAGAATATTTGAGGGAAGTATGTTGTCACCCAGGCAATTCCAGAGAGATAAAAGTCATTGCAAATGTGCTGGGGCCTGGCCCATGCCTACCAAACCCTGTTTAACACTATTCAGCACCCCCAAGGGGAATAGAAGGCCTCTGGATCTAAAAGACAAAGAAAAGGAAAGCAAAAAGCACTGCGGCCACTCAAACCCCCACGACAGCTAGTGCAGCTACTCCGACCCTGGTGACAAGCACTGTAGCCACTCAAACCCCACTGACAGGAGCTGAAGCTGAATCAAAGAATCAAACCGTGCCAGTATCCATCACCCCTATACACAAGAAGAAGTCTTGGCAGTGAAAGCCAACTAGTTTAGAAAGAGATGATGGAAGAACAGGGCCAGCAAGAGGATAGGAGGAGGAAGAGGAAGAACTCATAAACGAGATGAAGACCACCTGACCACTATCCTTGAGAGAGTTGCAAGATATGCGAAAAGATTTTGGCTGTCATTCAGGTGAGCCCATTGTCACCTGGCTGCTCCAATGCTGGGATAACAGGGCCAGTAGCCTGAAGTTAGAGGGTAAAGAAGCCAAACAACTGGGGTCCCTTTCTAGGGAAGGGGGCATTGACAAAGCAATTGGAAAAGGGGCACAAGCCCTCAGCCTCTGGATGTGACTCTGTCCAGTGAGAAAGAAAGGTATCCCTTCAAGGAAGATGTTATATATTACCCAGGAAAATGGACAACCATGGAGAATGGTATACAGTATTTGAGGGAATTAGCCACGCTTGAGGTGATTTATGGATAGGCAACAGTCACACAAAGGTCCAGATGAAGTCCAGTGCACACGACCCATGTCCAGAAGTTTGTACAGAGTACACCATCATTGCATGCAAACTCTTTGGCAGTACTTGCCTGGAAAGATGAAGAGGCATCAACAGTGGGGGATGTGATTGATAAACTCTGGGATTACAAAGCAAGTATTTCTTCCTCCCTCATCTCAGCTGTGGAGAAACTGTCCCAGGAGGTCCAGCAATTCAAAGAAGATATGTCCTACTCCCCACCTCTACAGACCACTATCTCAGCCATTAGGAGTAAGCATCCCTTTGCTCAAGAGAGATGATACACAACACGGTTCACCCTATGGTTTTTCCTGCATGACCATGGAAAGGGCATGAGAAAATGGGATGGAAAATCTACCTTAGCCCTAGAGGCATGGGTACATGAGTTGCAAGGAAAAACAAATCATGCAAAGGGGTTCTTCCAAGAAAGCCGCTGCTCCAATTTCCAGTGAGCAGGTCCCCAGACAGAGGAGTAGAAGCGCTGGTTTTATTTCTGATCTTAATAGAGAGAGTCTTGATTCTCATTTACAGGAAGTGAGTTGCGAATGCCGTGATCAGGACTAGAGGGGCCCTGCCTCCAGACAGGTGGAGGAAAGGGATATTCTGGTTTACTGGACTGTGTGGATCTGATGGCCTGGTGCATCTGACCCACAGGAGTATAAAGCTTTAGCGGACACTAGTGCACAGTGCACCCTAATGCCATCAAGATATATAGGGGCAGAACCCATCAGCATTGCTGGAGTGACAGGGGGATCCCAAGAGCTAACTGTATTGGAGGCCGAAGTGAGCCTAACCAGGAATGAGTGGCAAAAGCACCCCATTGTGGCTGGCCCAGAGGCTCTGTGCATCCTTGGCATAGACTGCCTCAGGAGAGGGTATTTCAAGGACCCAAAAGGGTACAGGTGGGCTTTTGGTATAGATGCCTTGGAGACGGAGGAAATTAAACAGCTGTCTACCTTTCCCAGTCTCCTGAAGGACCCTTCTGTTGTGGGGTTGCTGAAGGTCAAAGAACAATAAGTGCTGATCACCACCACAACAGTGCATCTGTGGCAATATCGCACCAACGAAGACTCCCTGATTCCCACCCATGAGCTCATTCATCAACTGGAGAGCCAACGAGTGACGAGTAAGAACTGCTCAACTGTTAACTCTTTTAGTTGTTGCTAGGTAGTACTTACACTAGTCAAGGAGTTTTCCAGCTTCCCATGCTCTGCTGCGTGCACAGGAAGCCATGAGGGGAGGGGGCATAGCTAAGAGAGGTGATCCAAACCAGCCGAAGGAATATTCAATATCATATGATGTCATGCCCAGTGAATTAACTAGCTGAGTTGGCTGGGGGAAGTGATAATTGCAGGTCAGGGAATGGCAGTGTTGGTCGGTGTGTGGTGACCAGCTGCATCCCTTGTTGTTTGGGTTTTTTTTTCCTCCTTCTGAGGTTTCACATCTCCGGCTTCCTAGAGAGGTGGTGGCTGCCTCAAACCTGTCAGTGTTTAAGAGGCATTTGAACAATGCCCTTAATAATTTGCTTTAACTTTTGGTCAGCCCTGAATTTTAAATAACAGAATCACAGAATCACAGGTTGGAAGGCACCTCAGGGATCATCTAGTCCAACCTTTCTAGGAAGAGCACAGTCTAGACAAGATGGCCCTGCACCCTGTCCAGACGACACTTGAAGGTGTCCAACATGGCCGAGTCAACCACTTCCCTGGGGAGATAACTCCAATGGTTGACTGTCCTCACTGTGAAAAATTTCCCTCTGGTGTCCAATCAGAATCTCCCCAAGAGCAACTTGTGTCCATTCCCCCTTGTCCTCTCCATGTGACTCCTTGTAAAAAGGGAGTCTCCATCTTCTTTGTAGCTACCCCTTAAGTACTGGTACATGGTGACGAGATCCCCCCTAAGCCCCCTTTTCTCAAGGCTGAACAAACCTAGTTCTCCCAGCCTATCCTCGTATGGCAGGCTTCCCAATCCTTTGATCATCTTGGTGGCCCTTCTCTGGACCCCTTCCAGCCTGTCCACATCCTTTTTGTACAGAGGGGACCAGAACTGTACACAGTACTCCAGATGTGGCCTGAGAAGCGCTGAGTAGAGTGGGATAATGACTTCTCTCTCCTGGCAATGCCCTTTTTGATGCAACCCAGCATCCTGTTGGCCTTCTTGGCTGCAGAATTGATTGCCTGAATTGATCAGGCAATTGTTGTTTTGTTTTGTTTGATTGTTGTATAGGTGACACTTTGCTCAGCACCTTGCAGAGCTGATCCTTAGCAAGGCAATAATAAGAACTTACTGATGCCATCATTTCGAAGTATTAAGCACAAGACTATATTTTTGAGGATTAAACCTCCTTGTAGCTGGGATTCATTCAACTACAGGAATTCATAGCAAAGCCCTTTGAGTACTTCATTGAATCATTGAATCATAGAATGGTTTGGGTTGGAAGAGACCTTAAAGATTATCTAGTTGCAATCCCTCTGCCATTGGCAGCAACATCTTCCACTAGACGAGGGTGCTCAAAGCCCCATCCATCCTAGCCTTGAATATTTCCAGTGATGGGACATCCACAGCTTCTCTGGGCAACCTGTTCTAGTCTCTCGCAACCCTCATTGTAAATTTCTTTATATCTAATCTAAATCTACACTCTTTCAGTTTAAAGTCATTACCCTTTGTCCTATCACTACATGGCTTTGTAAAAAGTCCCTCTCCAGCTTTTTTGTAGGCCCCCTTCAGATACCAGAAGGCTGCTATAAGGTCTCCTGAAGCCTTCTCCAGGCTGAACAACCCCTACTCTCTCAGCCTGCCTTCACAGGAGAGGTGCTCCTGCCCCCGACCATTCTCATGGCCCTTAATTTTCGTGTTCAGAATATGCTTGAGAATCTTGGCAGCTCACTGAAGAACAGGCTCCAGTTACAATTATAACATCTCCACCTACTTACAGCTCTCTGGGCCATTTGTGCCAAGGGGCGGTACTTGGCATAGGTCTGAATTTTGCTTTCCCAAAAACATAATGGTTTGTCAATTTAAAGTCCTGGTGATTATTTTCCATTTAAGGAGTTTTATTGTGCATTTTTTTTTCTGAAATACTGTCATTTATTTATTTATTTGTTTGTTTATTTATTCATATTAATTTATATATATTAATTCTGACCAAAAGATACCCATATCAGATTAAAATACAGCCTAGCAGCAGCATGTTCACAGCTAAACAGCTAGATTTCAAATATAATATTTCATATAGCATATGTTAATATTTCATGCTTCCCCATTTGTATCCTTTTTTATGGATAGAAAATACAAAGTAGGTCTACAACTAATTAAATACCATAATAGTTGATTATCTCTAATTAATAATAACGAGGAATGAATGATACCTCTAGAGCCTTGGATGCTTTTCTGTGACTGTTACAATTGATTTTAATTGTTCCATTTAAAAATTAATTTCCTGTCCTCATGATTATCTTCTTTGAAATACTTACGAATAGGACCCAGCTAACAGCTATTTTGAATTATTTCCCTGAAGATGGTGTGAAATTTTTTGTATCACTAAATTGCCTCTGAAGAACTTTGCCTCGTTTTTAATAAAACGTCATTTTTACATTTGCTTTCTGACATATTTAATATCCATTTATCGTGTTTTCAAGTAATACAGACAGTATGTAGGTAGTTGTTTATTCTAATCTATGTAGGCTACAATGACTGTTAATGCACTCTTACAAAATGACTCTTTGCAACATCCACATTCTGTTTAAAGGGCTGAACAGGATGCAGCCAAGCCAGTTACGACGTGGCTGTCTCAGCCACATTACAGCAGTTTGAAAGATGCTCTAATTTATATCAGCTGGTGTAGCCTCTGAGTAGTTGTGTGCCTTCTGCAATAAAAACACTCCAACCACTTTTTATTGCCCTTTGCTTCAGCATCTTATTTCACCGGGCTTCTTAGGAAGGAGATAAAGGAGACAATTCTTTACACTTCGTGTTGCCAGGTATCTTTTCTTTGCCGTAACAACCACTCATCCCTAGGTAGGACATCAGAAAATCAGTAGCAAGAAAAAGCTGCTATTTGTGTAAAAGTCATACATTGCAGGGGCAGGGCTGGGGAGCAGACAATTTACCTTTAATTCTATCAAAAAAAACCCACCACACCCCAGCCCCCCAAAAAGAGAAAACAAACAAACAAATGAGCAACAGAAACCCAGATTAATTACAGAGAGTTTAAAGTAGATTGCACCAGATCCTCAACAGCAGAGGAGAGAGAAGCTGAGAGAAAACATTGCGATATACCCTTTTTAACCGAGTGTGACTTGCAATGCTACCTGAATTTAGGACATATTTCAGCTTCATCAAGTTTGCAACTCAGTGTGAAATGCTAACAGTAACACTGTACCAACAGATCAGCCCATACATCCTACACATAACTCAGGCATTTGGGGCATATTCTGACTTGAACACTTCATAGATGTAACAAAATTTGTTTTCTTGAATTTGAAAGACAGTTTCTCTTTGTTTCAGCATTTTCTTTCACTGGCCTTCAAAGGAAGCAACTGAAAGAGACAGCTCCTTTTACTATACTGATGCTGCTGGAAAGTGAGTTCGTTTACTCACATGTGAGGATAAATGCCACTTGATAAACATGTTCTTACATTTGTAACTGGGAACCATGTTTAATACTTTTGTTTTCTACAATGTGAAAAAAAAATTATTGAAAACTAGGAAATGTGTATTAAAAATTAAAATATTTTATTTATTGTTGTTAGAATAAGTAAGGTTTATTAAACCGATATTGGAGGTATTTTTCTCCGGTTATTTCCAGAGGAATACCACAAGAATTAGAGTAAGACAAAGAAGTTGATTATGGGCTTTGGTTTGGTTTGGTTTTTTTCAAATAAATGAAAAGGTCTCTGTAAGTGTGTATTACGGAGTATGAAAATGTGTTTATATTCACACACTTAACATGATAAGAAGAAAAACAAAAACTTAAACGTGTCTTACATTTTAAAGATATTTAAAATGCACTGCCCAATTAATAGCATGTAGTGACTATTTAGGCCCATTCTTTTATTTTCATTTACTTCTGATTTTTATCTGTTTTGTGGTTCCAATATACAGGAAGGATGAATGTATAAAAGATTAATTTTTGTTCCAGGAATATAAAAGATTATAGATTATAAAGACATATAAAGATAAAACTGATACTTCATAACTGCACAAGTCTAAGGAAAAATACAAATATGTTTTGTCTTCCTTTACTTCCACAGAAGTCTCTGCGAGCAGCTTTCTTTGGGAATGAAAAGTAAGACTGGGGGCTTTGGGGACTTTGCGCACACAGAACCAGATTTGTTTGTGACCGTTCTTGCAAAAGAGACACGATTTGCATGTAAACCAGTCACCCTTTTGTCTAGGGCCGAAGCTGGAAGTATAGTGTTAATCCATAAAGTACTGGATTTTACCCTCCAAGTTATATGTCTATACAGTCTTTTTCCAAAATACATTACTTTATTCTCCTTGCATTCCATCACTCCAAAGCAGAAGTTATTTCCCATCCAGAAGAAGTATGACTGTTAGGATGATAGTATGCTCAGACTAAAATACCTTGCTGAGAAATTGGGCTTATTAACGTTAACAGAGTACAACACTAAAATGGTCAGCTTTTGCATCCATGAAATCTCTACACTTCTCAGGTACTGAACTGCTTGCTTACTAGAGTACTCACCCCCACTTATCTAAATTACTTTATCACAGATGGTTTCAGACTACTTCCCAATCTTGAATAAATTCATTTTAACACACTTCTATGACATAAAGCAATGCTATATGATATAACCCAAGTTATATACTGTGGTGCAGTGGTACTCAAGCTCACTGTGTCCAAGCCAGCCTTTGAACTAGAAGTAGTGAGCTGCCTCACTAAAGCTCTAAGCTTGATTGAATTAGTCGTGGCTATTACTTCTCAAATGCAGCTATACTGCGTTTGGGACCCAGGCGGGTATTGCTATATGGTTTTCTGTTGAGTCACGTAGACATTAAAACCCTATCAGACCTTGACAGAACTCCTTTATTTGTGCTCTATTAGCACTATGGAGCTGCCCCAAGACACACATGTAAGAAAGGAAGTTAAGCACAGAAACATTGTGTTGTCACAACTAGTCTGTAAGCACTCTTGAGAGGATAAAAATGAAACAAACCCCATATACCTACATTAAGCATTTATAAGTGCCACTGATAGTGGTACCCCTCTGTATGAATAAGAAAAAAATATCAGATTCGTAGATAAAATTAATAACAAAATGGAGGTACCTAACTTAAGTTTCCCTTAGGTATATAAGCATTTGGGAGGAGTTATGAAACTGATGGAGAAGGAAAAAGGTATTAAATGCTGAACTCCTGAACTTGGATTTCTTCCTCCAATGAGCAAATGTTATGACTTTTTCACTGTTCATTTTAGACTCTGCCTTCACTGCATTAAACCAAAAGATGTCAGTGAAGAAGCCTGAGTATCAGTACTGTAGCCAAGTGAATTATCTTCTTTTTTGTTCTCCCAGTTTATGAAAGCTGACTCCAAAACTGAAGCCACAAACTAAGATGACTATTTTATTCTTAATTCTGCCTCCAGATGTGTTTGCACTTTGTCTGTTTTCCGCTTGTAGATAAACTCTTATTGTTGCTTTATTGCTTATTAGTCAGCTCAATCAATATCAATGGTAATTAGAGAAAAAAAAAAGGCATTAAAAAGCAAGTGCATCACTTAGATTTTCCCTCTTGGTAAGGTCCATATGCCTCACTTTGGAACGCCAGCTCTGGAATTTCATCCATATTGTATACTTTCCATGATGTAAGAATTAATGCCTGTTGTATGGCTTATGCATTGGAGTAGTTATATCAATATAACGATGAATATACCATGTCATCCACTTCTGGGGCTAGTGTAAGAGAGAACTCTGTGGTCTTACATTAAGTATTGCTACTATATACAGAAAATATAACTTTCTTTTATGTGTTGACCATTTCAGTGTCACAGGTGATACAATGTATTTCACTTATTCATAGGTCATAATTAATAACAGCCAAATTTACTGATAGACCTAATTACTGATAGCATTATTTCATACCGACATTGCTATAGCATTCGTTTCCAAGCATGTAGAAATCCAGAGAAGTTTCAAAGTTAAGAAATTCAAGTAAGGCTTTCCTAATTTTTCAAATACATGTCCTTAGAATAATGCAAACAAATAGCTACATAATATTGTTTTCATGACATATTAACCATGACAGCACAGACTTTTACTTTTTAAAAATAGAGAGGTAAATGTGCATGAATACACCACCAGCACCATGGAAGCAGGTTCCTCTCCCTAACCCTCTTCCCAAAATTCATCATAGATACCTGATAAATTGGATGACTAGAGCAAATAGGACTCAGTGTTCGCTAAGTGTAAAAGAATTCCAAACTATGGATGATCTTTGTGTCTGATAAGGAGAATTAATCCCATGCTATACCTAACAATTTTACTCTCTTACTGAAATGACAGCCAAAAAATCAAAAATCTCATAATTTTCTAATTATAAGACGGCTTTTAAATAAACATTTGTCATGAGCAATTTTTAATTTTTTATTTTTAAAGGAAAGGTTATTCTTATATTTAGTTCATATTCTTTAATACATATCCATATAAAATAAGGAATGCAGCATGGTCTGTTATGCAAGAAAAAGTTAGTATAGGCAAAATTTACTTGGCTGTACTGTACACGTAACTTGATTAATAATATTTTTAAGTGAAAATTCACTAAAAGTGCATATTCATCTGAAAAAGACCCCATATGTTAGTTCTTTATTATGACAAAAGTGTAATGGATGAGCATAACAAAACATTTATGAGGCTATACAGAGTCACATTGTGCTTAAGGGTAGATAGAAAGTGATTTTCCTGTCCTGGGGAGTTTTTGATTTTGAAACTTCCATACTCCTTTAGAAGAAGAGAAAAACAACACTTCAATAACTTTTGTTATCCAAAATTCTTAAAATTAATAAATTCTGTGGATTCATCTTTCTCAATTTATTTTCATTTTTTAAATTTAATATTTTATTTTATTTTTTTTAAAGGAAGGAATTTACATTACCAACTCCACAAAATACGTTGGGAGGGACACATGCATTTTTAAAGAAAATAATGAACTGAAATAGAAAAAAGCTTCAGAAGAAGGCACACCTAAACATATAGGCTGCATTATGATATTTCAGGCCTTTAACTATTAGCAACATAGTGTAGTGAAATGGCACTGAATTTGATTACAAAATGACATCAAGTACTTTGACATCAAAATCACACAAGCCCACTTACTACTGCAGCAGCAATATCATAGGGACCAGAGAATTTTTCAGCATCACATTTATTTAATTATAAGAAATCTTATAGATGAGAAACTATGTTTCAGGAGACAGAGACACTGCTGAAAGACACACAGATGTGCTGTACAGCTATGAGAGTGCATTTTAATCACTGAAAAAAACAGTTTTCAGAAATGACTCACAACAGGGTAATCCAGCAAAACTTCAAGTAATTTAAAATATACATTACCCTAACTAATAATAAAACAGGGTCAAATCTTGATGACAGGTTTGCCATTTCTCTTTTATGCAGCTTTTATATACTGCAGCAAAACATTTTTAAAAGCTTCATGATATTTCAAAGATACCTAAAATAGACACAACAGCTAAACTGTGAGCATTACCGTACCATTTTATGCAAGATTACTATTCATGTGTGAATATACTACATAACTCAAAAAAACCTTTAGTCTTAGAGCTTGAACACGGTATGAATTTGCTCATGTATCATATAAAAATAACTATTTAATGTAAGTGAATGTCATCATTAGAAGGAGATTACTGAATTTGAAACATTTTATAACTGGAATATTCTGCTAATATATTTTCATTCTTATTCAAGACACAGCTGAAAAAAGATGCTACCTGAACATGTAATTCCCAGATTGATTAGGATAGCATTTTTGTTGAAAGTAATTAGGACCAAATTAAGTGGTTTTTATGTCTACAAAGCTGTATAGCTAATAACTTCATTTGTTATTTTATCTCATATGATGCTGCATTCCTGATTTAAAAATTTCCTATTTTGACTAAATTTCTATGTGGTAAAGATCAACAGACTTACTTAAGTAAAGCACATTCAAAAAGTAGCTTCAGAAATATCAGTGGACTTAAGTTATTTGCACATCTTGTCAAAACTGCATTTATATCATTATTTGTCACTGGAATGGAATTCATCAAAATCAACTTATAATTTTTACTTTCTGTACATACAGTAGGAGATTCATTTGCCTCCTCTGAACAATTACGCTGTATAGTTTTCTACATAGACATGTATGTTCAGTATATTTCCTTGCAAGTCCCATATGTCTCTTTTGAAAAAGTGACAACTAGCATATAAATACATATTTCAATCAAGTCATTCACATCAAATATTAACAGATTACTGATGGTAGTATGTTAACCTTCGCTGTCTGTATTGCTTGGGCATTTTCCCTATTGCATATACAAACTTCCTATGCTCTCGTATTTAATCACTGCTGCCAGTAAGATACAGCTCCCTTTAGGTGACAATTTACAGTTCATACACTTTGTTAAAATGGAATCACAACCTTCACAGCAATGTAGTTTGCAACAGGCTTGAAAGTAAGACTAACAAAATAAGTTATTCTTTGGTTTGGATGGCCTTAATAAAAGCAGAAAGCATTACAAACTAACCCTGAAGAGAAACTTCTTTGTTTCTAAATTTTTGGGGTTTTTGTTTTGGTCTCTTTCGTGGTGTTCTTTCTTTTTTTTCTTTTTCACACTTCTCTGTGTTTACATATAAAATGGGGTAATATACAATAAATACAATCCAGTAAAGACTTCGCATACGTTCAATAACGCCTGTAATTCTGGGCTTGTTCTGTTTGTTCTTATTAATGAAGTTTTGAAATATTTGGCTTATTTGTGTAGGAATAAAGGTTCAAAATTGAAAGGTGCAGAAGACACACTGGGAAGACACAACAGGAGCAGGAGACAGTCAGCACCTTCCAGGCTTACACTTCTAACATAATTGTTGTTGATTATAGCATATAAAAACAAATCTGTTGTTGGCTTTCCCAAAGCAATTAATTATTATCAGCATTCTCAATAAATCATTCATGGCAACACTAGCAAGAAAATACGGTGCAGAACCAAAGGAACAAATCAATTCATAAACTTCCCTTCCATCATTAAGTGGAGCTAATTGCTAGGAAATTAAACGTTTAACTTCTTGTGTAAATCAAAAGTCTCCCACTGTAACTTCGTGGCCTGGAGAGGCTCCTGCGTATTAGTGCAAGTCTCTGTCTTCCCTGCAGAGGCAGGTAACTCCCCCTCCAATTTGCCTGAATATCTGTCCCCCTGTGTCTTCCCTGCATCAGTCAATATGGATGAAGGTCCACACTGATGCTGTCAAAACTAACGCTTCTCATTTTTTATTAAGGTGGATCACCAGATCTTCTGCACTATTGGGCATTAATAATTCATTTATTTCACCACTGTGTTTCTGACACTGTCCAGGAAGAAACACTTTGGGAGAAGATGAATACAGTAGCTGACAATGTTAGCTGTTAGTAGTTATCTCATGTCTTAAGGCCTCAGATCACTTTTTACTTAACTCCTTCCCATCCTCCAAAAAGCAGCAGTCTATAGCAATTGTATAAGATTAAAATAGCTGCTCAGTCTGTGCTAACTTGTCGGTCTTTCAGTAATCAGTCCCATGGATTAATTACTTCCTCTTTTAAAAACAGTATTTCACTTAACTATTTTGCATGCCCTCTTTCAAGTCTGCTAGCATGAAAAAGCCTGAACAGTAAGCGCCAACCTACCTTCTCTTTACTATTAATTGGTTTCTAAACTTAAAGCCTTCATTTCTTTCTGAGCCAGCTGTCTTTTAAACCTTTCTATACTTCTGTTAATTTCTTGTCAACTCGAACATCCAATTATTGCTAATTTTCATCTCTGATTACCAGAAAAGGACACAAGTATTTCAGCCCATTCACCTTTGATATCCCAACAGGAAATGTAATCTGATTCTGATTTTTGCCTTCTGCATTTTCTCAATAGCAAGATTATTTACTAAAGCACTGAAATTTCAATTTTAATTTAAAGTTCATGCTTAGAAAATCCATTATTCAGCTTAGTTTTGTTAATTACCTTTGCTTATTCTGTTGCTTTAATCCAAATTTGCAAGGAATATACAACTGAAAAATAAATTTTATGCTTCACCCCAAAACTATGCCAATGTGTACTTCAGTCGTACTTTACATAATATCTTTGGAACGACCCATCTCTTCCTATGTGCTTTCCTCTATGATTAACGATGCTGTCACTGAAGCAGGTTTAAAAGAACAACACTTCTCCGTCTGTTTCAAGACAAAAGTTACACAACCTCCATGCCAGCACAATACTTGTAGTAGCTTTACCTATTTACAGCCAAAATCTGTACTTATCATTCTTTATTAACAAGCATTTCTATATTTTCAGCGGTAGGTCTCAGTGAGGACAAACATACAGGAGTCAAACCCTAAATAAGAATTTGAATGTGACAAAGAAATGAGAAGCATATTTAACAGATGTCTGCTTTATAAATCCTAAACAAAAATATACAGGAAACTTCTTAGTAAGAGCTTAAGGCCATAATGAATCAATCATAGCAGTTTTAATTACCAGTTGCTATTTTCATTTATATCTATATCAAACAAATATTCATGAAACAGCAAGTGGGGTTAAGTGCTCAAGAGGACTGAGAGTGAAAAGATTTCTCAAAGAAGGTCAAACCATTTCTCCTTCAGAAAGCCATTACGATGAAATTTAATTTAATTTGGTAATATTAAACTATATATAAAATCACATAGGAGAAAATTTGGGAAATTCTGAGATGCAACAAGAATTTAGGACACATATTTGAAGGAAATTTTCTATTACTGTAGGAGAAATTTATCCATCCAGCTTTTTCATTATGAACTGTTTGTGACCCCATTTAAGGAAGATTTTGCAAGAGATACTATCTTAGTCATGATGAATTTGATTCAAGTGACAGTTGGTATACACTGCAGTGACTTTAGCTTCGCTGTTGAAAGAAGCTAGCTTTCGAGATTTACAGCCAAAGATTGAATCTAGCAGTTCACCATAAACTCAATTTATCATCAGACATTACCTTATCAGATAGTTCCACACGGTACAAAAAATACATGGAAGGTTGCATTAATTCTTTGGTGTATGCAGCTCGATTTTAATGATATATGGCTTCAACATGAACATTTCACCGTGGACTGATTTTATTACCTACAGTTCATATGAACATATGCCTGTAACTCTTACAAAAGACAGAAACAGCATCCTAAAGCAGTTTTAACTATGATGTTTCTTGCCTAATACAGCAACTTTATTTCCCTGTCTCATTAATTCAAAGACAAGTTTGCATTATAAAAAAAAGTGATGGAATATTACATATGATTAAAAAATTTTCATGGAACTTTATTGATTTAGCTAGATTACTAATCAAACACAGTACCAGAAATCTCTGATATTTGAATAGTCTAGACAGGAGACATCTATGGTGCAAGGATGGCCCGTCTCATTAACAGACCCCTTGTATTTGGGTAAAGCCATAAGTAAAACTGTAGACCAGCCTTTGAAGCTCTTTCAGTATTCTAAGTCTCTGTGATTTGTTTCAATTTCACAGGTTGCTCCTAACAAATGTGCTAAGCTGTTCCCATTGTATACAGCAAATAAGGAACTTACAGAAACAGCAAAGATGTGTGGGTCTGGGATCCCATCTGATAGTACTATAAGGTACTTTGACCTGTCAAGTCCCAACAAGTCGACACTCAGATTTCAGATCACATAACAGGTCTTGAAAGAAAACTCATTCAGATATTTACTTATACTATAAAAATTCAGTAAAATATTTTTTTCTAGACTATTTACAGACTGATCTATTAAAATAGATACGAAATTTGCTTTTCTTACTAGTATAAATTTACCTGTTGATTATAAAGGGTGTCCACAGCTAATAAATGTTGGAGATTCTTCAAAGTTTAATATGCCACTGTATATATTTAGTTTTTTACAGTCTCCAATTCCCAATGAAAACTTGGTGGCAGGAATTGAGTATTCAGGAATCTTTCATGAACACCAGGGACACCTCCAAGTGTTCTGAAGCAAGAATCCATGCTAGGTGTTTTTGTTTGGTTGGTTTTGTTTTGTTTTGTTTTAATGGCAGCTGTAAGACAGAAACAAAAAGGGTATTGACCTAAAATCTAAGAAAAGATATTCTTTAGTTTATGTATATTGAAAGATTAAAGAACAAGTACCCCACAAGCCTTTCCAAAGCTTAGGATACAAACTGATAATGAAAACTTAAATAAATATTCAGGCAAAACCCATGCTGTGTATAATGATTTAAAAGAAACAAACAGAAAAACTAAGATATTATTTTTTATTTTGATTTCAATGTCTTAAGCTTCAGGATTGAACTAAAGAAATCAAGATTCAGAAGTTATGTGATGCATTCATAGCATTCTCATTTAAATTAAACAATTTCAAACTTTAAAAATTTTTCAGGTTTTGTTTTATAGACATGCATCAAAACTAAAATACTACAGTAATTTCACTAATCAGTAACTTTGTGGCAAAATATGTTCTATCGAAAAACTATGATTGGTATCACCTACTTAAAGGAATTTAAATCAAGCAGGAGAAGGATATAATAAAACCTGCACTTCAGAAATTATGTACAAGAGTGAGATTATGCTATTTTCTGGAATACAAACAAACAAAAAACCTACTAGAAAAGCAGACGGGCTGGTAAATTGCTGATATGCAAAATGGCTCTAATTTTTAGAGAAACCTCAAATCATTAGGCATTAAAATGTCACTGATCTTCAATGGAATTTGGGTGCTTCTATAAAAATGCCATCCCAAACTCTCTAGCCATTAAACTTCTATTTCAAGCCATCTTCTTCAATATAAAATATTTTTGATTACCCTCATATTTTCCATAAATCTTTTCTGCCTAAGTGTTAAAAACCTTGCAAATCTCATCTGATTGTTTGCTAGGAAAGAGCATGACTGAAGACTATTGCTCCAGTTATAAACTTTTACTGAACTAGGTAATAGCACTATTTTTCCTAATTTTAAAAGGTTCTCAACAGTAAAGCCTACCATGTAAGTGTATTCATCCAAGCAGAAAGAACATACATGGTGGGTTTTTTTCTCCAGGTACTATATAAAATTTTCTCTAATGATCAAAATGGCAATATTGCCACAAAGCACTCTGTTTCCAAAATATATATGTATCCTCTGTGATATTGAGACCATATGGTGTTTCATAGATCATAATTATCTGTGAACAATGGAACTCACAGATACTACAGACCATTATTTCACTCAGTACTAAAAATATATTTGACATACAGTGCTCACGTTAAGTGTGCCTATTATGTCTCTGTTAATATACTCAGAATTAGGGCCCTGTAACCATGTAAAATGTTTCACAATATAGATAAATGAGGTGCCTGCACCAAAGGGATTTTAGAAGGAAGAAGAGTGAAATAAATGTGATGATAATTAAAAGCCAATACTTGCAGGCAAATATGTTTTGCAAAATATGTTGTGTTTGAATCACACCAGAGATGTTTAGCAATTTTCTCTCTTCTAAGAATGAAAGTGTGAAAATGAAAGGACAATTTTCAGAAGACTTTAATGTTGAGCAACATTATTTGAATGAAGGTTATTTTCTCTTTCCCCTCACTCCCGCAAGCTTCTTACGATCAGAAAAAACTGTCTACCACTGTACTACTTTTTGACTGTTCAGTAAGTGTAGTATGCAGAAGCTATCTCTATATCTATATTACAGCATGCTTATTTCAAGAAATCCCATTGTATCAGTTGCTAAAACACTAATCATTAGAGTAGTCTATTATTTGTGTTACAAGATCAGTTGGTTAAAAGCAGAAGTACATTGATTATTAAGAAAAAGAGTCTGATTTGTTTATCTATCAATTATTTCCTATCCTCTCTCCTTGCTTATGACTCCCTAAATAATACCTTTTCAGGCCTTCATATAACCTTCCTGCTCTAGAACTACTAATGCAAATATCCAAAAGTATAATTATACAGCACTGAGACTGTAAAATAATATGAAAGAACACAAGTAAGATACTGAGAGTAGTTTTAGGAACCAGAGCACAGGAAAGGAACTCACCATTTCACATCCTTTATGTTGCTTTTAGGACACAAGTCATAGCAAAGCAGGGCAAATATTAGTTTTCCCAAATTGGCAATTAAATGATTTGATGGATGGTCCTATGGCTGAAGAATTACACTGGGATTCATGATCATGAGTTCAATTCCTGTTTGTGTCACATTTTACCTTGATAGGAAAATTAAACCTATCTGTAAAAAATTCCTCCTATGGATTCTATTTGGAATATTTAGGTTGTTATTTCTTTAGGCACTGACAGATACTGAATTGGAACCCATCTTTCCTCTCACATAAAATAATAAAAAACGCCAGTAATTTTGTTTAGTTTGTAGACTTACAAGCTCAAAATAATAATAGTTGGTTAAAACACACTAATATTCACTACTACTTTCTCTCATATATAGCAGTACGCACTGGCCAGGATAGCAGCATTAAAGCACAATGCAAATCTAAGTATATAAACAGAACCCCCCATTAAATATCAGCTTTACAATAAATAAATCAAGCATGCTCAGACTCCTTATACAGAGGTTATAAAAAAGCATGGACATTCTCCCCACAACATTGGCAATATAAAGAGACAATATAAATCAGTCATGTGAGAATTACAGAGTTACTGTTTAGAATAAGCTTAGAATCTTTGCACAATACACTTCATTTCTGTTGGCTCCAGAAAACCCCTGAGCTCCACTTATTGTTATCTTCAGAGAATACTGACAGACTGCAAGATCTGTCAAAGAAATTTCCTTTCCTTTCTTACATGAAAAAGTGTTGTCTGATTTTTTTATTTTATTTCTTTACTTTCAGCCCTCCCAAGGCTGCAAATTGCTCACCTCTAGGTTACATTCAAATTCTTCCATCATCAAGGGAAAAATGAGAAGCATGAAGCTTTCTCCTACTCCTTGTCTCGAGTCAAGGAAAGGCAGTATCTCATCTTCCTCCATATGGGTGAGAGAAACCAGGGGCAAAGTTACACTTTAGTAATGGCTTTTAAAGGGCAACAGGGGACACCAGAGGGAAAGCAGCTTATCTGTCCCTGCTTCTCTTGGATCACCAAAATAAGAATATCCCTCATGGTTGCTTTGACTCTCAGCAATGAGGCAAAGGGAAATGGAGGAATTTTACACATTTCTCAGGTACCTTCTTACCTTCTATTTTGTGAACTGGAAATGTGGTATAGGTTTCTCTAGTTATTGGTGACTACCAGAATAACTTACAAAGTGCAACTGATATTAGAACAATTAATTCCGCTTTGCACACATACAAGTTTTTCTGGGGTCTTATTTGGTTTTGTGCCCAAGTCTTACCTCACTGTTTTTCACGAAACCTATGATGTGGAGACATTTACTAGGCTTAGTTAACCTAAATCTCAAAATGGTTTAACTGTGTGTCTGTAATATATAATAGTACAACACCACAGTACTTTCAGATTTCAGAATCTAGTTAATCCACCCATAATGTCACTTCCTCTGCTGGCAATATTATCTTTTTAATAGTAGTCAGCTGTTTTAAAATCATATCAACAATGAAGAAGTGTTCCCAGGAAAATTTGATTGGTTTAATAGGATTTATTTGCAGTAGATGAAGACAACTTTTGAAGGCACAAAGCCCTACATAGATCACTGATGATTTCAGAGGGCAAGTACACAGGGATGCTACCAGCAATAGAGGAAACACTTTTCTTAGACTAGTATATCTAATTTCAAGCACTGACAAGACTATTTTCTTCCCAAGCCAGATGAGTGCATGAGAAGTAAAGGGCAGAATATATACAAGCCTGTAATACTATCTGTCTAAGGTCTGCAGCTACTGTATTTTTCTTTCACATGAAGCCCATAAATTTCCAAAGCTGTCTACAGTAATAGCTGTCTTATACTTTAAAGATGCAATGGATGTCTCAAACTTTGGATGACAGACCATTTACAAAAATTGCTCTTAGTGATATAATACAACTACTCTGGAAACTTAGAGGCATTTGTCTGGAAAAGCCAATCCATTTCTGATGATTTTTGACACTCTAATATGTAAAAGTTTTTAAAAAAAAAGTGGGGAGAGGGAAGAAATAAAGAAATCAGGTGAAAAGTAAAGGTTTCAAGGTTCCATTTAAGGAAGGAAACCAGGGCCATATACTCCCAGATAAAGTTTTTCAATTTCACAGGAGGGCTAGAATGTGAAAGTTGCTTGTTTAGCCAACAAAAGAATATCATCCAGTTTGAACAGTTACATTTGCTTAGAACAACGTCCTAATGAAAATATAACTTTCTTAGGAACCCACAAAACTTTGAAAAAATCTCTAAATTTTCAGCTTACTTCTCAATTTGAAGCTTGCAGAGTACTAGCATGAAAGTGTACAGTTGCCAAACACATTCTTCATGCTATTGAATTAAACTAACACTTCTGTAACGAGTTTACGAATTAAATACACTCACATGTAAAGAAGATTCAAGTCGGTTTCAACTCTTTACATGACCTTCATTGTCATAATGGGACCATTGACTATTTTGTTTCATCTGCAATGAATAGAACTTAGTGTTGCCATTCCCAAGGCAAGTAATCAAATATTTTGGCCTTTTAAAATATACAGATATTTCATAATTCTGTCTCTTTTAAGTTTATGTTTCTCATAAAAAACTGGTAAGGACATATTTGGATTTCTAAAAAGGCAAAAAAAAAAATAATTGTAACAGCATGAATTCTCAGGATCGATAGCATTATCTTTGTGGAAATGAAACAGGCATTTCAAACTACTGGTGGAAACTTTCCCAGTTCTATGAAACATAGTGACAAGATAATAATTCAGTCAAATATCCACTGTTGTAGTTGTAATGAGATGTACAATATTCACCACCTGAAATATCTTGTAACGAATCTTAGCCTGTCAATCTCATTTTCCTGCTTCCAATGAATGACAGTTAACTAACATTTCTTTCCCAAATTAAATATTTTTATTTCCAGAAGAAAGATGGTTTTTTTAAAAAAATTAAAATTGTGAAGAAGGAAAATTTTGTGAGAGTTATTACATGACTGTTACATTGTCAACAATTTCTAGGAAGACATTTATATTTATGACTGTACTGGTTTTGGCTGGGATGGTTACATTTCTCCATAGTAGCTTGTATGGGGCTGTGATTTGGATTTGTGCTTAAAATGGTGTTGATAAGACAGGCGAGTTTTCATTACGGCTGAGCAGTGCTTACACAGTCATGGTCTTTTGTGCCTCTTACGCTGCCCTGCCAGCAAGTAGGTTCAAGGTGCACAAAAAGCTGAGAAGGGACTCACCTGGGACAGCTGATCCCAACAGACCAAAGGCAGATCCCAAAACATATGACAATATGCTCGCAGTAAAACTGAGGAGGAGTTGGTGGGGGGTCCACTGCTCAGGGACTGACTGGCTGTTGGTCAGTTGGTGGTGAGCAATTGTTTTCATTTGCATCACTTGCCTTTCTTGGTGTTTGTTTTCCTCCCCCCACCCCCACCCCTTCCTGGCATTTAAAAAAAAATTATTATTTCTTTTTAATTGTCAAACTGCTTTTATCTCAACCCAGAAGTTTCTTTCTCACTTTTACCATTCCAATTCTTCCACCATCCCACTGCACAGTGGGGACTGAGCGAGTGGCCGTGTGGTGCTTGGTTGCTGGAGAGGGTTAAACCATGACAATGACCTAGTTTAAAAGTGAGAAGCAGGAGCGTTTCACACCTACAAAAATTAAAGAACTTCAATGTTTTCTAGGATTTGAAGATGTAATATATAAAACCTAAGAAACTATTTTCCAGTCTGCAGAGTAGAAAGCTCTCTAGGTTCCAGATAACAATATATAAGAGTTCCCAGTGCATTCTGAAAGTTTATCAATGGAAGTAATTATAAAAGCAAATCAGTAACAACATCCTTATGTTTGTTCCAAGGGTATCTTCAAAAACAAATGTGATAACTAGGGTTAAAACTGTTGCAGTTTTGCCAGACCATCCAGAAAGAGATTGATGACCCACCGAGAGTTTCACAGAACTGAAAGTATGACATACATGCCAGCCTGCCACATCTACTGAAAAACTCCTGCAGAGGTTTTAAATGGGTACTTTTGATTCTTTTTATAAATTTTATACCTCCTATTAATTGTATATTCAAGATAAGAGTGAAAAAGAAGCATTTGGTTTAGCTTCAAGAGAGCCTTAGCATTTTTACATTACTTTGAAGAAATAGTTTGCAACCAGGATTCATGAAGAGTATTTTTTGTTGTTGAAAAAAAAAGTCCTTTTATGTTATATAATGAAATAGTGGAGTAAGTGGGAGGTGACAGATAGTGATTTCAATTGATAATGTCATGTGGAAGCCCAAGAGAATAGAAATTTCAATAAATTACTGTGGGACATTTAATACTAATTTGCTTCATAAATATTAAAAGTAAGTTTAGCTCCAATACAACCTATTAACATGAATGCACTCCTTCTATGGCTAAAAATGTTCATATGAAAGATTCTCAATTTAATAGCTGCTTAAAATAATTTCCATTAAGACTGTAACCAAAACCTACTCTAACTGTTTAATTAACTACAGAAGCAGTCAATTAAAAACATGAAATTAAAGAGTTACCCTCTCCTATAACTGTGATCCTGTTTTTATAAGCTACATTATGTAGTTAATGATTTTAACCTGCTCTTGCTCTAGCCATGACATTTATAAAGTATACTTGAGATCACATGCAATGCATATTAATTAGTAGTACTCAGTTATTGTTTGATCTTAGTCGTCCAAATTAACTTTAAAATATAACTTTTTAATTATAATGGACTTATTTTCCATGGTTTATCATTTATTGTACAGAAACAAGTTTTGCTAAGCAGGCACATAATTTATTTGTAATTCTGTTTGTTGTACTTTATTCTCTGATCTCAAAAACAGTGTTTAAAAAAAAAAACAACAACTATCAACAAACCTGAATTTCTTGCTAGGATATGCTGTCATAGCAAAAAATAAATACACTTCCTGAAAAGTGTCTTTTTAGAAAATTAAGTTTTTGTTCAAATTACTGAACTTCTTAAAAAAATAATTCATGTGTGGGTCTGTCTTTTAGCCAGAAGCAAAAGAACAGAAGAAAAGTTTAATTTTAATCACTTATTGTTTTTCAGATACAATGATGGCAAAGAAATCTACAAAAATCAAGATCTTTTTAAATTAAATCATAGCATTGGAATGGTATGCCTAATAAACCTGTGAGAAGTGTTGTCTGGAGGCTTATTGGGAAAGGACTAGAAGTACATATCACTATTGGTCAGCAATGTGCTTTAACCCCTCTATAAACACTGGACCTAAAATTTAAATTTTAAATCCTTAAATGTTTTAATTACTTTTCAGTACTTTAAATCTTTAAGATCAAGTACTACTGTTGATCTTTAATTCTTTAATCCTTAATTGACTAGCTCTGTCATGTCTCTTGGACAGTTTCACTTCAGTGAGGATGGCAAAATTCCCAGGAGCCAACCTTTTTCCATCGAAGAATTAACAGCAGGGCAATTTCTTAGCACCAGAGAGCCTCAGCAGCTCACGTCACTTTCCCAGAAAGCATAACCTGGGACTAGTCCATGAAGCTCTCAGTTAAAAGAGGCTTATTCCATATTTTCCCAAAAGCCAAGCATTAGCTGAAACGAGGATTTTTTTTTGATGGATCACTTCTGATATTAGGCAGAGGTCAAAGGAAATATATCAAATACAAAAGTAAATAATGTAAACATAAACAGGTCAGCTGCTGGACTTATGAAGACACTATAAATGAAAAATATAAATTACAGGCATTTGCAGTAAGAAGTTCTGAGCAGTGACTCATTAATGGCCTTCAACAATAGTTTTGTGGGAATATGATAACATAATCAGCTCTCTCTGCGCACACAAAATGACAACTAATGACCCAAATATATTATTCTATTTTACACGTTTATTTTTAATATAAAACACCTAAACAATGGAACACAGGGAGTTCTATCTTGCTGACAAAGCCTTCAATAGCATGGTTGAATGACAGATTTTTTTTTAAAGTGAAAACCAAAGATATTTGGGATTTAAACTGGATTTAGTTTCACCACCAGTCAATTAAAGTTCTTGTATCCTGTTGTAAGAGTCCTGAACAATTCTGTCTTGCTTTGGGGAGTTCAAAAAGCATTGGTTTTCACAGGAGACACAGAGGGGCTCCTCACATAATGTCAGGAAAATGACAGTGGCTCACAATACAGTATCAGTGCTTTCACGTAGTTGTAGCTTCCATATCAATATTCTACGTGTAAACTATAAAAATGCTTAGTGATGATGTTATTTCTATGGCTATGAATCAAATATTAACTTAAAGTAGTGCAAAAGTCTTATATGGAATAGAAGATTGCAAGCACAGGTACTACATGTGCTTTAATATATTTTTAATAATTAAGTCAGTTTTCCATTAGTTTAATTACAATTTTACACCCTCCTGATTAGAAAGCTAGTTTAATGATTTTTTCCACATTTTGAGCTGTGAATTGTGGTCATATTAACATTCTGTAAAGCCAAATAAAGCATAAACCTGAAGAACGTCTTTTAGGCAGAGTAAAGGAAGAGTTGCCAGGTTTAACCTGTAAAGCCAAAACAAAACAAAAAGCCAGACAGCAAACAATTGTACCTTTGCATAAATCATACTTAGCATAAGAGTAATTTTATCATTATTAAACTGTGCAATTCCACAATGAAAAAAAAATCAAAGAGATATTGTATAAATCAGTCTACAGTTATATTTAAAACAATAGATTAAGTATGTCTGTCTTTTGTATAGGTTATTAACACTGTTATGTTAAAATGATGCAGCCCACTGAAGTGATTTCCTGATGTGTGTGAAGAAGATGATCTTTTAATTGTTATCAGGAATCTAATTTACCACTGGGTATAAAATGAACACCTTAGGAGAGCAGTTATTATAATGAAACAGCATGTCAGATACCCCTCTAGAAAACAATGTTTTGATATCATAAATGACAGCTACAAATATTCTCAACATACGGAAAAAAAAAGACACAGGTCCAGTTTCACCAGAAGTGGCAATTTCGAACACCCTATTGAAGTTATAAGTGATAAAATGAGATGAAGACAAGATTGCTTCTGTAAATAAAATACATGCCTCACAAATTTGATAGACTTCTCTGAAAAGTTCAATAAAAACATAGATAAGAGAGAGATCCAGTCAATACAGCCTGTTTGGGTTTCTGAGAATTATTCAGCAAGGCCTTTAACAAGTCTTGGAGAAAGAAAGATGTCATTTAAAAAGATGGAATTCCCTTATATAAATAACCAACCAGTTAAGGAAGAGGAGACATAAAAAAAGAATATATTATAATTGTTAACAGTTGCCATGGATGACTGTGCTGGTGCTGTTCTGTTTAATAATATCACAAATGACTTACAAAAAGGGGTGAATTGCCCAGTAATGACATTTAATGATTGTATTCAAATATACAAGTACTAAATTTGAAGCATAAGTTGCACACGAGCCTTAAGTGACTGACTGATAAAAAAAGCCAGGAAATGGAATTCAACATACATAAATATAAAGCCACACACATGGGGAAAAAAAATACATTTGTACAATGAACTAACTACTAACACAAAGAAAATTTCTATTAAAATACCAGCTCATTGTTCAGTAGTCATCAAGAATGCAGACTGAATGGTAAGAATTACTAGGGAAGGAAGACCGAACAAATTACACAACATACATAAGTTACCATATACACCCTTCTGAACTAATGTTCAATTTCCATTGCATCCGTCTCAAGGAGAGTGTAATTGGTCTCAAAAAGGCACAGAGATTAATAACAAAGATACATAGTGAAGTGAAATGGATTCTGTACAAGAAACAAGTAGAACAGGACTTGAAAAGTAAGACCACCTAGCAGGGAGGGATATTATGCAGATTAAAAGCTACATGTAACACTGAAAATTAAGAAGGAAAATGTTCTCTGTCTAGATGAAGAAGGCTTCAGATAAAGAGACCTGTTAGGTGAAGAAACTGAGCTGCAGATAGAAAAAAGGTCAGTGGATATTGTCAAGAAGTGCCAGTAAAAGCCTAGATTTTCCTCATGGTCTTTCCCAGATAACAATACCGGATACTGTCTTCACTGATTTTACTGGAAGTAAGGTCCCAGCCTGATCATACCAAAACCTCACAGCTCTCCATCGAAAGGGAGTAAGACACTAAGGGAAATAAAACTGGATAAATTAAATTAGTCTGGGAACTACTAATGAAGGGAGGAAGTATAACAGAGTGAAGAAACAAGAGCCTGGGTCTGAGGGCTTTTCTGTGGTTGACCAGATATGGTTTTGTTAGCAAAGCAATTCTGTCGTATCTTCAACATTCTACAGAATTTGAGTTCATGTCTGTTTTGTGTATTTGTTATAACTGAGGGGTGAATGGCTACTTTGTGGACAGAACTACCCAGTCAAGCAGTACGCACTACCTTCCAACATGAACGGCAGGACCTTAGTTAAAAAACCAGCAATGGAAACCTGAAAATCTTAAAGCTCTTTTTGAAAGAGCAGAACTCCCAGAAACGTTATAAAAAAGTTATCTCATTTTCAAAGAAGAAGAAAAAAATCTTATGTAACTGCTCTTATTTTTCAGAAAACACTCCAAAAACAATGTTCCTGCTACCCATTCCAACAGTCTTTCCCCAGTGACAAAAGAAATTAGCTAATTTGGGCATGGACATTTTTCTTAATTTCTTTCATGACACTTCTGTTTTTCTTCTTCCTTTTTGTTTAGTGTTTTTAATATTTAGAAGAATGAACAAATGTGCTCCATACTATTATTATCTGAGTGAATATATACAGGACACTTAGATGAGTAGTCGGGTAGCTCCACCTCTGCTAAATGGCAGTGCCGTAGCTCTGTCTGTGCTCTTATCTTTCTCAGCAAAACCTTTCACCAGCTCTTTTACATTCTTTTACACTCTTTTACACTCTTTTACATACAAGTGCCTTTGGATTCAATAACTCTGTATTTTATGATGAAAAAAAAACCCAACATCACCAAAAAAGACCTTCAGGTTCTACTTGCAGAGAACACAAGAACAACTGCAATGACCATCAACTGTGCAGTCAAAGAAAAAGCTAATAATTCTGTCTTCAGAATAGGGTTTAACAAGCTTGCAGAAAATACAGCAGGGGGTGCATTCTTTGAATAACAAATTAAAAGCATATCAAACAACTGCTCATTAAGGAAGTACTGCCAATTCCATGAATCAAATGAGGCAGGATCTTACAGAAAAAAAACATGTATAATTAGACAATTAAATGACAACATAGTGCACACAAGCAAGACCAAATTAAAATATTGCAGGGAGTCCCTTGTTTTGTTTTGTTTTTAATTTTCTGAATTGCCTGCTTAATCTTTCGATCCTAACAGTATTGTCTAAAGATAGACTTGCTTGTTCTTTTTAGCATACTATAATCTTTGCACCATTTTCTATTAACCAGCATTTACAAGTTAGCTCAACTACACTAGAGAAAAATGCAGAGAAAAACACATTTACCATAAGTAGCTTTAGCAACCAAGAAAGTCCTGAATTAGTGGGACCTCTAACCCTCAACCAACTGAATCTACGGGCAGGACAGAACACAGTTATGTACTGCCATGCTGCATGCTGTGGAACACCTGAGAGACCTACACTGGTCTCAGAGCTATGACATAGACCTGTGGGAGACCCAGGCCTTTCTGCTGTGGCAGCACATTCTTAAGTCCTCTACAACAACCTATTTACTTACATTCAAACAATAAAATTCAACTGTGCCTGTACAAAGCTAAATCCCTGTATCCATATTCCCGCTTAACAATCAGGAATGCACTGTGTTGGTCAGTAGACACCATAAGTATCTGCTATTTAAGTCTGTTGATGTGCTATCTTTCTTTATAGCAAACTCACAATCATTAGTCCCTCCTTCATACTTCCTTCTGCATATGTTTTTACATTGCAGTCTGGCCTCTCAAAGGTGGTATATGTAGCAAGTACTGTTCTGGAAAGGGGCAACACTTACTGTTTGCTGAATAGCATAACATTGTCATAAAACCTGATAAAAACACCACAGGCAAAGAAAAGAAAACCACCTGTCCAGTGGAAATAAAGTGCATTTATTTTTTATTTTGAAAAACTAATTTTCAGCTAAAGATCTTGCCTACACTTCATTTTCTACAAAGCATATACACAGGGACTGGAAATGCCTATCTGGTTACTTTCTCCTCTTGGATTAATAGCTACCAGCTCAACATCTGTAAGTAGAACCAAGTGTTTAAGAAAAAGCAGCATATCCATCTGGTTTTACATTTGGATCTACCACTAACTTAAAATTCCTAAGCAAAATTAAATAATCTATGAACTGCTGTCGCTAGGGACATAAAACAAAACCAAAACCAAACAAAACCTTGAGAACAATAGTACTTCTAAAATTTACTGTGAGATCTATGAATCAAAGTTGTCATTAATACCAGTGCAAAATGCATTAATATTCAAGATAATCTCTTTCTATACTTTTCTAAATTATGGTTATTTTGGTATTCACTAGAGACACCACTATACAGATATACAGTCTACTCCAAACCCACTGTAAACAGAGTCATTAAAGGTGGGACAAGTTTTCCACAAAAAGCCACAATTGTGGATTCATATTCTTTCAGGAAACTTAACTCACACCTGTGTCATGAGAGCGTTCTGAAACTTTGAAACATCCAGATGATCTTCACTATATAGCCTTAAGAAACTTCCCAAACTGTCTTTTAAGTTTTTTACTGTTTTTGTGCCACAGCCACTTGGACAAGGTCTCTCACATTATTAGTTCAGTGCCTGTATACTTTGAATCATCACAGCGGGCAGTCTTCTTCCCCTGCAACAGTATAATCCTCTCCTAGTGCTTGCAGGATGTCATATGCAATATTTGGGTTCAGTTTTAATGCTACAGCATGCACTGCACTCCTCTCTCTCCTTTACATATTTATTCTCAGTCCCTCAGGAATGCTGAATACATCTAGTT
The DNA here is from genome assembly GCF_963921805.1 of Phalacrocorax carbo. Taxonomy (NCBI): domain Eukaryota; kingdom Metazoa; phylum Chordata; class Aves; order Suliformes; family Phalacrocoracidae; genus Phalacrocorax; species Phalacrocorax carbo. The sequence continues at coordinate 33,653,898 of NC_087548.1, forward strand.
TGAGACTGAACTGACAGTTTCCCACTACCCTCTGCAAACCAGCCATGTCTCCAAACAGAAGTAGTGCATGAAGGCAGACAGCAGAGAGGCTCTGAATCTAAGGCAGTGCTCAGGACAGAAACTGGAGTTACTGCAGTTTCCCAGGGTGAGGAAACAGACTGCCAACTATTTCTCTGAAAGATTGCTAAGCTCAGCATCACTAAATATATACAGATTATGTAGCTTTCTGGTGGTTTCTATGCGTGGATGTGTTTAAATATTGAATTACAACTTCTGTGATCAGAAAGCTGTAATATTATGAACTTTTTTTGTTAAACAAAATTAGGTTAATATGATCTTCTCATTCTATTTTACTTTTTTTCCCCCCCAATTATATATGATTTCAAGGATAAAAATTTGCACATTTGCAGTGAGAAATTCAATTTTAAATCCAGGGCAGGTTCATGAAGAGTACTCTAAATAGGAACATGTAGGGACCAGCATTATCTTTATCTGACAGTTGAGAGTCATCTGAAGTCAAAATTATGGAGTATTACTTTTCATTGATTGTTCATCAGCATAAGGTCTGGAGTTTATACAATGACTCCCCCTGCCTGAAATCGTACAGTATGAATGATCTGCCAGGCTTTCTAAGTCAAGCCATTTTCTTATGCTGATTTCTGTCACAGAGATGACACAGTTGGTCTGAAGTACCAACATTATAGTTTTGTTCCTCAGGTGGAGAAATACCAGTAATCTCTTTCTCCCTAGTTACTAATTCATGCACATCCTCCGACAGGTAAAAAATGGGAATTTTCTACATCATGGGAGCCTTCATTCACTCTCTATAGGTAACCTAAAGCAGAACTGGACACTGAATGGCTATTTAGGATATCTCAGTTTTAAAAATGTAAGTGCCCATGATTTAACCAAACATATTTTTTTTTTTATTGCATAGTATCTCTCCTTAAATTTTGACAGGGCAATTAATTAGATAACTTTGTTTGATTTACCTCATTTTCAAATACAACCACATTGTTCAAAAACTGTGTTACAGAGTAATACAGTCTTCCGTAACCACAGAGCATCCAACAGAAATTACTGGCTCCACTGTTTATACTTTTAACCCAAAAAAACACTGAAAAAAATGTGTACTTCATTAGTATTAAAGGTCACAGAGATTATATGCTATCAAGGTAATGAATTTCTGATTTTTCTACCCAGTCTACCTGTAAGTACATTCATTATACAGAAGGGAAACAAAACTTGCTCCAGGTGCACATGACTAGCTCATTTAGCCTTTCTCAACTGTCTTTACCCACCTTCCCCTTCAGCTTACATCACTTTTCTAGCTGCAGACAGTTTAGATCACAGACACTTCACAGTCACATGATTTTAAGTTTCCCTATGATGACTGTAGGTTTTAGACACTAAGCCCACTTAGGCATACTCTATTTTAGTCTGAACATTTCGTAGCTCGGCATAAATTTGTATACCAGATGCCGCCTTATAATTAACACATTGGGATTTGGGAGCTGTAGATTTTTCTGGTTACAAACTTTCCATCAAACCGACATCTGTGATTTATGCTTCCAACTTGCTTTCAATACATTTACATAATCTGTTCAATATAAGGAGAGATCATAAACTCTCCATACATATTTAGAAATAGATTCCACAGAGAGAGTTAAAACCAAATCAAGGAATGGTTTAAGCTTCTCTTTTACAGTGATAGTTATAACATCTATAATCAAACCTTCACAGAACAAAAATAAATTTTAGAATCATAGATTCAATCAGGTTGAAAAAGACCCTTAAAACCACTAGGTCCAACCAGAAACCTAGCACTGCCAAGTCCACCACTAAACCATGTCCCTAAGCACCACATCTATGTCTCTTAAACACCTCCAGGGATGGTGACTCAACCACTCCCTGGGCAGCCTGTTACAATGCTTGACAACCCTTTTGGTGAAGAAATCATTCTTAATATCCAATCTAAACTTGCCCTGACACAACTTAAGGACATTTCCTCTCATCCTACCACCTGCTACTTGGGAGAAGAGACCAACACTCACCTCACTACAACCTCCTTTCAGGTAGTTGTAGAGAGCAATAGAGTCTCCCCTCAGTCTCCTTTTCTCCAGATTAAACAGCCCCAGCTCCCTCAGCTGCTCCTCATCAGACTTGTTCTCTAGTTTTGTTGTTATTCTTCAGACATGCTCCAGCACATCAATGTGTTTCTTGTAGTGAGAGGCCCAAAACTGAACACAGTCTTTGAGGTGCAGCCTCACCACTGCCTAATACAAAGGGGCTCGATCACTTCCCTGCTCCTGCTGGCCACACTGTTCCTGATTCAAGCCAGGATGCTGTTGGCCTTCTTGACCACCTGGCCACACTGCTGGCTCATGTTCAGTTGGCTGTCAACCAAGATCCCCCTGGTCCTTTTCTGCTGGGCAGCTTTGCAGCCACTCTTCCCCAAGCCTGTAGCGTTGCATGAGGTTGTTCTCTGACCAAAGTGCATAATTTAGTCTTATTGAATCTCATACAGTTGGCCTTGGCCTTTCGATCCAGTCTGTCCAGATCCCTCTGTAGAGCTTTCCTACCCTCAAGCAGATCAACACTCCCGCCCAACTTGGTGTCATCTGCAAGCTTACTGAGGGTGCACTCAATCTCCTTATCCAGATCATTGATAAAAATACTAAACAGAACTGGCCCCAGTACTAAGCCCTGGAGAAAGTTTTGTTTCCTCCCTAGGAAGAAGGAGAAAAAAAACCTTACTATTTGCTTGGGAAATACTGTACCTGAAAAAGGAGCTTCAGAAACTGAAATTTATAACCTTTCTCTGACACTTGAACATTGCTTGTTATTTTGGAATCCCCCATTTTGGTTAGGAGCATTTCAGGAGCTAGGCTCCATTTCAAGAAGACTGGTAAAGCAGAGCACACCTGTGCATGGATCTGCAGTATGAACTTCATACTGACCTCAGAGTTGTGGTTCTTTCCTCTAGCCCACACAACTGCTGTTGGCATTTGGGCAGTTTCAGTGTCTTCTGCCTGGAGGATACATGTACTACTTTCCCAAAACACCTGCCAGGGCCACCCAGTAAATCAAACTGATCATGTTAAGGGGAAAGGTTGTTTGGTGCTCTGAAGCATTTCAGGAAGTAGAGAAGAGCAGGAATTGCTCAGGAAAGTAAGATAGCCTGAGGCTCTTTCCCTTCTCTCTTTCCCCTTCTTTCTCTCCTGGTATATGCAGGAACAGCAGCAGACTTACTGCCCCTGAGCCCCACATGGGACTCCCCCAAAAAAGTCGGTTTCTTCCTATGCTCCCCGAATCACTGCTAATTAATCAGCACTCCACTTTCTGCCCTGGACTCAACTGATTAAATCTGAACAGCCACAACATATTTGTCTGAGTACCTTAAAGTATATGTTACAATATTAGGGTTTATTCTATCTGGTGAACATTTCCATTAAGGGCTGAACCCCACTGGCTACTGACGAGGTGCCTTTACATCTTAACTCTGTACTACCTGCAATACCTTAGAAATTTTCTCTAGATGTTTTAGGAAAGAATCAAATATTAGAAGAACATTACTGTATTAATGGGGACTGCAGACTATTAAAAATTAACACTGTTGTAGGCAATATGAGAAAATTTTAAATATTATGATGAAAAGTGTGCATACATGGCTATTGAATTATTGGAAATTAATACTTTCACGATCATAAGCAGATTGCCTTTAATTAAAATAAAATAATTTATTAAAAACCACACAGAAAAAAAGGGAAAGGAAGAATATTGAAGATGCTTTTAGGTTCTGCTCCAAGCCAAATAATTCAGTAAAAAACACAAATAAACTGAATCAGTTACATGAGATAAGAAATATGAAGGAATAACACTGGTTTTCACTCTGAACACCATTGTAAAATCACCCTTCAATATGCCTTTTCAAAATATATTTTGATTAAAGTTTCCCAGCTACCTAACAGAATACTTTACTCTGAGCATTACGTATGCACCTAAAATCCCCATAACTACAAGTTATTTTTATTTTTTTCTGGAGAAGCTGGGCAGTGAATTATTAAAAAAATGACAAAGAAAACCCAGAATAACTCTTTTTCTAATGTCTTTGTTTATTAATTTTGTATCTAGCAGTTTCATCAGGAAAATAAGTCATGGAGTGTATATATAGATGCATACATTAAAAAATGTATATGTATTTGCCCCACTCAAACATGTACCTAGTTTCTAACTTGACATGGAAAGCAGAAAGATACTTTTCTCTTTTTGTAACACCAGAGGTCAATATTTATTTACATTTGTAACAGCAGGTTGCTATCCTAATGTAATGACAGGTGAACTACAAACCAGATTTATATTTTTGGATAACCTTAATTCACAGGGAGTATTTTGACTAATACCATAAAGGAAAACAACATTAATGTGAAGACAAGTCACTTCTAATAGGAAAATTACAAACCACTTGCTACAGCTAAAATCCAATACCTTTAAGAAAGACTGGTTACACAGTACATTTTTATTCATTAAAAGTCAAAGGTAGTATCCTGCTACAATCTCCTTAGAAAAATATTGTGGCAGATCAGGACCTTACTGTTCATAGCCACCACCATGAACAGAGCCTTTAAGAAATTCTGTTACAGAGTCACAGCATGGTGTTCACTTGGAGAACTGAAATTCACAAGACATACAAAGGGAGAGAGAGGCATGGCTCTTTGGGAGGTGTGTTGCTAGGGCAAAGCTACTGACACCCCCCAGAACCTTCTCTCCATGAGAAGGACAGAGAAAGGCGGGGGTTGCTGTGTCAGAGCTTGAGATATAAACCCGTGGAGAAAGGAAAAAGGACACCAATATAAAATGCTCTGTACTCCAGACCCTGTTGTGCTTGTTATCTTTAAGCTCCAATACCTTCCATCTATGACAATTACCTAGCACTTGCAGTTTTTTTTTCCCTCTGACTGATGTAAAATAGAATTCTGAGAAGTCAGCAGAAGTTTGATCAGCAACCTTTCTGAGTTTGTTCTCCAATGCTCAGAATCCATATTGTCTGATGGCTCATGCATAGTTTTTCTTAATTTAACACTATCTAGTGAAGTCTCCGGCCAAAGTAACAGCTAGTTTAAGAACATTGGAATTCTGCGTAGCTTTTTTTGACATTTAGACTTTTTTTTTGGACTTGGCAGTGTTAGGTTTATGGTTGGACTCAATAACCTTAAGAGTCTATCCCAACCTAAATAATTCTGTGATTCTATGGTCTTTTGCTACAATCAACATAGACTAAAAATATACTAAGAATCAGCAAGCAATACAGGCCAGCTACTTTCCTTGCTCCATTAGTTAATATCTAGGCTTTTTTTAATAATAGCTTCACATTAAAGGATTATTTGAAAGCACGTCCATGACCTCAGTTATTGGAAATGTGGCAAGTGTGGTGCCTTGCTACCTAAAGTCTTTGTAATTTAGGCTACCCAGCTGAGATTCACTGCATTGCTGCAATTACTGTATAACTGCTTTGTGAATTTCATCTTCTTTGGCACTGCTGAAGATAACATTGTGCAACAACTGATTTTTCCATTATGGAAAATTTTGCCATTACAAATACAGAAAAATAAAGTGCATAAAACATGGAAATATGTGCTTCATTTCCTTTTTGATGCAGAAAAAATAGCTAAGCAATACAGTCCAATATATGATCTAGTCTACTAAAATAGAACAAAACAAAGAAGTTATACCAGTATTAAAAATGTTTTCTTAGAGTGAAATAAATTCTGAAAGTAAAAGCAGTGAGTGAAGTGAAAGGAAATGAGAAATGACTGCATGGTTGTTTAAAGCTCTTTCAACAAATAATTACCTCTTCTCCTAATTAAAGCAAGTAGTACAGCATAAAGCCAGATAAAATATCCAGAATATCTACATAAGATTCAAAATAAGCATAGGGGGATTCAGAAAAATAGTAGCCTGCAGTCTATGAAACTAAAAATGAAGCAGAATTTTAACTTACTCTCATCAGACATCAGAAATGTCATACTGTTAATGAAATATTACTAAACTGATATTAAATTTAAGATTAAGGAGGGAAAAAAAAGGCAACAACCAATCAAACAACAAAAAAACCCAAACAAGAAAAGTCATCGTGATATTTTTGATACGTTTGAATAAGTCTTGGGTAGCACAGTGTCCCTGTTTCTGGGGCATTATACAGACTTCTGTAGACAATCCTACTGCCTAGAATTCTACAAGACTGAGATTATGAAGAAGAGAAGACTCAGGTTAGGAAAAGTCAACATTCCTTATTCAGATGTTTGCTTGGGTAGCAATGTGGTGAGGGTTGGCTGACATTACACACTTCAGATATTCGATCTTCAGCTGCAACATTATTTATTTGTATTTTATCTGTTTCTAGGAACTCTGAAGGAGTCATGTCTATGTTCTCGGTGTTTATTGCTTTGGTTTCAGTTGTATGGGGTTAAAAGCTGTGTGGCCAAAAAGCCTTTTGAAAACTCAATACAATTAAAGCGAACCAGCTAGCTCTGATTTTGAAAGTGCTAAATGTGTTTGGGGAAGCATCTTCATAAATATGTGTCAAAGCTGTTTGCCCACTTTCAGATGTCGCCAGTTTCCACATTTCTATGCCATACTGCCTGCAGACCTGGAAAATCCTCCCACACTGAAATCCACGCATGTACATCTAAAGCTGTAGACATGGAAATTTTGCCTTGCCCTGGTTTTCAGAACCTAATGTTGCTCAAAGACCACTGAGATCACTCATGAAAGCACCATGGCTTGCTGTTATAACCACCAGTAAAAAAGGATATACTTCAGATTATTCATCTCCAATTTACAGTTAAAAAAAATACAGGGAGGATTAGCTCTGAGTTTGCTTCTGAAAAAGCACAGTGATGTGACTGGTGAAGGCGGCTTATTATTTTTTCATGGGAAGGCACTGTAATCCAGGGGCAAAAAAGAAGGATAAAAGCATTTATGTCACGTTTTCACAGAATCACAGAATCACAGAATGGTAGGGGTTGGAAAGGACCTCTAGAGATCATCTTGTCCAACCCCCCTGCTTGAGCAGGCACAGTTAGAGCAGGGGGCACAGGGAAGGAGACTCCACAACCTCCCTGGGCAGCCAGTTCCACTGCTATGTCACCCTCAGAGTAAAGAAGTTTTTCCTCATATTGAGGTGGAACTTCCTGTGTTCCAACTTGTGCCCATTGCCCCTTGTCCTGTCATTGGACACCACTGAAAAGAGTCTGGCCCCATCCTCTTGACACTCACCCTTCAGATATTTATAAGCATTGATAAGATCCTCCTTCAGTCTTCTTTTCTCCAGGCTGAACAAACCCAGGTCTCTCAGCCTTTCCCCATATGGCAGATACTCCTGTCCCCTGATCATCTTGGTAGCTCTCCACTGGATTCTCTCCAGTATTTCCCGGTCTTTCTTGAACTGGGGGGCCCAGAACTCTGCCCACTACTCCAAATGTGGCCTCACTAGGGCAGAGTAGAGGGAGAGGATAACCTCCCTTGACCTGCTGACCACACTCCTTTTAGTGCACCCCAGGATACTGTTGGCCTTCTTGGCCACAGGGGCACGGTGCTGGCTCAGGGTCAGCTTGCTGTCCACCAGCACTCCAAGGTCCTTCTCAACAGAGCTGCTGTCCAGTAGTTGAGCCCCCAACCTGGTGCATGGGGTTGTTCCTCCCCAGGTGCAAGACCCTACACTTGTTTTTGTTGAATTTCATGAAATTCCCCTTAGCCCAGCTCTCCAGCCTGTCCAGGTCTCGTTGGATGGCAGCACAGCCTTCTGGCATATCAGCCACTCCTCCCAGCTTGGTATCATCAGCGAACTTGCTGAGGTTACACTCTGTCCCTTTGTCCAGGTCATTGATGGATATGTTGAACAGGACTGGACTCAGCACAGAACCCTGGGGAACACCACTAGTTACGGGCCTCCAACCAGACTCTGCCCCATTGATCACGACCCTCTGAGTTCTGTTGTTGAGCCAGTTGTCTATCCACCTCACTGTCCACTCATCCAACCCACACTTCCTTAGCTTGCCTGTGAGGATGCTATGGGAGACAGTGTCGAATGCCTTACCGAAGTCAAGATAAACAACATCCCCTGCATTCTCTTCGTCGACCCAGCCAGTCACACCATCATAGAAGGCTATCAGGTTGGTCAAACATGATCTCTCCTTGGTGAATCCATGTTGACTATTTCTGATAACCTTCTTTTCCTGTACATGCCTGGAGATGACCTCCAGGATGAACTGCTCCATCACCTTTCCATGGATGGAGGTGAGGCTGACTGGCCTATAGTTCCCCAGGTCCACCTTCTTGCCCTTTTTGAAGACTGGAGTGACATTTACTGTCCAGTCTTTGGACACCTCTCCTGTCCTCCACGACCTTCCAAAGATTATGGAGAGTGGCTCAGCAAGAACATCTGCCAGCGCCCTCAGCACTTGCAGGTGCATCCCATCAGGGCCCATGGATTTGCAAGGATCCAGTTTGCCTAAATGATCTCTGACCCAATCCTTCTCAACAAAGGGGAAGTTTTCCTTTGTCCCAATTTGTCCTCTCTTCTCTGGGGGCTGAGACGCCTGAGGGCCATCCTTAGCAGTAAAGACAAAAGCAAAGAAGGCATTCAGTAACTACCTTACCTGCATCCTGCATCACCAGGGCCTCTTCATTTTTCAGCAACGGTCTCACTGTATCCCCAGTCTTCCTTTTACTGCTGATGTATTTAAAGAAGCCCTTGTTACCTTTGACATGCATTGCCAGATTTAGTTCCAAGTGGGCCTTGGCCTTCCTCGTCGCATCTCTGCACACCCTGACAACATTCCTATATTCCTCCCAAGTGGCCACTCCCTTTTTCCTCATACTATGAACCTCCTTCTTCCATTTGAGTTTCTCTAGAAGCTCTTTGCTCATCTATGCAGGTGTCCTGGCTCCTCTGCCTCACTTCTTCCTCCTGGAGATGCACCGATCTTGAGCTTGGAGGAAGTGGTCCTTGAATACTGTCCAGCTCTCTTGGACCTCCCTGCCTTCTAGAGCCCTAGCTCATGGGATTCCTCCAAGCAGGTCTTTGAAGAGACCAAAGTTGGCCCTCTTGAAGTCCAAGGTTGTAACCCGACTCATAGCCCTGCTTCTACCTCACAGTATCCTAAACTCGACCATCTCATGGTCAGTGCAGCCAAGGCTACCCCCAACTCTCACATCCTCAACACATCCCTCCCTTGTTTCTTAGGATAAGGTCAAGCAGTACATCTCGCCTCGTTGGCTCCTCCACCACTTGCATCAAAATATTGTCCTTAATGCTCTGCAGGAACCACCTGGATTATGTGTGCCTCACCATGTTGCTTTTCCAGCAAATAGCAGGGTGGTTGAAGTCCCCCATGAGGACCAGGGCCTGCGATTGTGAGGCTACTTCCAGCTGTCTGTAGAGGGCTTCATCATCTTCCTCTTCTTGATCAGGTGGCCTATAGCAAATGTCCACAACAGTATCTCCCATATTTGGCTGTCCCTTAATTTTTACCCACAAGCTCTCAAGTTGTTCTCCTTCCACTCCTGGGCAGAGCTCGATGCATTCCAGTTGCTCCCTCACATAAAGAACAACTCCCCCACCTCGCCTTGCTGGTCTGTCTTTCCTGAAAAGCCTGTGGCCATCCATGACCACATTCCAGTCATGCGAGCTACCCCACCATGTCTCTGTGATTGCAATCAGATCATGGCCCTGCACACAGACCTCTAGTTTCTCCTGTTTATTCCCCATGCTGTGTGCATTGGTGTACAGGCATTTCAGAAAGGTGCTTGAGCAAACCTCTCGTGACTCCCTGTCAGGTTGGCAGATGGGTGCCTCAGTGCCTTTTAACAGGGAGTCACCCACTACGAGCACTCATCTCTTCTTTTTGCAGTACCTACTCTGTGCTGCTGGTACAGCTGCACCTTGCAGACCTTGCTCGTGGGTGTCTGCAGTAGCTAAAGCTACAAATCTGTTGCTGGTGGTGATACTGGGAGGTGGGGGTTGAGGCAGAGCCCTGCTTTTGCGGGTCACCAGGGTCCAAGGTACCTCCTCCTTCTCAGTGTTGTCTGCTATAGGGGCGTGGTTCTGGGGCTGCCTATCTATCTCTGCCTCAGTTCTACTAATATTAATATTAATCAGCCTTCTAACTGCCTCCTGCAACTCAGCCACCTGACGCAGCAGATCATCAACCTGTGCACACCTTGTGTAGGTACTTACCTTCTCACCAGGCCAGGGGTTGAGGCACATGTTGCAACCTACCGTCTGTACTGAAGCCTCCAGATCCGTCTGGGTGGATGCATCAGACCTCTCTGGGGATTTCACCATAACAACACTGGTATTCGCTCTGCGGCGAGTGCTCACCATCCCGGCAGAGAACTAGATCTAGAGAGCTTCCCAGGCTGTGGGGCTACAAGTGGGATGCAGCACCCTCCCTGCTTGCCCTGCCTGTGCAAACTGCTGCGCGATGCCCTGTTTGCCGCGCTCCTGGTCACTCGTGCTCTGAGGGGCCATTTAAATCTCCTGCGGTTGCTTGTTGCAACGCCCAGGCTGCATCAGCCTCCCTCGTGAGAGCTGCCAGGCCACTCTGTGCTCCCTCGGGCTTCCCTGGTTCTGGGAACCCCCTTGTCTGCCCCAATCTAGCACCCGGCTGCGGAACTCACCTTTGTTGCTGCTGCATTTGTTGCCGACGAACGATCTGGGTTTGATATAATTCACATTTCTCTTTTTTTTTTAACTGATTTTTACAGTGATTATTCTTTTGCAAGTAAGTACAAAGTAAAGCCTTAAATAGCTAACAAACCCGACAGATTAAGCTATGCACACTCACGCAAACAGGTGCTCACAGACACAGATCCTACACAGCTCAGTGTCCCTTACCACACCTGTCAATTCACACCTTAAAGAACTGAGAGTTGACTAAATAAGGGCTGATTACTCCCAGACTTCAAGAAAAAATGATTGCTCCAGAGTAAAGCTTCTGATGTTACAGAAAAAAACGGTTGCCTGATTGGGTGTAATCACACATACTTTTGGAGGGGCTACACAAGTAGTATTAACTACTAACTGGTGTTTGTAGAGGCCACCAAGAATAATTTTGTATCTTTATTTGATTTTGTAGTACAATTAATAAGGATTTCTTTAGCTGTGAATACAGGACTATATAAAGGGGCTTGTAAGAAAGATGGAGGGAGATTTTTTACCGGGATCTGTAGTGACAGGACAAGGGGCAATGGTTTTATACTGAGAAAGGTTAGGTTTAGATTGGACGTAAGGAAGAAATTCTTTACATTGAGGGTGGTGAGACACTGGAACAGGTTTTCCAGAGAAGTTCTGTATGCCCCATCCCTCGAAATGTTCAAGGCCAGGGTCACTGGACTTTGGGTAACCTGATCTGGTGAAAGGTCTCGCTGCCCATGGCAGGTGGGGTGGACTAGATGATCTCCCGAGGTCCCTTCCAACCCAAACCATTCCATGATTCTAAGATAATACACCCACATGCAGCTATAGAATATTTAGAATTACACAAAATAATTTTGAACTTTTGTAGTTATGTAAACTGGGTTGACTCCTTAAGAATACAGGAGTACTCTATGCAATAAATCCGCATAATACGTTTTTCTCACATAACGGCCTGAATACACAAGGATCTAAACTGATACAGAGCTGCCTTATATGTGGAGAAAAAGAAAATACACTCAAAATGCACCTTCTGAGAGCAGCATTAATAGCGTTCGGATGCAGTGAGTTGCAAATGTGTTTTCAACTTTCGTAGAATTTACTACTTAGGCAATGACCAAAGATAAAGTTATTTTACTCTGTAAAACTAAATGTCAACACAGAACAAAAATTTCTTGGGGAAAAATGTGGAAACTAGGAAGATGAAAATTAGGTCAGCCAGCACAATGTTTTTCAGACATTCTTTCTATTGAGATACATCCTATTGGGCCACACAATTCCTAGAGTGATGTAACCATTTCAACTGGTAAAATATAGTAAGAGATAACTAAAAAGTATATCTTACATACAGTTGTGATCACATCTGTGGATGCTTGGCAGGGAATAAAATGAGTAAAACATTAGTGCTCATATCTGAAACAACTACTTACAAGAGAGAAGAAATTAATCACTTGTAAAAATGCGGATTTCCTTTAAAGTTTTCTGAAGAAGGAAGGTCGATGGCCTAGTGACCATGTGTCACACGGTGAAATTGACTTCAATGACTGCTTCCTTACAAGTTCCGCTGGTCTGTGGACTGACACCAAATCAAGGTATGATTAGGAAACCAGCGTGTGTCTCTCTGTTAATTGATTGTGAATAGACACATATGTGTTTATGTATGCACAGGAGTAGCACAGATTTTTTCTAGTATGCTGGAGATGAAGCAGAAAATTTCTCCTCTAATTAAATAAGTGATTTTCCCAGCAGTTTGCAGAACAACTATAGCCAACTAATAGTTTCTTACATGAGTGCCTACAAGATTGAAAAGTCACATACTCCAGACCGAGGATCTCTTCACTTTTAAAATTACCCTTTTGCCCTAGGACATGGTTTTCTGGGATATGTACAAAAGGTTTAAGACTTCCATGCTCAAAATGCAGTATTTTAATTAAATAGTTAGATAAAAAACTCGCAAGAAACATAAATCTGTATGAGCCTGCTCAGAATTTTGGATCTTTATTTTGGAATTCTGTTGCTGCTTGGACTCCAATACCATGGCCGGCTCTTTGTTCCTGGTTCGTTTTTTGTGTACTAGGCCTTACTCACTGTGTATAGAAAAAGCAATATCTGCAATCATGGGATACTTCTCTAACTAGTTCCATTAGAACAAAAAATAAATTTGTAAGCATTTATTCCAGACTATGCACCATTAGGGTTTTTTGTTTGCTTGGTTTTTGTTTGTTTGTTTGTTTGTTTTCTCTGGGGGAGAGAAGAAACAGAAACTGTGAAACAATGTCCTTTTGGACACCTGATATACGCATGACACTGCAGACTGTGCTTTAAAGTGGAACATACATCCTGTCCTTCTGTTAGCAATGTGAAATTAATTTATACGGAATTCCAAAGTATATCTTAGTTGCTAAACCTTTTGAATTGTTTGCACTGTTTTTTTCTCTTTTACCTTTGAAAGTGTTGAAGTTAGTATTTCACGTATGTTCTAAAATATTTTCCCTCCTTAGTGTCTCAACCATTCATTCATTGACAAATCTTATTGATAATCAGCACAAAACTGGATTGCATTTTTTCCACACAAGTGCAGCTTGTAAGAACCAAGATAAAATGAAAAAAATTCAAACATCCTTCCAATCCAACTGAAAAGCAAAGTTTTTGACTGAAGGTCCAAAATGCAATGTGCAGTCCCAAGCAACAATGCAGCTTGGACAGTGACTGGTGAGTTAACATCTCTGCAGACACCAGGGGACACCAGGTTGGCCATGAGGCAATGGGTGGCCCCTGGGCAGCAATGAAGCCTCCTATGTCTGGGGCTACATGAGCAGAGTGCAAGCAGAAGGTCCAGAGAGGGTTCCTGCCCCACTACCGGGGACACATGAGATGCACTTCAGTGTTGTGCCCAAACTGGGGCTCTCCCAAACTGGGACAGACACTGATGTACTAGTGCAAGTCCCATAGAGGTGACCGAGGTGATTGGAAATTGGAGCACTGATTATCCAAGGAGAGGCTCTGGGAGCTGGGTCTGTTCAGCCTGGGAAGGGATGGCTTTGGGGGATCTTACTGGCATCCACAGATACCTGATAGAAAAGAAAATATGGAGGCAGACTTTTGTCAGAGATTCACCGTTACAGGATGACAGGCAACAGTTAAAAGTTAAAATAAAACAGTTCTGATTAAAGTTTCATATTTTTTTTTACTGTGAGGGTGGTGAAGCACTGGGCAGGCTCCCCAAAGAGGTTGAGAACCCCATACTTGGAGATACTCAAGACTTTACCAACAAAGTAATGTGCAACCCAGCCTAACTGAGCTACTTTGGCCTAGATGACTTTCAGAGGTCAGTGCCAACCTAAATTATTGTATATATTTTCTATGTACACATTTTTCAGCATTAAGAGCAGTTCTTATGTTCCTTACTGTACAAGCTATTATAAGAAAACTTATTTATTTAAACTTAAGTTTATGTCAAAATACATTGAAAATTGCCAAATCAAAAACCAGGAGAACTCTGGTCCCAGGCAGGCCATTACAGGCACCTTTGGTACCACCTCAGTACTAGTGAAATATTCCGTAGACAACTTTCCTCCTTACTGAAAGGAAATAGAGTTAGTTGTGGCACCTAAACAGACAAATACATGATAGAAGAGATTCAATTTTTATGTTTTTAACTGTGAAAAGGGTAACATTTTCAAAGCATGCATATTATTATTGTTATTGCTATTATTATTACATTCAGCAATATAATAGATTATAATTCTTGAGTCAAAAAGCTCAGTGTAACCATAGAAATGCTGGTTTACTGTTCAATCAGTTTAAAAATAGGTGCTATGATGGATATGTAACCTAGACAGGAGATCAAGATTGTCCCTACATCCTCTGTGGTTGTCTAATATTTTTGACGTGGACCATGCAATGAAGAGTAGACTTAACTGAAAATTGCAGAATAAAATATTGTATATTAAATTTCCAACCTTTTGTTATAGGTCATGATCAAGAACACCTGTTAATTCCTCTGTATCCATAATGCTATTTATTAGTTGCGTTGTATTTTAAAGGTACATCTGTTTACCCATAAATAGAAACAAAATTATTTATATACTGATATAATGTAGAATTTATACTCAGTGAAGCAAATTAAATAGTTCCGTGACAGTCCTGATTATGCATGAATGAATGAAGTAATCCAATTAAATTATTTATCAAGTGTTTGCAAAGTGAATGATTTAGTTTGACTACATAGCCTTCATTTTTTTAAAATTTGTAACCAAGTAATGAAAACATGAAAAACCCTATTTAGAATTGATAAAGAAATAGTCTACATTTTAGACTACTAATGTTCTCCATAGCATTGACAGAGATAACCAGCTACAGAAAAGCAACTGGGAGATCTGTCAGTATTCAGAAAAAACATCCAGGAATCTCAACTGAGTTCAAGTTAAAGAGGACCACAGGTGATATCATAATCTAATTTTCCATCGTACTGTGCACTTTTACACCTGCTGAATAGAATAATAATGATTCTCTGCCAAATCAAAATGGCAATGTTTTATATGTGCTTTGCATGAGGATGAGAAGATTCAAGAGAACGGAAGAGGTACAGAAGAGGTTTAGGGACAATTTAAAAAGTTGTATGATGTAGGCCAAGATAGCCCAGTTAAATAAGATGAGAGTTAATGGTTGTAAAGGAAAAATACATAATAAAGAAGCAACTTAGTGAAATGCCATACATCCATAGTATACTAGTTTATGCAGACAGAAATTGAATCTATACTTTTAAAATATTTTTTATGCTTTAAGTTATGACCATAAATTACATCACATCATGAACAACAAGTCTAGGATCTTCTTTTTTCAGTAAATATTCCCTCCCAGTGAGAAACACCTTATCGTGAACAATTAACAAAATCCAATGTAGTTCGTCAAAATCTTGCTGTAAGGTAAAGAAAGAGGGAAAAAATGGTTTGTTACTTAATTAAATATAGATAGAATTAGTATTGGTAGTGTTATATACAATACATAAACTTGTATTCCTCACTGAATGAGGCATTACAACGAAACAACTGTATCACCTCTCATGGATCATGCTGTAATTGCTAGTTTACCACTGCGCATTAACAACTGGTTTTACTTCATTAACACCTGCCTTTTCTGCCAGGGTTTTCCAGAAATCATCCATGTTTTCTGCTTGCTATAATGTATTAGGTATCAATGACAAATCAGCTGTCCCAAGCACCACTTAGCCTCTTAGCTCAGCAACTCTGAGACTGTTCCTACTTCAACCCTTCTTTTTCTCAGTCATGCACTGCAGTCATAATGAAGTCATCCATCCTCCTGACAACAGAGACGACCTTAACCCTTTGATACAAGTGTCAACTACACAGTCTTTAAATCCAGGAAAGGTAGAATTGCTAAGAAAAACATTTAATGCTACAAAAGGCATATTTTTTGTCAGGTAGACAGACTTGCATGCATGTACGAGCACGTGCCATACATACAAACACTTGTATATCTACTATAATTTGTTTGTAAACAGCATCTGATAACACTACATAATAAAGGGCAGGGAGGGGGGACAGGCGGTTTAAGCATAAGTCAGGCACAGCTGCCTTCAGGAGGCCATCATATAAGGGCTCCAGCAAGACCTTTCAGTCGTGCTTCTAAGTACATACTGTGCAATGCCAAGAGAAAAAGGATGGTAAAATGTTAGCATTTAAAATGGACAAAAACTCCCATTTTTCCACCCAGAGGGCAGGTACTTTAGTTTTTCCAAGTAAAATAACTCAGGGCTCGGTCGATTACAAAAATAAGTATACATTTTTTTTTCCATTACTGCATGCATTCTACAAGAAGACAGCAAGATGACCAAAGTCAGGGTCCATTTTCCCTCTGAGGTACTATTATAACAAACTTTCTTTGGGGTTAGTATGTGTACATGGATATAGTGGAAATATCTTTCATAAGTTTTTCTTATGAACCAGAAAGTAGATGAAAAAGCAGTTGTAAAATGTGTTAAATTGAGAAAGTTAGTGACAGAGCTGGACAACAGAAAACAATCCTGGAATACTTTTTTTTGGTCTGAAGCTCAAACAAGATTTTAATGTGCATTTACATTACACAAGCAATAAGAATGATGTTGCATTTTACCGGATACCATACAAGTATGGCATGAGATTGAATGTTTCCCCACCATTGCCACAATCTTACAATGCTAACAGACAATCTAACACCACAGATTCAAGGGGTGTTTGATTTCATTGCAAGGCAGTGTTTCCACATCTGAGTTTAAGTACCTTACATCACAGAAATTTATGTGAAATTTGCAGCTGAAGCAAGGTCTCCTGATTGCCCATCCAGTGCCTCAGCAACATGACAATTGTTTTCTTTGTCTAGCTAATTGCCAACATTTTCCTGGTCTCACTGCAAAACAAACTGTTTAGATTTACATTTATGCTATCTTCATTTAATCTAAATAATCAGCTTCCACTCTGAGTATTGTGACCCCTCCTTTTTTTATGTACTGGTGTGTTCTTGGAGGATTTTAGCACAGCTTTTGATTTCATTTAATTTTACCTCAATCTCCCTAGGGAGAAAGAAGTAGTACTGTTAATGTCAATTTCTTGAAGCCAGCAATCCCCTTATTCCTACGTTCTTTATTCCTGAGAAGAGGCATATCCTTTGTTTACAATTGATTTAACAGTGAAAATATTTAAGTATCATTTCTTTGTAGTAGCTAGTAAATAATAGTTATTACTAACAAATGTGTATTACCTTTCTAGGCACCTTTTCCAATTTATTTAAACCCATAAAGGTAATCTACTTCATAGTAACTACGGAAAAGTGTATTCATTACTTTCATCTACACTTAAAAAAAAACATGTCAAAATTCCATGCCTGGAAAAGAGGAACAAATTTCAGTCTACAATGTTTTCATGGCAGATTAAAATTCTTGGGTCTGGTCCCTAAAGGTTTTTATTAAGCAAGACCTTTAATGTGCTCAACAAAAGTTCAGGTTTTGTAACAGCTCTTCATTAAAGTTGAGTTCAAAGCAGCCAGCCTCATGCCTTATTACCAGAAAATGCTGGTCAGGGAGCTTTGGGTTTAACACCATGTTATCAAAAACAGTCAGGATTAAGCCATGGGATATCCCCATAATTACTTTACCTACAATAAACCTAGGCTTAACTGGAGAAATAGCCTGTCAGGCTTCCAATTTTTATAATGTAGCTACTCAAGTATCAGGAAAAGTTGATCCCATTCTCCATTTTCTCCCCATTGTCCTTTAACAAGGACCACCATTTGTAGCTAAGGACTTCCTACCGATGCTAAAGGTAGATTCTGAACTGATCAATTAAAAAAGCTTATTTCCAGGCGTCCATTAGATTCCCATGTGATTTGCTGCTTCCCCAGTGGTGTGAGAACCTGGTATTATTTAAAATAAATTAAGCATACTTTTTTATGTGAAAGTGCTGAGTGACTTGAGACGTAATCAGCAAAGTAAGGAATAATCATTTCGGGAAACTCCTTCAAGATTTTGACATAATATGGCAGGACTGTAAGGCGTATTGAGCTGATTAAAAAATTGGAGATTATGTATAGAAAATCACAATACCTTTTAGATTTGGGGTACACATATAATACTTTTGTTTGTTTTAAATTGTAGATGTCATACCTCACTTATTTGGCTTTTCATTTATTAACATGATGGATTTTCAAAGGAAAGGTCAACTTCAAGAAAAAAAAAGGTCAGTGTGCATTTTCCTAATAATCAAAAAAACCTTCTGAGCCTTATGAAGAGAGGAGAAAACACCATGACTGCAACAGCGAATTTTGTGGGAAATTAATGGTACACACACTTCAAAATTTCATAGTTCTGTTCTAAACTGAAAACTCAGTGTTATGGAGACATAGCAAAAATGTCCTATCCCTCTTAAGTAGCAAACCTTTATTTTCTTACTGTAATAACATAACGTGAATTATAACGATAGTGCAGACCAAAGAAATGAAAAAGCATTAATATAATCAAAACCTCTCTAGGGGCTACTGTCATTACCCATTAAAAGGTAACTGACAAGTTCTTCTTAATTTGCTATTAATCTTCCACATGTCCCCCACAGTTTAACACGGCAACATTTTATTTAATTAGTATGCTCATTATAACTGTTTGTCATAGTGGTTTGTTTAGTTGACACAAGTTGTCTAACACTGAATGTACAGATGGCAGAGTACCAGTGTCTAGTCTCAGAGGAACTATTTGACCACTGCAGTAAAAGAGCAATAAACAAAATAACAACATTGCAGCCCACTCCAGTTTATGTAGGCAGTCAGCCTTTTATCGCTGTAAAACCTTGAAATGGATGTATGAGCGCTGCTGCTATAAACAAAGAGTTGTTTACAGCTTTGGGATGGCAGATACCAGTGGCCTAGAAGCTTCAGCAGCCTGAATGTCAGAAACTGACTAATGTGGAGAAACATACTGTGGCTGGTTTTATAGAGAATATGTTTTATAAACCTCAAGGGACAATTTATCACAAATTCATCCACTCTGCTGCAGATTGCTGCCTTAATGTAGAGCGCTGGATTTCAGTCCACATATCAGCTCAGGAAAAGAAGGGAGGGGAATCAAAGGGTACTAGTTTCTCTTCACTTAATCATGATAATTCTTGAATTTCTTCATTAAAAATGTATTTTAAATGCCTATTTTTCCATTTGTACATAGAAAATATCCTGTGATTTATAGGTAGTTTATAAGAAAAAGTCAAACCTAGTTGCTGTTATATCCTTTTTCAATCCATCCTATTTATTTGCATGTGGTTGTTGAAACTGCATGTATGACATTTAATAACAAAAAAAACATGCTACTAATAGGCTGACAAAAATGCATCTGTACTCTCATATCAGAAAAAAGTATTTCAAGAGCAGAGAAAGAAAAGGGATTCTGCACACACAGGCTTTTTTATTGCCTTGTTAAATCTCAGTGTCAGAGGCCAATAAGTAGTCACCGTTTTCCTCCCTCCCTTGACAATAATGAGATGGGTGGCAACTATTACATTTACCATTAAGTTTCCTTTACCTTTTCTCTTTGCACAATATGTGACACATAATTCAGATTGGCAGGTGCTAAGCATTGCATGGAAACTTTACAGTTACATTTGGGACTAAAACCTGTTTTCTTTCCACTAATACACATTTCATACCAATGTAACTCCACAGAATTACACAAAAATTATACTGACGGAAAATCTAAGACAAGAAAAAAGATCTAACACTAATGTCACTTAAGTCTTGCTTCCAAAGTAACATTTTCAAAAGCCCTTAGGGCAAGATCCAAATCTGCAAAACATTTCTTTCATTACTATATTGATACTCTAAACCTTGAATTTTATGTGGAAAGTTACTCCAGCTCTTGGTTTTTTGTTGGTTTTTTTTGAAAGCTTCTGTTAAAATATTTTGTACAAGTTGCACAAATTCAATAGCATAACTTCCTAACTTCCTTCACTTTACATACTTTGCTGGAAAAGTTACACAGCTGTTTGCACTCTTCCAAATTTGTAGCTGAGGGATTATTTCAGCATTGCTTCCAAGGGAATTTGAATTTTCAGTGATGGTTTAGGCTGGTAAACCATGTATAGGCTCACTGTATCCACATGCTTGCCCAGCACTTCTCAAGCGTTTGCCTATTTCTGAATCTTTGCCTCTCTGAATCTGAGACTTTGGCTTTCTCAAATAGAGGAAAATTATGTTTTCATTATCAGCAAGATTTTGGAGACAGCTCTAAACAAAATTGGATTGGCTGAATCATGTTGGTATATTTTTCATAATAGAATATAAGATTAACTTCTATAAGATGACCACGTGGGCTTTGTTCACCATATTAGGCATTAAGAGAAATCTACAAAGGGATATACTTGCAGGTAACTTCTGTACAGGTTTGATACGTTACTCCTACTTAAAATCTCAGTGAGGCTTAACAGGAGATTTTGAGACTGAATAACTGTGGAATGAAAACTTTAGTAAGATATCAAATTATTTCACTCTGGATGCCCAGGAAGAATAGAAAACAGAGAGGACAGTCAGTCTCTCTAAATTCAATGTTGACAATACAGATGATGAGATGAAATATAGTATAAAATGCATCAGAGTATATGATTCTTAGAACACTTAAAAGCTGGGGAGGAAAAAAAAAAAACAAAACTTTCATGGGATTCTATCACACATCAAAATTATAAGTTGTATTAGATAGTCACAAAAATATTTTAACACATATTCTATTCTCTCTTTAGAAGGTATATTTCATGGTCAAAAATAAAAGCTCCAAAATAGGGAAAGTAAGAAACATAAAATAAGCCCCCAAATAAAGGAAATTTTAATTCAAAATAACAGCCAAGCATAAAGCTGAACTTCCATTTTAATGAAAAAGAGATTTTGAGAAAAAACATTGATTTTGGAGTAAAGGAGATCTAGCCAAGGGCAATGTTAATTTTATATATAAATCACGAGTCAGTCTATATCTTACTTATTAGATAGATATATATATAGATACTTACTAATAATAACACTGAGAAATACACCATGTGCCAAACTCCACATTTCATTATCTTTAGAGAACCATACCATATATCAGTTTAGGGCTTTTCTGTATTTAAGAAGAAGGAATATATTCCCTTGATCATACTATGTTCCTTATACTATATTTTGAGTTAATAATGACTTTATGACTTAGCCACATTTTTGAAGTCTTTCACTTTTTCATTCATTCTAAGTAAATCTAATACTAACAGGAAAATGTGAATGATAGCCTAGAAAACGTTTTCTCAGCAATAACAGGACATTCAACACCAGTACAAGGTCTCTCTCATTTTCTGCTTGGGCAGTGTTGACCTCAACATCAGTAAACAGATCTTCAAAGTTGACACACCAGTGGTGCTCAAAGAGCTGGTTTGAACTTTTCAGCTGAAGGCTAAAATAAGAACAAGCATCAGCCCCACTGGCAAAAGGAACGCAGGTGGACTGATAAAAATTACTGCTAACAAGACACCACCTTGATATGATGCCAAGTAATGCATACTCATGAGACAATGCCTGGAGAAATGTACATCCAAGGTACTGGATGGGAATAAGGGCATTTCTGCATTCCTCCAAGCCACTTTATCTTTATTTTGGAAACCTGCCACCATGCTCTGTGCCATCCCAAGAAGGAAACCTAGAACTCGTCTGTTCCTGCTTTCATTGGTCAACCACATAACATATCTAAAAATGTTGGAAGAAGAAAGCTGATAATGTTTTTCTGACTTCAAGGGCAAAGGCACGGATACCACCCAGAAAGTGTTCTTCAGCTTGAGACATGCACAGAAGTGCCAGGTTCTGCCAGGCACTTTCTTATGGTGTGCAGCTTCTCTCTGTTAAAGGAAAAATATTCATAAAAATGAGAAACTGTGAATAGTGACGCATCCTGGCCAGGTGTATTTCTGCTGACCAGCCACCTCACACAATGTGTAATGACTCACAAGGCAGATTTTTCCTCATAGTTTGCAATTCATTGGACAGAGAGAATGTCCTCTCTATGACTAAGGACAGTCTGGTCTGGCACCAGCTGTGTATCTCTGAGCATATGGGGGGCTGGGGGGGGTTAAAAAAAAAATGAGTAATTTGCAAGAAGGCTTTCTTGGAAGCATGTGATTACTCAGCAGTAGCATGGGACAACAGGATAAGAAAACAACTTCCCTTGAAAACAGTAGGAGTATAGTTCTGTGCTGCAGATGTAGACATGGATCTCTCTGCCGATAAAGCAGTAAGAAAAAAGAAACTGACAACCCTCTGTTACTTTTATACCCCAGAGAACTACCCTAACAGAGATACAATAATTGTCCTGTCTTCCATAAGTGATGTATATGTAACCATAAAGCATGTACTGGGCCCACATTTTCTGTTCCTCAAAACCTGTTCATATAATCCGGACTTCAACAGATAAATACTCTATATTTATCCCAAATACTTTCTTCTTCATCCTACCAAATATCACGTGAACTTGATACTCCAGTTCACTGGTAAATAGTCTGTGAAGCAGTATTACGCAAGGATTTTTTTCACCTCCTTTTGTTTTCCCAAAAATGAAATACTGGGAATAATAAGACCAGAGTCTTGACATCAGTACTAAGGGCTTGTGAAGTCCCACTATCCACTCTCCCACTCTCCACTGCCACCACCTTGAACAAGACAAGGAGCTAGTTTTTATCAGTTAAACAACTGAAGAGCAGTGACTGCACACTCTGATGGGAAACTGAAAGCCGATTGAAAATGAGACCTGGACAGGCTGGAGAGCTGGGCCAAGGGGAACCTCCTGAAATTCAACAAAAACAAGTGTAGGGTCTTGCACCTGGGGAGGAACAACCCCATGCACCAGGTTGGGGGCTCAACTACTGGACAGCAGCTCTGTTGAGAAGGACCTTGGAGTGCTGGTGGACAGCAAGCTGACCCTGAGCCAGCACCGTGCCCCTGTGGCCAAGAAGGCCAACAGTATCCTGGGGTGCACTAAAAGGAGTGTGGTCAGCAGGTCAAGGGAGGTTATCCTCCCCCTCTACTCTGCCCTAGTGAGGCCACATTTGGAGTAGTGGGCAGAGTTCTGGGCCCCCCAGTTCAAGAAAGACCGGGAAATACTGGAGAGAATCCAGTGGAGAGCTACCAAGATGATCAGGGGACAGGAGTATCTGCCATATGGGGAAAGGCTGAGAGACCTGGGTTTGTTCAGCCTGGAGAAAAGAAGACTGAAGGAGGATCTTATCAATGCTTATAAATATCTGAAGGGTGAGTGTCAAGAGGATGGGGCCAGACTCTTTTCAGTGGTGTCCAATGACAGGACAAGGGGCAATGGGCACAAGTTGGAACACAGGAAGTTCCACCTCAATATGAGGAAAAACTTCTTTACTCTGAGGGTGACATAGCAGTGGAACTGGCTGCCCAGGGAGGTTGTGGAGTGTCCTCCTCTGGAAATATGCACAACCTGTCTGGACTCAGTCCTGTGCCCCTGCTCTAACTGTGCCTGCTCAAGCAGGGGGGTTGGACAAGATGATCTCTAGAGGTCCTTTCCAACCCCTACCATTCTTTGATTCTGTGGAAAAGAAAAAAAACAGGGTTCGGAGAAATTAGTTTGGATGACCACTGTAGCATGCTACCCAACTTAAGACAGAACAATAAGCAAGGTCCTAGGCAGGTTTTGAAGTTAGAGGTCAGAAGACTATCTCATCATATTTAGCTAGTGGGGTCATGATACCTTCAACTGCTTTGTTGCCTGACCCCTGTGCTGATCACCAACATGTCCATTACACCTGGGAGAGCAAGATCTTTTTTTCTGAGTTGAATACAAGCATGAAACTCAAATTACAGAATTTTCAAAGGTCACAGGCTCTTAGGCAAGTCTTTCAAGATGATTTAGATTGATAGACTTTTTTCACAGGAAGAATTCATGGCCTTAAGACACTTTGATGTATGCTTATATATTGCTGGCTACATTATGTTGGTTTTACCTTTAGTCAGCCTCCTCTAAAGTAACATTAGAGCATATATTCGACCCCTCTTTTTTTCTCCACCTTTGGTTTCATGGCCAAGACAGACAGATTTAATCCTGATTTATTACAAATTTTCTATCTTAAATTCACTATTTCTTCTCCTCTAAGGAAATCAACTTGCATTCTTTTAACTCAGCTCACGGTTTTCTTTTCATTCACAAACCAGACTAAAAGATTTGCCAATGTCATGGTCCACCTCAAGTCTCTCATTTTCCCCTGTACTTCCATACTCAGATCTTTTAATTTCGCAGAAAGTCCCCACCAGTTTTTTCCTGTGTCTAGCTGTCAAGACTTTCCCATTCATTCTTTTTTGTCTTTCTTGGCAAATAACAGGAAGGATCTCTCACTATTTCCCGTGCTCCTTTAGCTTCTGTTAAGCCTCATAGAGGAAAAAACCATAAACCTATTTATTTATATGTATGTCAAACCAGTTAAAAAGAACAGTAAATTCACTGGCTGAAAGCAAAATATGGCTGGATTAGCTTTCCATTCTTGAAAAGCCTGGTGACTTCATTTACTTTTTTTGCAACTGAAATGAAATAAATCAGCTGGGTAGTCTCCCACCAACATTTAGTAGATCCTTTCTCACATCACAAAAGCACTACACAATTTGGCACTGTTCTGAATGATTGGCAGCTTCTACTCAGGAGAGGCCAAGGAATAAAATGCCAGGGAAAGAATTGCCAAGGGCTTTGCAGGTCAGTGCTTTGGCAGAACTATATGGGAAAGCTTGTTTCGCTCTTGGGAAATGCTATAAGTTGCTTATATTCATGTAAAATAGAGTGCCACTAAATAAAAAAACCAACAACAACAACAACAAAATAAAAAAAAAAAAGCGACAGGATACTCATTGACAAAAGTTGATGGGAGAAGAAAAGAGAAGTATTCTGACTCCATTCCCCCTACCTCTTCCAAAATATAGCTTCATAATGGGGAAAATATTCCCGTTGCTGAAATGCTAATGTGTTGGCTGCATAATTTTCTGACCTTTTTTATCAGGAAATAACATTTAAAGTAACACGTCAGCAGATGTATTAAGTACAGCCTCAGACAACAGTAGTATTACACCGTTACTTCAGCTGTGAGTGTGGAAATGCTCTAATCATAAAATGACAAATTCCTAAATTCCAATTAGTGACATTAGGTAGGAAGAAAACAACAGGGATAAGGACAATTAATATTTCGTATACTTGAAATGTACTTGGAAACCAAAATGCTGTGGCTATCTTGGGTTTCTGATTCTGACACTGACCAGTTATTTGTATGATAGGAAGGTAATTTACATGTCATTTTTTACTATCTGTATTGCTAGAACAGTAATACTTCTCTCTCTGAAGCATGTCCATTGACAGAAAGCAGGACAACAACAATAATGTGAACAACGGGTAAGAACTTCCACCTATTTTAAAGGGCTTATGATCAGTTTGAGTACCCAGTACCACAGATTTGTGGATGTGTTCATCTTTGGTTCACGCGTCCATCAGATATGTGTAGCCATACAGCCCAATAAGTATGTTTTTGCCATTGTTGCTGTAAGAAGTCCACATACTTTCTGTTAAACTAAAAACACAAACCTCAGGATTTGTTATGCTTTCTCTAAACTTGTTTTGGACTGCCTTGACCTCTGTTTTAGCTCGCTTAGCAGTGACAGCAATTGTCTAACCACCAGATGACTATTAAACACTTTGTTTTAGCTTTTGCTGAGCTTAGTACAGCTATATTATGTAACTCCAATTACTATTTATGTATCTCTAACTAATAAAGAGTAATAACAAGCAGGATTCTGCATTGGATGAACTGTCACCCTAAAATAAAAATGTAGTGTGGAAGAGTACAGGCATGGACGGGTAGCAGAGGCTTTGGAAGTACAGGTGCAGGATGATATGGGAGCACCCAGGCTATAAGCAATGCAGAAATAGTCAGTCAGCAGGCATTAAACAAATGCAATCTTGGGAGCTAGATAAAAACAGTTTTAGAGACTACAAAGTCCACAAAAGTGCATATCCAGCTTAAGAAAAACACATCAAATATAGTCAATCGTTCACATATTGCAAATGCAAGAATTGCAAATCCATACAGAAAGAGAAAGTGGATTGCAAGACCAAACATGTATAAATTACCAAGCGGATCCAAAAGTAAGAAGACAAAATCCCCAAGTTAGTATCATGCTTCTTCCACTCGAGAACATGTCATGCTGACAGTTTACTGTACTCTTTGCACCCCAAGATTGAAATCATTGACCTTAGCACCTAGAAGCAGTGGAGAAATTATCATGACAGCCAAGGTACCCTGAAGTTTGTTTTTATTAGTTGTGACTGCACAATTAATGCAAATGAGCTGCAATAATCAGATAATCTGAACATTATGTGTCAATATTACTTAAGAATTAAAAATAGTTCTTCATTAGAATGCTAAGATTTAACAAATCTAATAATAAATTAATGGTTTTCCTTGGCCTACCACAAGTAGTAATCCACTAGTTGGTAAAGAATGCAGACAACCTACCAAACGATTTGGATGGAATATATTGGTAGCAACTAGGGAGTTGTAGATAGCAGCCTGCACCACTATAATTTGCAGAAACATACTGAAAATTGGGGTAAGAGAATTTTACACACCTAGAATACCGTTTCTAATTAATGCAGCTTATGTTATACTTAAAACTCATTATATCTATTTGAAATATGCGCTAAAAATATAGATAGATATATAAAGACTATGGTGGAATATTCTAAGAGAATGTTGATTTGGTGTGTCACCATCTTAGAACATGCTAGAGATCATGCTACACATACTCTTTCTTTGGCACAATTAAGATCTCATATAGGAACCCAAGTGAAAAAAAAAAAAAAAAAAGGATACAAAACAAAACATCACCATGCAAAAACTTAGCATCAGATTCATTCAACCAACAACAGGTGGCAGCATTTGTAGGGGGTTCAGGAGGTGGAAGCAGGGGTGGTTAGTCCTAGGAGAAAAAATAATTTATAGGAACAGTATCTTGGTAATAGGGAATAGTGGAAGAACACATATCAAAGAAAAAAAATTGGCAACTATGAAGAAATAATTAAGTTTTAAAAACCTTTTTAAAGCCATTTCCAGTTGCCTGTGCTAAAGCAATCTGAAATCTTTCATAAAGTGGAAATATCTTCCTTTCTTTCTTATCTATCTTAAATACATATATAAAATCTATCTTTCTAGAAGATTCTAGTTTTATTTCAAAAGCAGTTATTAATTTGTAAATTATCATATCCTAATATCACCTTAAAATTCAAGTCTTCTCTGATGCTTTTTTAATACTGAAAGACTAGCATATAATACTTCTGATCTACATAAACCAGTGTAAACTATACTTGCTGATATAATGACAAAATTTGCTTTATAAACACAGATGCTCTGTACTAAGAATAACATCCTACTTCCAATCCCTTGTAACCCTGCATCAGCTTATACTGTATTATAAAATGGCATAAATTTTTTATTAGTTCACTGAAAGGATATGAAATACACTTTTATACTTACTCCCCAGTCATTGCTTTGCTTTAATTGCTATGTAACGATTTAAAGAAAAGCGAACCACATAAATCTTGAGGTTTGGGGTTTGGGGTTTTTTTTAGTTGAAGGAAGTATACTGTATATTAAAATGCTGTTTGCTAGACAGTGACCCTCAGTAGAATAGATAGGAGTACAATATAAAAGCATTGACTTTCTGAAGGGTAAAATCTCTGATCATGAACTCACTGAAGTCAATGCAAGCTGTCCCAGTAACTGCAGTCACAGCAGTTCTACCCCCACTAACTCCCTGCAGTAGAACCAGATTAAATAATATATGGCGACATTTGTATGAGCATCCTTTTTCATTTCATGTAAGCCTATAATAAACAAAATCCAATCAATGACATACACCTGTCTGCAGAAAGAATTTTAAAGAAATCAAAGGGAGACACGAGTTCCTGAAGATTTACAACAGTATAATTGGTAGAAGAATTTATTCCACATTGTCCATAATGTGTATTTGCCTGCCATATGGGTTTTGTGCTATTTAGCAATCACAAGCAGACTCTGTAAATGTCTCTCTGTAGGGTCTGCAAAAGAAACTGTATTATATATTTTCACCATACATTTCTAACAGTCTAAGAATAAAAACAAAAACAAAGCAAAAAATACCAGGCAAGTTACTGTATCATTTCTGATACTGATATTGATTAAAAAAGAAAAATAAAAATCCTTTCAAAACCAAAGTAGAAAAATACATAGTTGCAAAGACATACTGTTAAATAGCTTATAAATTTACTACTTGTAATGTAAAGTCCTTCAAGTTTCTTTGAAGTACCCTACTCAAAAAAAAACCCCAACATTTTGGGTGATGATGACTTAAATCTCTTCCAATCAAAGGGCTGAGCATTCCACTTTTGTGAATTATACTGCAACTGAAGGAAAAAAAAATCACCATTCTGCCTAGGAAATCCAATATTAACAAGCAGAGTATGACCTCTTCCCACTCCCAGAAACTCATCATACAAGACCATGATGCTGTATTTCCCAATTTTTCATAGATCTGGTATTATACTTTTATGGAAGGAATTTTTCTAGTTGTACAATGCAAAGAGGGGAGGAATCCTGAAGTATAAGATATATCTTTCTAAAAATATTATAATACTGAAAGACTAAAAAGCTTAGCCACTCATGCCATATACAAAATGTAGAGCAGAATTGAAAAAAACATTCAGACAAGAATTATAAAGACCCTCTACTCATGCATTTTAATGAGTGTTAATGATGGGTGGGGAGAATCCTTTTAGATTATACTAGATTGAAACAAACAAAGAGACCACTACATCCTACTATCCACTAAATTCATTCAAGGTGTCAGAATTACTGAAAGGAGGTCTTCTAATAATTGGACATTTTTCTACAAATTACAGAATTAAAAGGAAATAAATGATTCATTAGGTTAGGAAGTAAATAAGTAGATAAGTTCTCAATTACTGAGTGTGCTGTACATACTGGATAAGGAAGTGTTTTGGTTCTTCTTTCAAGACAGTTCTGTCCCTGCCTACCTGTCTCAGTAACAGGTGCCCTACTGATGTCCTGACATCCCACTGCACTTTATGTCTGAGAGTATAGCTAAAAATATAAACATTGTAATTGCCATATTTATTTTGGAGCATTTACAAAAACAGGTCTATGTATTTTATGCACTACTGGGCATTTGCCAATGTTTGAAACAATACATTTCAACATGATTAGAGAATGTCTGCAGGGGATAAGAAGGCAAAACAGCTCCCTAGAATAATGCAAGTGATCAGTTTTTATATAGTAAGATCTCTCTCTTTCCTACCACCTGGATCAAGAAATTTTATCTTCTTCAACCAGTTAACAGACACTTCAACATACAGGTGAAAACATATTTTCAAACTTACCATGAGTTCCTGATAATCAAGATATTTTCCCTTGGTAACAGCCATAAAGATCACTCAGATTTTGAATAAAATCCTGTGCTGTAATGGGAGAAAATGTTGCACAAAAGCTCTTTTGTTTTGTTGTTTGTTTGTTTGCTTTTCTGTCAACCTTTGAGGAGATAGGAGCTAGCAGCCTCTAGTTGGCTGCAGAAAAAAATAAGTTGCAAAAACGGCATTATTTTCAGCTAAGGAACATAAGAAAGGGAAAACGGAAAATGGAAAAGGCAAAGGGAAAAGGGGAAAGGAGAAAGGGAAAAGGGGAAAGGGAAAAGGGAAATGGGAAAAGGGAAATGGAAAATGGGAAAAGGGAAAAGGGAAAAGGGAAATGGAAAATGGGAAATGGAAAATGGGAAAAGGGGAAAGGGAAATGGGAAATGGGAAAAGGGAAATGGGAAAAGGGAAATGGGAAAAGGGAAATGGGAAAAGGGAAAGGGAAAAGGCAATAGCAAAGAGGCATTACTCTCTAAACTTTGATTCAGTGATGTAACACTGCTTGATGAAAAAGGATAGTACTATCCTTTCTATTTTACAGGTATTGAATTGCCCACAAATAGTGAATGCAGATATTCTCAAAAGGCTCAGGCATAGTTGGTACCCGGTGTTCATTGTCCAAGTCTATGTAATGGGTTTGTATGGCAGTGACAGTGATACAAATACACTTATCTGGATATTAAGACCTTTCTTGAACCCCTAAACCACAACAGAATGAAAATTCTTATCTAAGGTATTACAGTTACATGCACTGTACTCTGTGTAGCCTATTTATTTTGTCTTAGAATGTTTGCAAAATGCTTCCCTAGACAGAGATGTACTTATCCTGTGAAAAGTCTGATCAGTCTATCAGTCTATCTGATTACATTTCTGAACAAGTAGAGTTTAAGGGTAGTGTAGGAATTCTTTGCCTTTTTTTAATCCTTGTTATCATCTATTTTCATAGTAGTTTTCTCAGAGTATAAGCCTTTCTTTTTGGCACAGACTAATATAACAGTCTTCCAGACTTTCAGACCACAATAAAAATAAATATTAATAGTTCTGTGCACACCTTTAGTAAAACTTCTATACAGTTTCAATTCTTTCACATCAGGGGCAATGAAAATAATGCAATATTTCCATTGATAAGCAAGATCAAGAATGGCATTTTGTTTTGTTTAATTCTAAGCAAACTAAGACCAAGCAAAAGATTACAGATGACCACTTTGCCCTCAATGAGTGTGAGCATATCAAGAAAGAAAACTTGAATACTATTCATTTTCCAAGTACAATATTACCCAAGCCACCTTTAAAGACAAGTTGTACACAGAAGGCAATTTAAGAAATTGATAAGAGATCAATGAGATATTTCAGCTCCAAATTCAAAAGTAAGATTTGTCTCAAGAGCAACTTGGTTTCCCACATGATGACAGGTTCATTCAAATCTACATTCCAATAAGACTATAACATAAACATACCCTAATTCCTACAGCAGATGATTCAGACTTCCAACGTGAGCGCCCTTCTTTTTCTGAAGTTTCTCTCCCTTACAAAACTCTAAGAAAATAACGCAAACAGGCCATACAAAAGACAGCTCTTGTCCTATATCTTAGCTGTAACCACACACTTTGATGTTTGAGTTCTTTAGAATAAATGCAAACAAAGCATCCCCCGTTAGTTGTACCAACATCTCTTGCTTTTATTCACCAGAGATTCATGTCCTACCAGATGCATTTTCATATCTCCTTCACAACTAAATAAATAAATGTATGTCTTTGTTTTTGTTACCCTTAATCCCAGGTCTTCCTCCTGGAGATTTGTTCTTTATTTTCTGTTTTTGTCCTACTGAAACTTTTTGAAGTAGACAGCATACCTGATCAGTACTCCACCCACCACAGAATTATATAAATACTTCATAACAATATTACAGTCTTGAACCACAAAATCTGCCCATATTTTGAAACTATTAATAATACTTGGTATTTGCACTTGCCCTTGACATTGTTTTCCTGTAATGGTGAATTCTGTCTGTAGAATTCAGGACAACAAATCCTCTCTTTCTCTAACAATGATGAAATACCTCCTATGGATAATGATTCTGAAAAATCTCATGGACACCACCAAACTTTCTTAATATAAAGAATCCAGAATTGTGTTGCAATTATGGTAAACATATTCTTAGAATTTCTAGCTTGGCTTGAAATTTGTGTTTTGTTTCCAGGCATGAGATTTTGCATTACCAAAAGCAAGACTTTTTCTAAATTTTTCTAAAATTTCAGTCTTATTTGTACATTGCATTTCAAAGGACGTAACCAAACAAGAAAGTGCAAATGCTACTAGTCTGCCTTACTGTTGATGTAGGACATATTTTTCCTTCATCACATCTGTTCCAGTTACCAAAACTCTTCAGAATCTCTAAGTAAAAGTTAAGGACTATATATAGCTTGGGCTGGGTATGATCCCTACTTCTTCCTAAGACATATGTTGTGGTTTAACCCTGGCCAGCAACTAAGCACCACACAGCTGCTCACTCACTCTCCCCCAGCTGCAAAGTGGAAGCATCAGAAGGGTAAAAGTGAGAAAACTTGTGAGTTGAGACAAAGACAGTTTAATAATTTAGAAAAAAAAAAAAAAGGAGAAAAAAACCCCACACACAACAAAGACAGAAGAAAACAAAATCCAAGAAAAACAGGTGATGCAAAAATTAAACAACTGCTCATCACCAACCTTCCAATGCCCAGCCAGTCCCCAAGCATCGTCAGCCCCCACCAACCTCCAACCCTCCCCCAGTTTTATTGCTGAGCATGATGTCATATATTATGGGATTTCCCTTCGGCCAGTTGGGGTCAGCTGTCCTGGCTGTGTCCCCTCCCAGCTTCTTGTGCACCTCCACTCTACTTACTGTCAGGGCAGTGTGAGCAGCAGAAAAGTCCTTGACCAGTGTGAGCACTGCTCAGCAATAACCAAAACATCCCCCATGTTATTTATAAATGTTTTCATCACAAATCCAAAACACAGCCCCATACAAGCTGCTGTGGAGGAATTTAACTCCATCCCAGCCAAAACCAGTACAAGATTCTAGAATACTATCTGGTCATTTGTACCTACCCATTTTATGACAAGGATGTAGGATTTATTTGACAAATAGCATTGATAGTCTGCAGTTTTGAAAAGTGCCAATGCAACATTATTCTTCTGAACTCATGATCTTTATAGGACAATCATATTACTTTTGTCTCTAGTACTAAGTGTACGTCACAGATCAGGAGGCAAGTTATTTCTAATTTGAAAGAGGAGTACTGAGCCTAAATTCTTGGTGAAAAATTGCAGAAAGTATAAAGGGACAAAGTGATTCAGCACAGTCCTCAAGAAAACATTGCTTCCAGCTTGAAATATAAGTACTGAATGAAGTTGAAACAACAACTGCAATTCAGACTTACTAGAACACTATTATAGAACAGTCACCCCTTATTTCCATGGGAGATAAATGCAATCAGCTGGGTGTAATAGACTGAGACATCCATCAACCCAGCCTACACATAGAATCAATGATGAGTTTTATTTTTTCAGCACAGATACTGGTAGGACGTAGTACCATTAAAAGAAATTGTCAACATTTTTCAGGATTGACAAAAAAAGCAGCAATTTTTTATGAATTTCTGCATGCTTTGGAGATTTTTTTCCACAGAGCAGATACAGCATCTTAAAATATTACTCTAATACCAAAACAGAAAAATTTTCATAATAGCTTTTCTTAGTCACAATGCTTGTAAATTTATTGAAGAACTGTAGCACCCTGAGGCACTCAAGAGTAAATGATAACTGAGTTTGGAGAAGTCTAATGTTCCTGTGAGGGATGAGCGTGGAGTTATGAAGAGGACACATTTATAGGCATGTCTTACAAAATACGTCTTTGGCAAAAGCAGGTTTCTGTGATATATGTTCTCTCTCAAATTGCGTGATTGCCTTGGTTCTTGTTTACATTTACGCTTTTCTGTTCCTTCTTTTTTTTTTCTTTAGCCTACACACAGTGTAAATAAAGGTTGATATGAAAATACACAGTGAACTATATAGTGACATTGAAACAATTATATCATTAAACATATGAATGCTATTAAACCTTTTGAAAAGGATTCAGTAGGACTCGGGGATACAGAAGATGACTCTCCCTCCAGTGCCATCCTGTTCCTTCAGACATCCAAGACATGATGGTAGACCCCACAGCTGAAAACTGCTGTGTGGATGTGCACTCCTGTAAAGCTAGCACAGTGCTGTCCACACCTAGTTCTGTCCCCACAGACTCTCACTACTTCTAGCTGTGTGCCCAATGTGCTCTACACCTACTCTTTCAGGGAAAAGAATAAGGGCAGGCCAAAGAAAAAGGGAAAGAGCAAGGGAAGGAGAAGGCAAGCAGAAAGGAAGGGAAGCAGGAGCAGAAGGACAACAGGAAGAGAAACAGGAAGGAAGGGCAGGAGTGTCAGAGCCCTGCATGCATCCTAGTCCTGCTGGGACTTGGCTCTTGTGCTCAGGGACAGCGATTATGCAGGTATCCAGCTCTGTGCAGACAGCCCCAACGGGGCATGCCCCCTATCCATTTAGAACCTGCTTTTAAGCACAGGCTGGTCCCCTTGTCCTCACGTGAGCCTGCAGCCCTGCCTGTGCCTGGTCACACGTCCCACTGGGACTTTGATCCTGACTCACAGGCCTGGCTTCCTGGCTTGATCTTGGACTTGCCCCATCACCATGGCCTGCTGCTGACCCCAGCCACCATGATAGGCCTGTTCCCTTCACCTGGCTCAGGTATCATGGGATACCACCCTTGTCTGTGCCCTGCTCTGATGCTCAGCTCCCAAATCCTCTTTTCTCACAGACCACTATCTGCCCTTGCTGGTCCCTCATTCCCAGTTTTAGTCCTTCCCCAATGCAGGTATAACTGATAGGTTTAAGGGTACAGAAAGGGGAAAAAATATTCAAAGGCATACAAGCCTGGTCAGCATACAGTATCATACAAAACCGTTATAGTAAATATAGCAATGACATTGATACAGCTTACAGCACTTGCATTCAGAACTACATTATCATAGTATCCTAGTGATGCCTGTCACTGGGCTACCAAAAAAGGAAAATAAGAACTGCATCATGTTTTATTTATCTTACTCTTTCCGCTTCTAGATCAGAATAGTATACTGAATAAGGAGAAAAAGAAGTGATTCAGAAATGAACATGCAGTTGATTCAAAATGCCAAGCACCATATGTATTAATAAAATATATATAGCTTTAGATAAGACAACCAGTTACAGTATAATAAGCACATAAAAATGAATTGTTGAACAGGTGCAGTGAAAGGAAACATCAATTATAAAGTCAATTGGAAGGTCAAGATATCAATTAAATGGTTAATGAGCTATTTCTGGAAAAATCGAAGACAACTGCATTATACAGAATCTCTTCAGAATATGAGCTAGAAAACAGTTCACAAAGATGAAGAAGCAAAAGGGTGAACATGTACAAATTCTGAAAATCACAGTCAGTCATAGTATTGTTTGCTTTTTATGTAAGCTGCAGCTTAACTGGCAACTATACTGTATCATAAATGTCAGCAATTAAAGACAGCTAGCCGTTTCTGGCATATAACAGACAGAAAGATACAAAACCAACCCTAAAGCAATTAGTCCCTCTGTGGTGAGAATCCTAATATGGCATTAAGCCACATTACCTCCTATGCCTTCTTTGTCATGATCTCCAGGACAGTGGACGTAAGTATGAGAAAAAGGAAAACCAAGTTCTTTACTACAGTACTAGGTAAAGACCAGGTAAAGACAGTTTTTGCTTTGCTTCTGTGAAACTTTCAGGTAATTGGTTGAACTTTTTGCACCAAAACCTGGAAATAATTCAGCTATCCATTCACCTAGATGGGATTTTTACGCTGCAGCCTGCAGTTCCCCAGCTGTGTTTAGTTAACTCTCCAAACACTTTAACATGCAGTTGTTTCTTCTTGAAAAGTATGATGGGATGATTAGTGACTGAAGAGAAACTTCATCAGGATAGAGCATGCTGTGTTCTATGAATTTTCAAGAACAGCAGTATTCAATCAGACTAAGATGGGTGAAGATTGCAGCTAGCACAGTATCCACACTCTAGCAATATCCATATCTCAACTTCAAGCCTTTTTCCTGAGTAGTAATGACGCACTGAATCCACCACTTAATACGTGAAACTATTATCATCACTGTTACGCTTCAGTCCATATTTGATGGTGCTGAATTTCACCTGCCTTATTACTGCACAGTCACTCAATTTTGTAAAGTTCTTCTGTTATTTTTCACAGTCACCCCTCGCACTTTATACTATCAGCAAACTTTCTCACCTCACTGGGTCAATCTTTTTTTCTGTAGTTTTTACAAATGAATATGTTAAAAGATACCAGAACACATACTTGCAGAACTACCGTGGTGGATTTGCACACTGCAAGAACTTATCCTTTATGCTGAGAATTATTTATCTGTACCAGACCTTCCTTTTTTACTCCACAGATGTTGAAATTCCTTAAAAAGCCCTTTTGGGAATACAGGTAGTCTACAGCAACTTCCTTATATGCTCCCTGACTCCTTCAAAACACTCAAAAGGAATTTAAAGTGAGACTTCTCTTTAAAACAAGCTTATTCCTTTTCAGGTAGATTATATTTATCCCACGTTCAAGAATGAGATCCTTCACAACAACGGTCAGTTCTTTGCCCAGTAGATATCTCAGGCATACAGATCCATAGGTTTCTCCCGGAACATCTTTCTGAAGAGTGGTAGCACACTTCCCGTCTCACAAGTCTCAAGTACCTAGGAAGTTTTACATGCCCTTATTAGCAATTAAGTTGTTTCAGCCCTATGCTAGAATTCTTAAGTGCATACCATCCTACCCTAGTGACCTACTGTTGTTTATACCATTTCTTTAATAGCATCAGCATTGGTATGACAACGCATATATTACATCTATTTGTACTGTTACATCTTCACTGTTCCTTGCACCAGCCTTCAGTTGGTCTTTAAAGGTCTTTATCTAAGTCCGTATGTTGTCAATGAGACAACAGAGCAGTCTCCACTACACTCCCAGAGGATCTTTTTTGAGTTTTAAGACCTTCTTTGATTCCAAGGCTCTGTTTTTGGAAAGAGCAAGCCTGTAGGTAGTTTCTTGCCATTACTATATTAAGTGTCTTGAAATTTATCGTACCAGATGTCTTACCCTTCCACAGATTCACTCTTCTTTGATCTCTTATAGCATCCTCTTCAGTTAATCCTTTCATGTTAAATATGGCACAATACTTACTTATTAGAATAATTCAACCTGTCAAGAGTTTAAGATCAAAATGTACCCCGAAGAACAGGACTCATTGTCTAACTATAGGTATCTATAGGATCCACATTGCTAGTCTCTGTAGGCTCCCTTTAGTTGGAAACAAATACGTACTTCACAAGTGCCAATTTTCTGACCAGTTTCAGACATTTCCTCATATGAATCAGATACAAATCATTATATAGAAGATACTACTTCTCTACACTACAAAGGAACTGCTATAGACTAAGGGTAGCAATGCAGAAACATGTCACACCCAACAGAGGCTATTGCACTTTGTTTGTCGTTTGCTAGGTTATTTGCTTTGTGTTACAGCACAAGCTACAGACTTTGCTCAAAAGGGAGATGGCTCTTTACTTTCACTGAAGACAAGACTAATAAGAAATAGTTTATTTTAGTGTTGACCTCACAGTTTCATTAGCTAATTTACTCTATTAATTTGGTAGGTTGATAATTTTAAGATACTGGCTTATTTATTGAATCCTAATTCTGACTTTAATTTGACCATTGTGAAGTTCTGTCTACCAGTCTAGCAAGTTAGTATAAGTTAGCTCACACATACACTTGCTCCTTTTAAAAGAAATCCAAACAAGCTATACATAGCTAATTTTTATTCCATCAAATTGTACAGTGACTCAGAAAATCAGGATATAAAAGAATCCAGTAATAAACTCACAAGCCTTTTGACTCCACTTGCAAACTAATACTTAGATAAAAGATCTTGGCAGATGTTCTAGCCCACTTCACAGTGACAAACAAAAATCCATCAAGAACCAAGTGAGTTCACCAAAGTACAAAAAGTACAGTTGTTTTCTGATTGCTGAGCAAAAAAGAGTAACTCTTAAAATAATTAATAAAAAAAAATCAAAGTGTGTTATTCAGCCATTCGATTATCCATGATCCTACTATGGACGATTATGCATTTTAATGCTCTTTACAGTCATACTTCAGATTTGAGATCTTCGACTTTAACACCACTTTATCAATGACATTAATTAAAGCTTGTGCTGATATGGTCTCCTTAGAAACACATAATCTTGAAGTTTTTTTGTAGGAATACAAAAGCCCTCCATGACAAGCAGAGACGAGTAATGCATTAAACACATCTGTATGATTTGCATAGTTGAGAGACTTCATTTTACTGAGTCTCACCATGATTTAAATCCACAAATACAAGGTTTTCTTAAAAATCACTAGTTTTACTATGCCTACACAGTAGACAGATTCCTTTAATTGTTGTACAAATAAGAAGAGGCTTAAAATCAATTTTCTGTGCCTGAGGTTGCTTTTTGTTTTCTTTTTTGTTTGCACTGTTTATTTTACTAATTATTTTTGCATATGTGTTATTAGGCAGCTTTTTTGAAGAACAAAGAACAGATGGAAAGTTAGATTTAGAAAAGAAACATTTTAACCATATAAAATATTACAATAATTATAAAAACTGCTTTAATCCCCAGTCGTTTTAAGGATTGGAATGGTACTCCTCTCTTGGAGGCAGAATTTGCCTGGTGCCATTCACCTTCAAAGCTGACTAATTTCAAAGGTAAAAAAATAAATACAAATGTCTGCAGAGACCGATCCTCCTCAAGAGCTCGGTTGAATTTCAGAAATTTTATGTGGTAATGCTCCTGTCTGCCACATTTCTACATATTTAGTTCACTTGAAGTCTGTCTTTCACACAACTTCACGTGACTACACAGTTCTAATAGTTCTTATTCTCATTGGCAGAACAGTTATTTTGTGGTCCATAGGAAAGAAATGGAGAAAAGACCCCAGTTGCTGTACCTGGCTCTTTCACAGAAAGCACTGATATTCCACACATATTTTTATGTCCCAGATAAGAGATGGCTGTATGAAATGCTGTTCCACATATGTGCCATCTTTCTCATCTGTTCTATGAGGAACCTTTTGTGTTCATCTCTGATAGCTGTTCAAAAACCCCAAATTTTCATAGGCTTTAACAGTTTCTAACAAAAGCCAGTAAACAACAGCAAAGTATTAGTACTTCT
This sequence comes from Phalacrocorax carbo, assembly GCF_963921805.1. Lineage (NCBI taxonomy): Eukaryota > Metazoa > Chordata > Aves > Suliformes > Phalacrocoracidae > Phalacrocorax > Phalacrocorax carbo. Next base: position 33,692,937 of record NC_087548.1, read on the forward strand.
CCAAGTCCCAGTACTAGGAAATGGCTGTTTTTCTAACGGAAGCTATAGAGAAGATACATATTCAACAATAGCCAATCTCTGGCTTACTCTGTTCTTATTTTGTCCACATTGTTTCTCTGATAAGGAGACAAAAAAAAAAAAAGCTAGAATGACAAGTTTTGGGTTTGTTTTGTGGTTTTATTTAATATTAAAAAACAAGAAACTACATTACAAATCTAAAGAAATATTTGAAGGAAAATAACTGCACTATCACAGTACCTTTATTTCTGATCCATACAGTACCAGCTGCCACTTTACTGAAAACGTTTGGACATTACCACCAACAGCGATAGTTTTCATGACAAGTCAATGAATCAACATTTGCTAAGCTGCCACTTTCCTCTCAGAATTTAAGCTTGCAGTCATTTTCTTTCCTACATCTGAAGACAACCAGAAAACTCTGAACACGTGCAAATTGATGACAGAAGAAAAAAACAGAAACAGCTGAAAGTTACGTACTGCTACTGGTTAACACTATTTATTCCACACACAGGAAGAGAACTGCCCAACTTCCTACTAGAGGCAATTTTTGGGGGGTATCATGAGGAGTTGGTGGATGGGACAGAACATATTGATTTTATCCAAGCAGAACTGTAAATCAAAGAAAACTGAAATCTCGGGATGCATTTAAGCTTAATCTAGGACAAGAAAATACTTCAGGATACCAAGAGGCATTCAAACGCTACATCTCAATATTCCCTTACTGCAAATGTGGGATCCCATTAGGTCACATCAACCCTGGTGATAGGTGGGATAAGAAGACATTACTAGTTATTGCACCTAATGCACTGAGTACACTGAGTTCCTGTTACACTGACTGCACTCTGATCACACTTCTGAATTTTTTTATTTTCCCCTTAAGGGCTGATCACATAACTTTCAAAAACTAGGTTTAAATTCTGACTGCTGTGCCTGTGAAGTGAACAAATCTACAAAGAGCACAGCTGGAAAAGTCCATCAAAATCCATACGAGCACAGTTTGTATTTATACAGTGTCTTCTACAGCTTTTCACTGTGTAAAGCTTGGGATTCCTAATTGCCATATAATTTCTTCTTAAATTCCTCTACTTTCAAGTAAGTACTCTAGAAAAAAAGAAAGAGTGCTGGTGGCACATGCTTTACAGTTACATGGCAGCAACATTTTTATATATTACTGAAGAACATAAAAAATTAATTTAACAGAATACATTTAATAAAGTTGTTATATCTAATAAACTAGTAAGGAACTGACAGAAAAGTGGTATGAATTGCATTTCCAGCAACAATCTCTTGTTTGCTCGTATTTAATTTTTAACTATGTGAGTCAGTTTTTTAGCAGGTATTTTATAAGTAAGAATTACCTGAAATAGAAAAATAAAAGTTATAATATGCTAAAGGTATGTACCTAAGAACAGATGTTCAGTTAATCTTTGATGGACACAAATACACTTTGGTCTTAATAAATGAGTTTTTTCTGTTGTGAGCAACCCAGGAAAAGAAGTTAGAAATGTAAAACATGACACTGTAATAGAACACAAAAAGGTCTTTGTATGCACAAATGAAAACATATTTGCAGAAAGAAGTAACTAGTTCAAATATATTATTGAAATATTTCAGTTACATTACCTACATTACTTTTTTTGCATTTTGAAGTAACGTATTTTTAGGTTTATTAATACTCTCTTTTTGTACATAGCTATTTTCAGTGACACCAGTATAACAAATTATTTAGGATGTAATCATTTTGTCACTAGAAACAAAATTTCTTGAAGCTTTTAAAGGAATTCAATCCATAGTGTTTGTTAGGTCAATTGTCATTATGTTTCCAAGAGGTAAAGTATGAGACAAATAAGGACTTGATTTTTGTTTCTCAGCAATCTAAGATCTTCAAGTGTGAAACTCTCCATTATTTCCCAACAGTTTTGCCATGCTTGTTGTCAAATTCACACTGAAATGTGCCACAGAGGTTGAAAGACTCAGTGCATATATCAGGAACATAACTGAAGTATGCTGAAGACTGCTGTTCTGAGACATTAAATACAGGTGCTAAAATGCACATCACAGTGTTTTCCTGCAAATAAATCATAGAATCAAAAGTACTGCTTATAAAAGTAAGTCTCTCATAGCTATGTACTTTTATAATACCACTGTACAGCACTATACAAATCAGAAATCCTAGATAAATTAGCTCTAGACTGTTTTCTAGTGTGGTTTGATGCTGATGTTCATTGTGGGTCTCTCACAAGGTATTTCAGCTAACTTTACATATCTAAGAAACAGCATGACATGAGTATAAATCTGTTCTTTGGATTCACCAATGTGGAACCTTCTAAACAAAGTACTAATCACCTGTGGTTTTCTAATCTGTCCCAGCACAGTCGTTACTTCCTACAATTAATTGTTTAGCACTTATCAGTGAGAACTCAGCAGATATTCTTCTTAACATTTATTATTTACCTCTGAACACAATGCTCTGCATCCACAGAGTAGCTACAGAGCTGCTCTTTTACTCACTTCATTAGAAAGTTAGGCACTCTATATGCAGTATCATATTAAACCTTTTCTCATTTTGAAATAATAACTTACAATAGAAAACAGTGGCATGAAGCTCACTAGATTTGAAAAAAAAGGGTCATTGCCTAATCTCTGGCTAACACTCATCTTGCATTCATTCAGGTGTTTGTCACCTCTCAGAACATGGTCCACAACTGCTTACTCTTTGACCACTATCTTGAGGTGGCACCTATAGGTCCTTAGCGACATTAGTATATCCAAATATTTAATATTGTATCAACAGCTGGATTCTTGAATTAGTGTCTTTTTTCCATCTAAATTAAATTTATTGTTTCAACTTCCAAGATATTTCCCTACCTCATCTTTTTTTCTTAAATAACTAAACAACACTACAGAGAAGCAGAATTTTTGTAGATTGATTTTACACATAATAATTCATAACTATTGGATGAGCAATATTTCAGACATGTTATATCTTAAATAAATTTAAACCATTAAAAAAAAAAATCACCAAATAGAATTATGCTTATAAATCAAAACTAGAGAGTACAGTAACAGAGAACTTATTGAGGTGAATGATTCCCAAATTCTCTGGACATTATGAGTCTGGAGATCTGTGTAATCTGGCAGGTGCAGAAAGACTGGCCATTTCATTATCAGAATGGTAAAATACTTAAGGTAGGATGACCTTTTGGAAGATCCGTATTTTCTGTGATTCTGTAGAGATATTTACTCAGTCCCAAATAAACCCTCAGCTGTGCATAGCTCTAACACCTCCTCAACTCACACTGAAGTCAAGGAACTTCATGTTTGCAAGCCAGGAGCTCAGTATTTGCCTGAACAGCATTCTTGTGGAGAACTTAGCACAGGAAATGTTATACCAAGTGTCTTAACATTTTCAACTAAGCACATTTCAGCAGTAGTAACATCGTGTGGTTGACACGTCTGAGGGACAGGATGCCATGCAGAAGGACCTGAACAAGCTCAAGAAGTGGGCCCACTTCAACTTCATGAGATTCAACAAGGCCAAGTGCAAGGTTCTACACCTGGATCAGGGCAACCCCCAGTATCAAGCCAGGCTGGGGGAGAAGGACTTGGGGTACCGGTGGATGAAAAACTGGACATGAGCTTGCAATGTTCACTCACAGCCCAAAAAGCCAACCATACCCTGGGCTGCATCAAAAGAAGTGTGGCCGGCAGGCCAGAGGAGGTCATTCAGCTCCTCTACTCCGCTCTCATGAGACCCCACCTGGAGTACTGTGTCCAGCTCTGGAGTCCTCAGCACAAGAAAGACATGGGCCTTTCAGAGTGGGTCCAGAGGAGGGCCACAAAAACGATCAGAGGGATGGAACAGCTCTCCTATGAAGACAGGCTGAGAGAGTTGGGGTTATTCAGCCTCAAAAAGAGAAGGCTCTGCAAAGACCTTATTGCAGTCTCTCAATACTTAGAGGGGACTTATGAGAAAGAAGGGGACAGTCTTTTTAGTAAGGCCTGTAGCAACAGGAGAAGGGGTAATGGTTTTAAACTAAAAGAGGGTAGATTCAGAGTAGATATAAGGAAGAAATTTTTTACAAGTTTACAATGAGGGTAGTGAAACACTGAACAGGTTGCCCAGAGAGGTGGTAAACACCTCATCCTTCGAAACAGTCAAGGTCAGGCTGGACAGGGCTCTGAGCAATCTGATCTAGTTAAAGATATTTGCGTTCATTGCAGGGGGTATTGGATGAGATGACCTTTAAAAGTCCCTTTGAACCCAAAGCATTCTATGATTCTGATTCCATACCACAGCAGTAACAATTAAATTATGCAATATATGAATATTCTAACTAATAAATGAGTATACTAACAGTGAAAGGGGACAGTGGAGGGAATAACAGGTGGCTTATCATTATGTAATATTAATTTTTGTCTACTGATACAACTATGACTATTATTAATAGTGATTGGCATTACAATATGGAAGCTATTGCCACCCATCCAAAGATGATGTTACTGGTTTAAAGAGCTTACCTATTTATTGAAATTAGTCCTAGTTATAAATGTATCTTAACAAACCAGTTTGCATCTTCTCCTGCCAAAGTCTGCTCCAGAGAAAATTTTTTAGAGAACTTCTGCGTGGCTCATTCATAGAGATCATCACGTCCTCTAGGAGTGCAGAACCAGCCCCATGCAACTGCTAGACCTTCAGCTGCATACCTTTTCTCACCATCTCTTAGCAGAGAAGCTACAGTAAGTTGTAAATTTGGAAATAGCCATCTCCAGCAGACTACTTTTGAGGTCAGAAAAACAAGCACCATGTTTGGTTTTGTTTGTGTTTTCAATAAAACACAGCCATACATTATGCAGGTAGAAGTCTGTGAAGCAGGGGAAGGATGACGTATATTTCTTGTATCTCCTACCTTAACCTATTTGCTTACTGAAGCAACTAATAAATCAGAAGATTCACTGTGGGCAGATAATTGTGGTGGGACACATATTTAATAGTTCATGGAAAATTATCTACCTTTCCATGTGAAGGGAGAAATCCTACACAGAAAGTTTCTAAAATGCATGGTCCTCCCTCTGAAGATGTTGATTTATATAGATTACTTCTGATTTATAATAAAGATAATACTTTTTCCCAGAAATTTGAACCAGAAAAAAAATCTGTTCTGGCTGTATTGCTCACAGCACATGTACATTACATTCTTTTGTCATAACAAACATAAGTAAGACTTCAACACCTCTGGCAAAAATCACCATTCAGTATGCTCCTCTTATTGTCCGTTTTCCCTTCTCTGCTGAGGAGGTCAGCTGCTCAGTTAGCCTGTCACACCTGAGCTTGCACAGAATCTGGACAACCACTGCAAAACATTCTGTACAAATGAGATATTGGTTTCTAAATAGGCCTCTTCCCTGGTGTCTTAATACTCTAAACAGATTCTGACTTTAATGTGTAGCATAAAAGAAGACGCAATCTTAGTTAGTCTTTGGAGGTTGCTAACTAATGGGGTTTTTTTCTATGTACTACACAAAAGAGATTTGGGAGGCTTCTTTTTAGTACATGTTGTTAAATGACAAAATATCTGGAAGATGTTAATTAATACACACACACACACACAATAAACTATATTGGGGTCTCTACTTGCAGACTGAAATAAATCTGTTCAAAAAATTAAATTTAAAGAAGGTCAAAAAATTATTCCTTAAAAGTTAGTCACAAGAGATGCTATCAACTACTATAATTATCAAGAATATGCAATCTTTTAAACCTACACAAGTGTAGTAATGAGCTTTCTATATTTGGTCCTTCAAAGAAATGCAATGTTTTGAGCTACCAGTAATGACTTGTTTGGGTTTTCTTTATTTGCCATAATAAATAAATAAATTTAGGTGTGGTCATATTATATTTTGCCAAAGCAAAGCAATGCTTTTCAGTTTGACCATCAGAAATCAAAGTTCCAGGAAGAAAAGTAGTTTAGTTACAATTTTTAGAGTCTGTGTGTATACATAAGCTATAAACACCTATTTCCCAAACATATAATGCACACATATATTATATAAACATATGCACACATTTCTTTCACATAAACATAATGGGTGTGTAGAAATATGTATAAATCCTCTCCCAGAAAATACAGCTACTACCTAGATGGCCAGAGAAGTTGTGAAAACATAAAGCAACTTAGGTGCTGAATGATGCTTACTCTTAGCTTTCAAGGATCTTCCTAAATAAATTAATCTTATTAATGTGTACAACTTATGACTCATCCATTTTAAATATTAAAAAATATAATTATGTCTATCTTAGAACTTGAATGCATTTGTTTGAAAGATAGATAAGTCCACCATTGTCTAACTTTGATTCTGATTACTATAGATTTTTGTACCTATAAATTCTGTGTAAACAAATTATTGCATGAAATAGAAAACAGTTTTATGAATGTTTCTCTTACTTTAAAACAGTGAACCCAAAATTCCCTGATTTTTTAAATAAGCTTTAAATCTGTAATTGCCATGTGTGTCAGTTTGTGTTTGCTATATCTGTCTGCCAGCAAGAGACAGTGACCACTTACAGTGATTACAAAGTACACCAAATGTAGTATATATGTCACTTCTCCACAAGAGCTTGTTGGCAGCTTTGATCGACTTCTTTTTGATTACACCACAATCACCTCATTCCACTTTAGCTACTCTCACTCTCACTCTCTCTCCAGGGGTTCAGATGTCATTGCTGTATACCTTAGCAGATGAATCAGTTTTCCTTCTGTTAAATCCTCTTCCTGGGAAGATGAATCTACTCATTGATTTTGACCAAAGACTGGTTTTTAAAAAGGGTAGAAGAGACTTCTGACCTTTCAAATGATCAGATTAAGGTGGTTATTTTCACATTATTAAGTAATCAGGGAAGAAATACATTAAGCAAGAGTTTAGTTCACAGGCTGCTTTGCTGGCTTCTAAAAACTGTTGTGCACTGACAGCTAACCTAGATTCCATTTCTTCCTTTTCCTCTGAACCACAAGGGAAGCTAAAATGCATTTTCACATTGCATTTTGCCTAAAGGCTCTCAGTAAAATTTAATTTTCTTACTGCATTGATTTTTCCATTATAAGTTGTAACAGTCTAATGATATCTCATAAGAATTTTTACTGTCGAGAAAAAAGGATGTGAATGATTTAGCAATAGTAACTGCAAGTGCTAGAGGATTTATTCTTCTTTTCTTAAGAAACTTCCATATGTATTTTTGATGGGCAGTTGTTGAAAAAGTCTATGCCATATCACCATCCATTGGGTGGTCTGAAGATAGTTCTTTAGTCTGTTTCTTACAGGCACTATCTGAACCAGTTTCCTCAAAACTTCTTCCTCCACTGCTAAATTCTAAAAATCAAAATAAAGCTTTTTAATTTTGGAGCTGAAAAGGGTGCTTAAAAATTAATGGACCACATGGAAACAATGCAATTGGGAGACCCAAGAAACACAACCATTTCTGTCTTGCAGGCTACATTACACTCCCTGCAGACTGACATCCTTATTATCCCAAGTACTTCAAGTTTGCCATGTTTTTTCTTTATTCTGGACAAAGAATACATCAGAGAAATATGACATGTTCTCTGGAAAAAGAAAGTTGCAGTCTGACTCTTTGCTTCAAAACAATTGTATCATCTCAAAGCTGTAGAAATCATGTCTGAAAACAACGGGTATGATAGACTACGGAACATAAAGGCAGTGCCAGAGCAAGTACAGCAGAGGATTGCAAGTCCCTATGTTCCACAACTACAAGAGATATTATTACTTATTTCACTTTGTCAAGGATTTGATAGATAGACAGAGATGCAAAAACGTACAAATGTACAATATATTACAAAGTTGAACAGAGTAAAACCTGGTGTCTGTTTTTCTTGACTTGATTGGTATCTTCCTGCAGCTTTTCTACAAATTTGCAGAAAGCTGGAAGAGTGGCAAGTTTCCTGTTTTCTGTATTTTTCTTTCACAGTTAGTGTTCATAAAAGTTACAAGATGGGCTTTATTACAGCTGTTGGAAGCAAATTAAAGCACATCTCACATCTAGTCAAGTCATCTGGGTTCTTCAGGGGCACATTTTCCTATTTTTTTTTAATCTTGGTAAATAAATTGAGCTGAAGAACAGACCTTACAGAAAAACAGATCTGAAGTGCCCCCACTGCAATTCCTGCGAAGCACCTTAGCAACTTTATACACTCAGTCAGTTGCAGGATTTTTCAGCTTTGGTCATCACCCCTGTTGTTTGCTTATTTTTTCCTGGAAAAAGCGTTCGTATTTTTTTTCCTAATATGTTTTCATGTAGAAAGCAGGTATTTTTCATAATACAATCACAATTTTCTGAGAAAATACAATTTTCATGGTAAATGCTTGACCAGCACTGATTATACATCACAACTGGAATAAAAATTCTATCAAGTGTACTAAAACACTTATTTAATTGAAGCTTAGCTAAACTTCTGTAGTGCTTGGCACTAGCCAGTCTTACCTGTCATAAAAGTAAATGACACGTAGCATCTTAATTTCTGGTTTTTGCAACTACAGGATTTTAAACACAAGCAGTTGCCATAAAGTCGTCCAGTGAATGTAATATTGTAATTAGACAGAATCTGTTCACTATCCTATGTTAAGAATGGGCCTAACAAAATTTTTTTATACTTCATTGGACTGACAAGTCTTGTTTGGAAAAGAGAGCTAGATATGACCATGACTTTATTATAGAAAAGATGCATCAAGGTTAGGTTCTTTATGGCTCAAATACTATGGAAATACGTCTGATACAATAATTTAGATGATAGATTTTGCATGCTTCCATGATCTGTGGATTTTTTTTTTAACCGCCACTATCTCTGCTGTGCAGTAAAACTGCACATCAATACACCTATTCCATCGGTGAAGCTAATGTGACATTCCAGACTTTCTTTTTAAAACTGTAAGAGCTTTAGCCTCTCTCTAAATAACAGGCATGCCGATATATTAAAGGGGGGAAAACACTCACCCCTTCTTGGCTGGAACCACTTCAAATGTAAAAATCAACCCTGTATTTTTTAAAATGAAATGCACCACTTTAAATTTAGCCCAAATTTAATCATTTTCTACTTCTGCCTCCACTGGTGTTTAGATTCATTCTGTTGTTGATGCAGAACAGACTTTGTGCTAACAATAGACATCTTGAGAGAGTGGGGAGAGTCTCACTTCTCCCTTCCACTTGAAACTAGCTTCTAGGACAAAAACAAACCAGTGTGTTAGCTCCTAACACAAGGGAAGAATCCCTGTCAACAGAGTCTCACCACAAGCAACAACACTAAAACCCACCAGCTGCAACGCAACACTCCTACCTCTTCAGCTCTCCCATCAATACGCAGAAAATTAGTTCTTCTCAAATGCGACGTTATCTCACAGACCTCAGGACTGTCATACTGCCTGTAACCAAAGGCCAGACTGGGACAGAGTCAGACCCTTCAATATTCAGTAGTTGCCATTCTCTCAAAACCTATCAATAAAAGTGGAGGAAAAAAAAAAAGGGTAGTTGGGGTGGTGGGGGGGTGAGCTCACAGTTTTGCCTTAATGCTGGCAATGAGAAGCAAGTCTGAGATTTGAGGCTGTTTAAACAGTCAGTCATCTCAGTGAAGATTATGTAGCAGGTTATGGTCCTTAAACCTGGGAAGAGACATCACCTCCTCTTATCCACACAGCACTTCTAAGGTCAGGCACAATGTACCTGAATAAGGAAGAAAACTTTGCTAGCAAGTAAGTAATATTTATGCTGTCATACTACTCTTCCTTCCAAAATAAGAAGTGGAGCCAGGGAGATGGGGGGGACAGGGTGCAGGGGAGAGAAGCAAAGATTATCAGCTACCGAACTGAATTAAAAGGAAAAAAAAAAAAATTAATTTCCTGAGAGATTATACTTAAGTACCCATAACAAAAAAGGATGAACTCTGAGGAACCAAACATACTACACAAATGTAACTTTTATAGCTAAACATCCTAATAACTATAAACAGAGCTGGGGTTAAGATTATACCATGTATTTGGTTTTAATGATCTGTTGCAGCTGAGAAATCAATAGTTTGAAGACAATGACAGAAATTTTTTCTTACAAATATCTAATTTGCTGCTAGAGAATTTCAAACATTAAGGCGAGCCCAATCTGATTTATAGGATAAGGCATGGAGAGATATATATGTAATACTGTTACATCATATTAATTGTATACTATTACATAGGTATTTTAAGTGTTAACAGTATACTGATATGTTATATTTTATAATTTTATAGGAGTTATATTAAAAGTATACAATATAGGAAAAAACTAATAATAACTTCCTTCTAAGTGTCCATAGTTTATCTACCTGATAAAATAATAATAATCTGAAAGCTACAAGTAGGTATAGGATTATTCATTTTAAAAGGAAAAAAAAAATTACAGGGCTTCCAGTTAAAGTCATGCAGCTTTTCTGCACACCATACCACTCCTTTGTGACTTGCTCAAATATCCAATTCTAGTTATTCAGGTTCATGAAAGTTTTTTGAAGGACACTGATTAACAAACTATAAGCCATTGATTTAGTTAATGTGTCAGAAAAAAGCACTGAAAAATTAAGATGTGGTTCTTTACAAACTGATCTCTCTTAAACTATAATTTAAAAAAAAGTCTTTAAATTGTTAACGAATTTCAGATATGGTAAAATTCATGTCTTAAAATGAAGAAACTCGGGATTGCATTAGATGCATCATTAAAAAATCAGAATTAGAATTCTGCTATCTTTATATACAGAAGTTAAGTCCAGTTTCTTAAGGTGTTTTGAAATGTGTTTAAGACTATAAAAAAATTGCTGTATTCACACATGGAAGTGCTGAACACAGAAATATCTAGTGGGGTTTTACTAGGGTCATCTCTGCTAAGACTTCTGCTGGTTTTTAATTTTTACAAATGACCTAGATTGTTAAATTTGCTGATATATAAAAGTCAGAGGAAAACTGCATACTTTGCAAGTAGTAAGTCAAGTTTAAATTAATTCTGATTTTCTCTGTAACTAGGTTGACTGAAATTTAATGTTGACAAATTTAAAGCAATAAAAGCTGAATATAAAAATAAACATGAACATTTTATGGATTTGTACCAAAACAAGAAATCTGCTCCCTCCTCCAAGAAAGATAGAAAGATGGTGAATATTTTAATGTTATATTGTTATATATAATACTTACTTTGATATTATTATATTATTATATAGAACACCTTAAATATGTCAAAGCAAGATAAGGAAGCAATTTAAAATTATTTAGAATTGCAGGTTGCAAAAGTGTCATGTTGCAAATTCATCACCAAGCTCTTCTTTGAATACCCTGTGACCTTTTCACCATAACATTAAAAATATTTTTCACACATTCATTACAGAAAAAGTAAAACTAGTCTAATTTTATAGATGAGACTTTGAAATAAATCTGAAAAATAAACAAATTAAAATCTCTAAAGCTTTGTATAAGGATAAGGATAAGTGATTTAGCACACCAAATTGATTAATCAAACTGCCTAATTTAAGAAATGTTATTAGGGGAGAGGGGGTTGGGGAGGGGAAGTAGTCTGAGTAAGACTTTAAATTATGAGCATAACCTATGAAGGACTGGAAAAATATCATCATCCTGGATTATTTTTTCTCCTCCTTTTGCCAAGAGGGAGGTGGGGGGAATCTCAAACATAGACCAGCCTCTTGCTTGTTATATTTCTTATAAAACAACAAACTTTGTATGGAGATTACATGATCCTTTGCTTTGTTTTCAGTATGTTCTTTCTCATTCATGTCAGGTAGGCACAGATAAAAACTGGAAAAAATGGTGGTATTAAAACAAAAAACAAAACAAACCAGCCTTTGTGTTGCCTCTTAGAAACCTCTAGAATTTCAGGGACTGGGCTGCAGCCTCGACAGGTAGATTTGGGTTTGCTTACCACGTCACACATTCCTGGTTTAGACAGTTTGCTTAACCTAGCTTTCTACCATTTTGGAAACATCTTTTTAGGGATTTAAGGTAATTGTATTCCACAAACAGAAGTCACAGACAACAACAAATTTCACATGTGCTGGACGTAAGATGTTCTTAAGTCTTTGATCTTTTGCTACAGTACTCTTAAGGACTTGTAGCAAGCCTGCTCTCATACAGATTACAGAATCCTCTGGCTGTGGCAGGACCCCAATTCTTCTGTACCAGGGGAAAAATACATAACTAAAAATGCAGATGAGAAAAATATTCACCTAATGAAATACATATTTCACTGCTTTTCTTTGTAAGACAACAGCAAAAACCTGAAATTATTACATACCTGACAGGGTTTGTCACTACATGCAGATAAGGGCAGGGGGCCCACTTGCACATATACAACTGCTCTTCCACACACATGCACGACACACACGCACGCACAATGTCAGGAATGTTGCTGTGTTAAATTAACCTCTTTTCTTCACATATCTCATTCTTCTGAGCCACTCTTCTTTGGAAAGAACTGTCAACAGGGACTTCATTTCAACTCTCCTTTTCCCATTTAATTTGTGGCATTTTAGAATCAAGGTAAATGTAAAGAATTCATTACTATGAAATATGTCCTGTTAACAGAAAGCCACTGCACACTTAAGACCGCTGGCTCTATTCCTCATCAGTCTTCCATTCTATTCTGGTTCCACTCACATTTGCATGGTAATAGCTTCATAAGAAATGTTTACCTCCAACACAACAAGTTTCTGAAATTCTACAGTGAACATCATTTTGCATTCTATACTAGCAAGACAGAAAGAAAGCTGTTACTTGACAGTGCAAATATGTTTGCTTGCTTTTTTTCCTTTTTTTAACTTATTTTACCCATTTCCATTCTGCTAGCAAACATGTTTCTGATATTTTCCTAAATGTCTACATACACAAGAACAAAGGGAAAATTAATTCAGACATGCTCTGAAAAAAAACCATGTCCATCATATGTAACAAGCTTACATTTAGTTCTTCATTTCAGAAAAAACAACACATTCTAACTGAAGTTAACAAAGCATACAGTTTGTTACACATGACATGATTCTCTTGGATGAAAGGAGTAACATGAATGTATCATTAGGAACTCTAAAATTGCAACTCTTTTATTCTCAGCACTTTGACCAGGAATCAATACTGTAGTTGAGGGTCATTAAGTCAAAAGTAATCTCAGATGTCATTTTCAACTGAAGATAAGTACATTAAGATCATTATCTTTTGGCTCCCATTTTAGCAGTTGAACCCCACTCCTGAATACCAAGCATTATTTAAAAAAACAAAACAAAACAAAAAAAAAAAAACCACCACACACACCTTTTTCCAGTTGAACCTGTGTTACCTCCTTCCCCCTCCCACCCCCCCAAAAAAAAACCAAACCATACCACTCTTTTATTTTACAAACAAGTGATTTGTATCAGTAATACTGTATGTTGTATTACTTCACCTTTTCTTTTTTAATTGGCTGCACAAGCATCTGAAAATATAAGTAAGCCATAAAGATTTGCATACAGAATCCTGCCACTGTCCCCTGTGTTTAAGAGAGATGGTTGCCATTTAAAACTGTTCATTTTGAGGATAACATAACACAAGACTATTATTTGAGACTGAAAAATTCTTTCCAATCAGAGAATATTTTTAACTTGACAGACATTTATTATAAACTGCTGTTTTTCTCAAGCCATTTGATATCCAATTGAATTTCACTGATTAACAGCATAAATTGAATAAACAGCTTACAATTTTCTGAGCTTCAGCCATTTAACTGACTGAATGACTGAATGGAAGACAAGGTCACACCGCTGCCACAGTTATTCATATAATGAGGTATCAGGAACGCTCCATCAACTCAAAAGTCCTGGAAAGTAACAATATGCTTGGGATACAATAGGTTGGTGTCCCCATATTGATAGATAAACTTCATTTTGAAGAACAATTTCAACATCACCAAATTAGAAGAAATAAGCTATTTCCTTACTTTACCATTTGCACTTCAAAGAGGTAAAGATATAAAGATTCTACTTCTACGTTGTGTAGATTTCTCTTTCAATGTCTCAGAACAGCTTGGCTTAATTACTTAAATAATACTGGTTTTCATAATTTATATTTCAAACCATATGTCAACCTCAACAGGAAAAAAATTACCAATTTAATCATGTTCTCCACTTCTCATCATATATTTTTTAAAAGTTATATTTGAAAGCCAGCATAGGAACTTCAACTTAAACTAAAATCTTAATTAACACCTTAATTCCTATATACAAGTTAACCGAATCTGGGTTCCTAAACTACAAGCCAATGTAACTGCTAATTATAAATTAATGGGTAAGACTTGAATACTTTTAATAGATGAGTGATTTTTCAAAGTTCAATAACTTCTACATGTCTACAATATACTTTGGTGTCTTACAGGAATAACTAGCAGCTGAAAAAGAGGATCTGCACCTTAAATTGAACTGCAAACCAATTGAATTGCTGTTGGTTTGCATGACACTGGCTCATGGCCATGTAACAAGAATTCACTACTAAACAAAGAATAAATATTTCAATTAAAGTAACTGGCATTTAGCATCATTTGCTCTATTTTGACATTAAAAAAAAATCAATGTCATTTCTCAGTCTCCCTAATCATCATTCCAACACATTTCCAAGAATCTAATTATAATGCAGAATCATTGAAGGTTTTTCATCAGCATGACCTGGGACTTGGTACTCATTTCTGCTGAGTACAAAGCCCAAGGGCTCCTGAGATCATGCTGATTCCAGAGTCTCTCTATTTGAAGAGCAGCCAGCATGCTTTGTGACGTAGGTCCAGGAACTGCATAAACTGCCCTATCCCACCAGAAAAAAAAAAAAAAAAAAAAACCACGTTTCTCCTCAAATCACTTTTCTAGACAGGAAATTGATACTGGAGGACCCATTAGTAAGCCACCTACTTATCACTGAAATTTTGTAGGAGGAACTGTTATCCTATTCAAACATTATAAGAGGTTTCTAGTAGCAATTTCCATAAAGTTATCCTCTTTCTATGGCCACCCTAAAATTGAGCTGAGGAGAAAGTCTTCAAGGAAGACTTTATTCCCCTTCAGTGGTAGCTCCTATCATTTTCTGTCAATCCTCCTTGGTTGTTTTGCAAGTTGAACAGAATGATTTAATATATTTAATTGTACACCTGAAATCTAGCTCCTTTCCCTATAAGACATTTCTGATGCATATTTACATTACATTTATACAAGGTTTGTATGGCTTTATGAGCACATTTTCTTATTTAACTGGAACAGATTTTCCCTTGTCTATATTCTCCCCTGCTCCTACCTACAGGCAGTAAATGGACTGGATAAAGATCCAAACCTAAAAGTACCTATGTAGGTATTTGTTATTACTCCTCATTATTCTTGGGGGGTTTTTTTGAGGGGGACGGGGCGGGGACTGTACCCTAGTACTTTGAGTTCAGATATTCTCATGCAGCTCTATTTGTAGTACCAAAACAATAATACCCAAATGCAGCGAGGACAGAGTATGTGGAAGCTTCTTTGTGCAGCCTCTTCCAGTTCTGATCCAGATCACAATAACCTTGCTCTTGCACTTCTGAGATTTTTCAGACTTTATATATAACTTTTTAAAAAAAACAACCATAAATTAAGTCATATTTTATGGCAGTTTCATAATAATTACAGATTTCCAGTTGCATGGATTACATAGTTCCAGTGGACAAAGCTGAGGTCTCTGATTCATGACCTGTATAATGTACAGTATATTGTACTAGCACTTCTTTTGAAAGAAGAAACAAATACTAAATAAATCTTGGGCCAGTTGAACCTTGCTGCTGAATATAACACTAGCTTCCCTACACGTGCAAACCTTTGAGAACATGTATACATACCCATATTGAATTCCATGGTAGCTGAAGCATGTATTTTCAGATTAAAATATTTTATATTAAAGTATTTCTCTTACTGTTCAAATAGCTTTAAATGAACTAGTAAGTAATGACATCTTAATTTTTCATCATAAAATGTTTTGAATGGCTATTTCTGCAGTAGGTAGTAGATTTTGCTGTTTCTGTTTACATGCTTGATAGCCCATGCACCATATACTCTTGTGAAGAGGAAACTACTCGCTCAAACTGTAAACTTTGACTACTTACGTTTTCTAGCTGGTGATGAACTTGTATAGAAAAAGCACATGAAAAAGTATTCTTGCTAGCAATGTATTAACAATGCCAGCTGGTCCCGAGTGCCCTATGATTAATGTAGAGGCTATTATCCTGCAAGATTCACATTTAGATGTACAATAGTAGCTTATGACCTGAGTATTGCTGGCTCTTCTCATTTTATTTATCATCTCTGCTTGCCACTGCAACTATTTGACTAATGTAACACAATGAAATTAATTAGTTCACACTGCTATATTTAATAATGATGTGCATGTTTCTAGTGCATGCATGTTTTAATTACCACTTTTTGAAATCTTTCCAATGATTACATAGCAGCAAGGGGGAAGAGGAGCAAGCTATGTGTCAGTCTTTCCTGGGAAATATATATAAAAATGTTATAGCCTTCTCCAAACCAAAAAAGATTACTACTGTTCACCATGAGAATATATAAATTATATTATTTTAAGTACTAATTGATCATTTAAACTTACTGGAAAGGCTTGAATAGTTTCAGTTTGGAATATGCATCACTGGATTTATGGAGTTTTCCTCTGTATTTTCAATAATTCTAACACTCTGATAATGAGAATGTTGTTTTCAAACAACAGTGAGTGGCAAGGACAATTACATCTCACTTCAGAAGTTACTCTAAAACTGAAAAATAGCTTGTTTAACACTCCAATTTAATATTTTTGTGGAAAATATTCTGTTTCTCCATTAATTTACTCATGGTGTGTATTACAATAACTTCCTTTTTCAATGTGGTTTTGGGAATAAGATTTGCCTGTAGCTACTGGGATATAACAACCACATTAATTTGTATGTTACGATCAATCTAGAGTTTAAAATGCATTGAAGATTTTGTAAGAGGGGGAAGAAAAAGCTTACTTGAACTACCTTGTAAAAAAGATGAGACAAAGACTTGATCCTGATCCAAGGGGGGAAGGAAAAAATTGTATCCTTTCCTTCAGGCTCCTGTCCACTGCCTTCCTTGTGAAATGTTTAGTGATGGAAGGCACAAAGTGATACTTGTTAGGAGCAGTTTAACAGCCTAGCACTGCCACACTCTCCTTGAGTGGATATCTTTGCTTCATAAAACTGCCCAATCTGGTACTCCCTACTACTCCTGTTTTCTTATTTACAATTTAAAATACACAGTAGTTCCTCTGTGGCCAAGTAAAGGGCTATAGGGATTAAGAGAGACGTTCAGGGAAACAGAATCCAATTAACACTTCAGCTACTGTTCCACTAACGTCTGAACATATCTGTCATACTTTAATTTATTTTTTTTTTGCTATAACAAGGAACAGACACCTATAAAACTGTTTAAACACCTTGTTTTCAGATTTTACCAGTTCTCATTCTTACAGGGCTTCACTGGATAAAAATCAAATTACACTGATATGTCATCTTTTTCTACTTAGCTATTACAATGGGAAAGTGTTTTACAAATGGAAAAAAAACCATGAGAGGAATTTCTGTATAAGTGTGTTGAGAGAAAAAGGGTTACACTCACTACAAATATGCACTGTGGAAAAAATAATAGGCACACACACACTGTCTTAATTCTTTACCTGGTTTGCTCTTCTCGAAGTTGAAGAGAGGAAAACTCTCTGAGCTACTTTCCAGCTCGTTACCAACTTTGACTGAAGGCAAGATAAACCAACTGGACAAGATAGCCTTCACAAATGCTCACCAAGCTATGCTTCCTTTTACCTGACTAGTTACAGACAGCTTTAGTCAAATGATCATCATATTTCAAAATTTCCTCAGGAAAGAGGCATTTTCAACTATGTCCTGAGCACAGGCTCTGGGGCCATTACACACCACTGGGGCTGTCACTCTGGAACAGGGCATAGGCTTGCCCCCAAGATATGATTCCTTTAGGAGAAACAAATGCATGTTTTTAGGTTAGCTCCAGTTTCTCTGACTACTTGTTTCTGTCCACTACAGAAGCTTCTGTAGCTTTCATCCTGTAAAGACGGACAGCAGAAAGGGATGGACTTGCATGATCAACCTACTTTTTTCCATAGAAAATTCTTCCTGAGTGCAGAGGGAATGTACGCCTCTGTCCTCACCTTAAGCCAAGCAGTACCGTGATACTTGTTCCTCTCCTCCATTCATCCTCTGCTGCTATAAACAATGGTTAAAAAAACTTTCTGTCCAAGTGCATGCAGTATTAACTAACTCAGACATTTAGCTTTTTTAAAATCAACAGCATAACAACATACTTTTAGGTAGCATTATTAAGAACATATTCCCAATACAATAGGTTTTACAACTGTACCATTTTCTACTTTAAGAAAGTGTATAGATGGTGTTCAAGCCTCATACCACCAAGAATTATTGCTATTTCTTCCTGTCAAGGAAATTCAAAGGTACTAATAGAAAGTGTTGGCTAAGGAGAAGATGAAGGCAATACTGTACTTTGCTGTAACTTAAAATGTCCATTTAGCAATTCAAAATTAATACAGACATAATTAGACAGTACAATCACTAAACATTCTTGTATGTGTACCAACACATACTCGCCCTCCCTCCTCCCCCCCCAAAAAAAAAAAAAATTAAAACCCACCACATTGCACCAGAAAATAAGTAGAACTGAAGCTGCAACCAGTAACACAATACTTCTTGCTCAAAGAAACTTTGGTAAAACAACTTCAGATCACATAACAACCTTTTGGAAAGTACTGTATCTGCTTACGTGAGAACTGATTTGAAAAATCGTATTTTTAGTTAATGGTGAGATTTAGCTGCTATATATAAGAAGGAAGGTTATTACCATAGAAAAGTCACTGCAAATATTATTCTGCAAGGTAACCTTCCCATCTTAGTTCCCTCTTAACACTGCTAGAAAAACAGCTTAAGAACAAAGACAAAAAAGAAGCATTACATTGTTCACTCTGTTCCGATATTTTCTCCTTGACTACAAAGCAAGAAAAAAACATCTACTTCCTCTGAACTTTACAATGTGGTCTCACTCTCACACAATAATAAGGCATCACCATAAATATTATTATCATAATTATTAGTCATCCTCTTTATTATCCCCAAGTTCCATCTGGATCACAACTTTTATATGATTCAGACATAAATGACAGCAAATGATACTGTACTACTTTTAGAGACATAGAGTAAGATTAAGTTATGAAAATCTCAACGTGGCATAATTTATTTTATGTATGTTTTGTTTCCCCAAGGTAGTAAAATGTAAACAGCCAGCGAAGCACCATGAACAGATGTTACAGTTTGCATGAGCTGGGATACCATCTTACAAGGATGGAATATTGCTTAGGGGCATATATATTAATAATATTAAATGAAGCGATACAGACTAAGGTTTTCTTGGATCCTTTTTTCTGCTCATGAAACCACTCTATTCTTTGTGATTATTAGGACAACCTTTAAAGATCACTTCATCTTCTGTTTATGGAAAATGTTTCTGGCTCACAATCAAGATGTATTCTCTTGCCTTTCTAAAACCTTGATAGATAGGTTTTAGAAAGAGACCTACATCTATAAGAGGAGTCTCTCAGGCATGCTATTCCCAGTACCCCTTATCAAGCAGGCCACTTAGAATGTCTTTTCCAAAAATCATTTAATGAACATAATAGCCAAATAACTTCAGTAAATGTATATGCAAGTACCTCAAACTTTTTGTCCAAAACAAATTATGTTAAAAGTTAAATCCAGATAGAATTATTACCATCAGATTTATCATATCAGCTATGCTTATACTCCAAAATCAATAGCCCTGACCTCAGAAGAAAATATTACTGCCAGTAATCTTTACTGGTTGCATAATGGTCAAGATGTCAATAATACAAAAACAGCAAACACACCTCACCTCAGCATAATTATATTACTCATATCCTTAGGTCTATCTTCCCTTTCCAAGAAACAGAAAAAAGTGACCTACCAAAGCAGCAAATAAGAAAAAGGCACTGTGACATTACACAGTTCAGCACCTTTGCAGTGCCCCCATGCCTTGTCTCAGAGACACCAGCATGGTGTCAGACCAGAAAAGCATACAAGTTGATTCTATGGATGGAGTATAGTTAGTAGCACAAGCTTTCAGACTCCACCAACCTGTATGTCATCTATGAAAAGGGGGAGAAACTGAAAAGAAAACAAACAAACAAAAGAACAACAGATAAGCTTGTTTCAGAAGATGATGACCAGGATGATGTCACTTCCAACACATCCAGATGCATATATGCATGATAGGATTTCTAGGATGTCTCCAAAATATAATTAATCTAATTATGCTGATAGTTAAGCGCAAGTGTTGATTAAGGGAGCTCTGTTAGCTTCAGATATAATTAGCATAACATGAAAAAATCCTTGCCTTTGGGAAAGGCAAGGAGGAAAGGCAAAGTTCTAGTTACATCAGAATATAGACTTGCACAATTCATAATCCTAAACACAGATAGATGTGCAATTGTATATGTTCTTGGTTTTCTGAAATACCTGTGTGGGACTGGCAGATATGGTACAAGAGAACAGTAGCCTGGGGCTGAGCAGAGACCGGAATAACAGGACTCCTTTCATTTCTGAGGATTTCTTCCATTCCCATTATTTACCCATCTTCTACCTTCACTTTCCTTCCTCCTCATGTACCTTCTAACAATCCTTTTTTTTTTTTTCAAATATACAATGAAACATACAATTTTTCTTTACAAAACTTTTTTAAGTAACCAAGAAATGCTGAAATAACTGTCACAATTCATGCCTTCTTTAATTTGTTCAGCATCAATGACTAATAAAATCAACAGAACACTGAACAGATAGGAATATTCATGGGCTTCCTCTTCCCTCCCCATTAAGTTCTCAAGCCAGCCAACACCTGTCAGAGTAGGGGCAGGGCAAGAAAAAGATTTAATCTGTATAACTGTACTTGAGTGTTGCCCAAAGATATCGATACACCTAACTCATCCCAACATTTGGAAATGTCTACTTTATTAATTCTGTAACTCTGTAACTATTCTGTAACTATTATTTCTTCATCTCTCACCCTACATTAGGAAACATCTGATATTTATATAAGCTCGTTCCCGTTTGTATAATTTCTAGGAAAAACGAAGTAAGGAAGCTGAGAACATCACCCTACTTAATAATGAATTCTTACCCAAGGAAAAAGGGTCACTATTCTCAGGACCAGCAAGAATGAACAGAAATCCTGAGTTACGAGGTAATTTCAAAATAATCAGACACTTTAACCATGTTCCAGCCTTTTGCAGAGAAACCTTTTGAAAAAGGGGAAGACAGGGAATGGTGGGAAAGGCTGGCTTCCCTACTGAAAAAAAAGAAAAAGAGATGATTCTGAGGACAAATACTTGTGGATACATTGGATACTTTCTGATTTACGATCTGATATAGAATATGATAGTGCAAACATCCAGGGATTCCATTTCCACACCTATAGAAACCTCTGAAAACCTACAGTGGCTGAGGAAAAACAGGTGCTGCAAGACAACTCACTACTGTTGTGCCAAATACAAAAATCACTTTTTTCTAATAATGCTAGAATAGAAAACAAAAACCCTATAGGGGATTCTCAAAGAAAAGAGATTTTAAAATTGGAGAAATCATGCATTCTGATTAGGTTGGCAAAGCATCACAATCTATATGGAAGCTATTCAAGAAATTATTCAATTCTAGAATATTTTTTAATTACAGGTTGCACAAAAAAACCACATATCCTGACCTGACTGTATTCTACCCAGTGGCCTTCCGTACCTAATACGACTTTTGTGC
The DNA here is from genome assembly GCF_963921805.1 of Phalacrocorax carbo. NCBI lineage: Eukaryota > Metazoa > Chordata > Aves > Suliformes > Phalacrocoracidae > Phalacrocorax > Phalacrocorax carbo. Next base: position 33,714,895 of record NC_087548.1, read on the forward strand.
TACTTTGCATCCTTTCTCATACTTTCATCAGAACAGAAAATAGAAAACAAACTGCACAGGAAGCCCATTGCACTTTGTTCTAAAAATGCAAAAGAAAGTAATCTGACCCTGCTTTCAAATTATTTCTTGCTTGTTCCAAATAACACCTATTGTATGCTGCTGACCCAGTTCTCACTGAATAAATTAATTTTGCAGAAGACAACATCACGGATATAGGGAGCATGGTTAACAGCATTTCTTTATCCAGGTTTGGTGACCTATGTATCTTTTGGCTGCTCTTGAAGTTTGCAGTCTATTGTATGCTTCCTAGATGAGGCATTTGACAAAAGAATCTCCAACCTCACTATCTGATCTTAGCTTCACGGAATTGTCAGAGGACACTGGGTTCACAGAGAAAAAGAAGAGTCAAATCAACCATATAGCCCATTTCAAAGCTTATGCTCTGCAAAAACAAGCCAATGCATTTATGCAGCTTTTCCAGTATAGCTGCCCAGCATTGTTAAAACAAAAAAACAAAAAAAAAGATTAGGACTTAAGTTGTGTGAAAAAGCTATTACTGTATCTTTTATTCGTATGGAGAAAGGACAATTTCACAGAATAACTGTGTTTAAAACTGAAGAAGTGGCTAAATTATCCAAAGGAGAACATAGGTTATCACTATATTAAAGCATGAGGGTTTGGGTTTTTTTGTTTGTTTGGGGGTTTTTTGTGGGGGGTTTTTGTGTTTTTGTTTTTGTGTTTTTTTCTTTTTTTTAAGTACTCCAGTTGGTATGTTAAAGATGCCAGACCAAATCTACTAATGTCAAATTTGAAATTACTGTCACGCTTTGCTGGGCAGACTTCCATTTGTGAAGGAATACCAATAATTAATATAACCCTTTATTAGAAATATTTCTTTGAACAGTAGGCACACAAATCATATTACAGGTTGCATGTAATAAATTATCTGAAATTCACTTTTATTATTTATCCATATCACCAGATTTGCAGAGTATTACATAAATATAAAAAAGTTAACTAAATTTCCTTTAAAGAGAACTTTTTGTATACACCTCAAATACTTCTACTAACATATGTAGGATATTTCAGTAATAATGACTCAATGTTGATCAAGCCTCTCCCAGCACATTACCCCCACTGCAGGTATTTTACAGGTCTCAGAAGAGGTTTTAGGTCTGACTTCTTACGATATGAACATTAATAGCCTAGCTATACTGACAGTTAAGGAGTTGGTTCACACTAATAATGCATGAGCATGATAACAGTTTTCTGTTGTGGTCAAAACCCACAATAATTAACAGACAAAAAACCACACACTTCTTTAAGGAAAACCTAGAAGAAGAAAAGTATCAACTGTAATTTCATGATACTGTTATGATTTCTGATGAAGACAGCACTCCTTATGGTTTTCTGGCTCTCTTAAGAAGTATGAGGATGCCATCTGGCAACCTCATAGTTGCAATAAGAAAAGGAAATCAACTCAGGCAGACATGGACAGCTCATATGGATTCTCCTCTTTGAACCCTTTCTATTGAGTACTGATGTTGCTATTGAGCTTTGCCTAACACTACGTCACAGCACATTCCTTTCAGTGTAAAAGAAAATCTTTCAAGATTGAGTCAATGCACTATCCTGTAGGATTTTTTCTGTCACTTTTAAATTGATGTGATGGGTACCCTTATGTCCTTCTACCCAAACGGACATCAACTCAGACATCATTTTGGCTTATCTTTTGTTATTGCTAGCAATCCTGTAAATACCCAATAAGAGTTACATCGTTGCTCTCCCTTATTCTTATAGGCAGGTATTGAAAGTATGTTGTGCTTCATCAGAAGTTTCATCAGACGTTAAGGTTTAAATTAAGTCTTCCAGTGTAGATTTAAAAATTGTTCTGTAAATGTTCATATTTAACTCCTGTTTGGAAAAAAAAAAAGCAAAATCTTTATACTTTAAATTAATATGATATGTTCAATCTAGTTACAATGTGGAGGACTACTTTTTTGCTAAAGACAGAAAAAAACAATTTTGGCTATAAGAGTGAGGAGAGTGAGGAGAATACAGAGCTGAACATGAACTACTTTAGATGCTGTCCTATGTACTACAAGGCCTGCTGAGACTCTGTGTCTTGCACCACAAGAAAGGATACATTTTAAGAGCGTAGGAGAGAGAGAGAATGCGTCAAAGCTAGAGAAAAGTTACTTTGCCTGACATACTCCCACATTGACTGTTAAACTGCTGCATGAGAGTCTAAAAATCACTTTACTTCCAGACTAGAGTAGTTGCAATTGTTCTTATGCAGTCACTTCTGCTGCAGTAACCTTAGGAACTACAGCTCCCGAATGACTGGCTGGTGTACACTTCCAACCTGCTGCCACCAGAGGACCTTTATTCAGGTTGCTCACCTTAAATTAATCATCATAAAGCAATTGTTCTGTCACCTGTAAGAAGCTCTCCAGCCAAGAATTTTCCTGAGCTCTCTGGAAATATGAGTTTACCTTATTCACTGTTTTAGTAATAACTAGAGCATCTAAATAGTCCCACATGCCATTAAACCATGAGTCCTCATGTTTACAGATTAGCCAGTCACCTACCCTTGCTGAGTTTTCTCCCCACCCATCTTTCCACCGTGAAAAAAAAGCATAAGCATTTAACATTTCACTGCTGGGTAGTCTTACACTTACTTTGCAAATTAACTAGGTTATCTAAAACCAAATTAAGAGCAGCAGGTTGGAGAAAGAGTAATTTCTTGATGGCCATTGTGTACAGCTCTTATTTTTCAAATTCAAGAGGAGAGCAGAATGCACCATATGCACCAAAATGTCCACCTTACCTTTTGACACATCCTGAAACCTACTGAAGAATTCAGCTTAAACACCCCTCCAGCTTTTCATTAGATGAGACTTAAGTGTGGACTGACTGCCGTAGAGAACATTTTTCTACACCCAGTGTTTAGAGAAAGCAGAGGACTGGGGCTATAGTATCTATCTATCTATCCTTTAACTGGTAAGCGCTTGAGCTTATGCTGCTTATAGCTGGAACAAATTCCCCACAGCATTCTTAGGAAAATTCATCAGACTATTCAGAGTCTTCTTTATATTGCAAACATACACATCAAGAAATCTCCTTCAAATAAATCTCTAAAACCTTACTTTTACATTTCAGCACAATGGAAGTGCATAATCTGGGAAGTGTAATAGTATTTCAAACAACTTTAAAGGCATTTAAAAGCATGCCTGCATTCAGCATAAATTTAAAACATATTAGTATTTTCATAAACTTTACAGTACAGCTGACAGGAATTTTACAAAATTCGTTTTATAAACCGGATTCTGCAGTCTTCACTTGGTTAAAATCTTATTCAACTAGATCTTAAGCTTATGCATTCACAAAAAAAATCCACTTTTTAGAAGTAGTTACAAAGTTGACAGAATGTAAAAAATGAGATTTCTCACACAATAGTTTTCACTTAATAAAGCATATTTAATAGAATAGAAATATGAGAGAAATAGGACTGTTTCTGCAACTATTGACAACAAATGAGAATAGATGCATAATTCAATCCTCATATTGACCATAAAAGTAGTAATTCCTCCGCAATTTTCCATTTATTGCTAGCTTTTCTGTTACTGTTTTATACTGAATCTTATTAAAGAAGCTACTAGAAGAGATATACCAAAAATCAGACAGCATCTAATAGCACTAAGAATCCTAAAAACCCTCCCATTATGCATTTCTTTTGCCTAATCTTCTGTGCACATTTCTTTGTCTTAGTCTGTATTATTAAGCACATGTAATTCTTGTTTTGAGAATCAATTCACCCATGCCTACTGCTTATTTCCTATTGGAATTTTAAATCCATCTGTTTGCTACTAAACATTTTTTATCACAATCAAATATGTCCAAAAAATTATAGACCAGATGCACTCCTTGTCAATACTTTGTGACCCCATTGTCATTGTTCTGTTAACACTGTGACATAAAACCCCTTGTTAACTTTATCAGAGTTTCTGTTAGGATTACAGATGCAAAACTGCAAGGTGGAAAAGTCTAGAGAAAGGACGGATAACATAAAAGCTCTTTAAGAAACTTCTAGTACTAATGACCTTATAACATCTCTGCGGCAAAAAAAAAAATCCAAAACCACATAAACAGGCGTTCTCCAGTCCAAATACTTTTGAATCTGAGATATTTCTATGGCCTTTTTTTCTTTTTTTTTTTTTTTTCCAAGAATGCCCTGAATGTTTCCTTCTCCCCAGCTGGTTTCCCTAGAATCCCTGTAGCTACTAATGAAGGGAAAAAGTCTACTTTTCTTGAGTACAGGTATCAAAATCCAACCCTAAATTACAGAACATCAGCATAAATGCCACTCTTAAATTTCTATTTGCTGCCAAGAACATTTGCTGCTTACAAGGTCTTCAAAGTGATACTAAATCAGTTAAGTTTACTCTAAACATGTGAGATTCAGGTACCACCCTGTTTTCACACTAAACAAGCTTTGGACTGATGAGAAATATCAGTAACCTTTCCCAAAATGCTGAACTGGCCTATCTTCCAATTTAGCCAATTATATCTTAAGTTTCTCCAACTTGTTATAGTACTTGGAACCTGTATAATTAGCATTCATACACATAAAAGTTATTAATGCTGTAAAAGTTATTAAAATAAGACACATAAAACAAGCTGATCAAAACAGCTGTGTGTTATTTGATGCTTAACATAGCCACCATTTCAAAATAGTTCGTACTATCAAACATCATGTTTGTGTACTGTCAGTTTCTTCAGGAAAGATACACATAACAAAAAATCAGTAGCCTCTCATAATTTCTCCATCACAGTTTATCACCACAAAGTTTGGTAGTACATTGGTATACTATGTGATTAATACTAATATATACAATGCTATTTGACTTTTATCTACTGCAAAGTAATACAGGTATGCAGGATTTTATTAGTAAAAATTCCTACAATAAGCACACATTAGAGGAATTATCATTCATTCCCTGCATACTGCTTATATATTTCATCAGGCCATTATCTGATCTGAATAACAAGAAAAATTTCATAGTAAAACACATTACTGCTGACACATGCAACTTAGATGTTCTATCAACTTTATATCTTCACAGCAAGAGGTCTTTTTTAAGTCCTCCGTTGTTCTTCTGAATTAGATTGACCTGATTTGACATTTTCCTATATCAACAATTATGATCAAGATTGTGCACATATATATGATCAAATATAATATGTAACATACTTAACTGCCAGGATCTGACTCAGGTCATTTCCCACAGTAGCAAATAGTAATTACAGCAAAAGTGGAGTATAGTATCTATATGAAAAATGTCTTGATACAATTGCCGGGACATAGCCTAGATTTAAAGATAATCCAAAAGACAAATAATGAAGATCATGCTCCAAACTAAGAGTCACTAAGTATGCTGTGATTCAACCTAAACAATGTAGTTCCTATCAGATTAGTCAAATATATTTTAATTTTTCTTTTATTATAAAAATAGACATTTTGTTGGGCATTCAACAACGCATCTGCATATTTGGGACCATCTAGCAGAACAGAAAGCTTAACCTAATAAACTTCTCTGTATGCAGTCTTAAAACAGTTTATGTAAATAATCTGGATATATTATTTTAATGCTCTGTCCACAGGGATTACAACACAGGAATAAGCCATGTCAAATGTTACCTACTGGGGGGGAAAAAAAAAAAAAAAAAAAGCTTTGTTTTTAACTCAAAGATAAATTCATAGTACCAGAACAGTAACAGTAGGATTCCTTACTAAGCTAGCTAATGTGTTATTCTTTTATTTCAAGTTCACAAGTTAATTGGGCATTTTTTCCTGTCATAAACGTTACTGTCAGTTACCCAAAGACTACTGTGATGCAATATGAAAGTCACCCCGATTCAGTACCTCAGAACTTGTAGCCTATGCTTTGTAATTATTCCTAGCTTTAAGATCACGAATACCTGAAAGCAACTCTGAATGTCATCCTTCTGCTACTGCAGATTTAGCCATTCCTGCTTGTGTCACACCAATTTCCTACATAAATTTTGTGTAATTACGTTTACTGTTGTGACATAAACTAATTTCTTTAATTCAGAAGGAAAATAATTTAATTTGACCCTAATAAACTTTCACTCCTGGAGAAATTTATTAGTTGTGAATTATTTTGAATTACACCTGAAAATGCAACATTAATTTCACATTGAGATGTTTAATAAAATGCACTTGTAAATGCGTGTTTAACAGCTTCTAATGACACAAGTTAATTCTGATTAGGTGAACAGTAAAAATGTAATGCGTAAGAGATTTGAGTTGTATAGTTTATTTCCAGTACCCATTTATTATTATGAATTTGTACTGTAAAATAATCGAAATTTGTCAAGAATTTGTAAAGAGGTAAGTTTATTTTATTAACATTCAAATCCATAACGTCCCTACAATAGATACAATAACACATTGAAGAATTTAAATCCAAGTCCATTTGGCAAGAATAGAGAAAAAATGCTGAAATGCTATTGATTCTTTCCAGTACATTCAAAACACCTGACTCAACTCTATTTCTACTGACATAACACAAAGGTTTTATTTAGATATTAGCAAACATGAGCAAATATTGTCATTGACATACTTTTCATCCTTGTTTCTTCCTTCTACCTAGGAAACAGTTAACCCTCAACTACTAGTACTAGCTGTTTCCTCTCCACCTATCTCTACCAGAGATGCAGCAAATGTCGATGGGTTCACTGTCCCAAGAGAAATAATGCCTGTGAAAGTTCTCCTCTCCAGTTGCAGATGTATTTCGCGCTAAAGAGCACCTAACAGCAGACTCTTCATGTCATACCTTTATTTGATCTTTTACCTTCTGTCAACTCTACAGCTCAGCCAGCAAACCTCAATCCTACTGATCATGAAGCCCTCTTAAATTAATTTCTCTTTTTGTTTCTCCTAGATCTTTTGCACCTATTTTAAAAAGTGCCATCAGTACTTTTGATTATGTCCTGTAAAAGCACTTTGAAAGCAAAACTGTTGTCTGGAACTGTCATCCTCATTAGAAGAAATAATACACATACATTTTGTACATATAAAACTTCATGAAAAATCTGACAACTTCAGAGATGTGGACTAAAAATGCTTACAACTGAATGCAGACAAAGCCACTCTTAGTATCTATAATCTATGCACATTTTACATTAAACTGAATGCCCTGTCACCTGGCATTTCTTAGCAGGTCACACCATGCTGTAGACCCCTCCTGAGGGAGCGTCTCTTTGTTTAGATTTTTTCTGTAATCTACCACATACCTGTACTCTGACTAAGGTAGACGTTACACAATACTTGACACACTGTTTCTTTACACAGTTATTCACCTGCTATTTTATTATCTCGTAAAAGAGGAACAAACCACTTCATGCACTTTTTCCACTCAAAACAGTTCAAGTTACCACAGCCAAGTTCCTCTCTGACCAGAGCAGAGTGACTTAGAAGTAGAAATACACACACATACACACACGTATAAACAAAGGTGTGTGCGTGTGTGTATGCTCAGAACAGGTTTGGAGGAGCAGAAGAATATAGGGACTGAAACAAAGCACAGAGTATTTACTTACTAATGCAGTCCGCTCGGACCTCTTTGGAAACCTGAAGGAGTCTCCGCTTTCCCGTCCTGCCAGTCAGGCGCCGCGCTGTGCCCCTAGTCCACACAGGCCCGAAAGGAACTGCAAAGAGAGAGAAGCACATGCCACATCAGGCAGTTCTGTTTTGGTGGGATCCAGCGCCGCTAGCTCCTTGGGGGGATCCCTGCTTTCAGAGCACACTCCTGCAAAAGAGTCATCCTTCCAAAGATTTTTTTTTTTTAAACCAGTGATTTTTTTTATAAAGAAAAAAAAAAAGCCCGCCCGAGGCTCCTGCACCCTAAAATTTGCTGTGGGGTGGGGGAGCTGCCGGGGAGGGGAGAGGAAAGGTACCTGCAACTCTCTCCGATGAGGCCGGCAGAGAGAGCGTGAGGGAGGGAGGGAGGAAGAGGGAGAAAGAGGGAGGAGAGAGGGAGCGAGCGCGGAGCGGGGAGGAGGGGTGTGGGGTGTGCGTGTGTGCGCGCCTGCGGGCGGGGGGCGGCGGGGCGGCTCTGGCTGGGGGCGCGGCGGCTGCCGGCTCTCCCCGCCCGGCACCGCCGGATGCAACGGGCGGCCCGGGGGGGCCGGTGAGGGCCGGGCCGGTCCCCGCGGAGCCCCCCCCGCCCCCGCCGCCGCTCAGCCCGCTCACCTGCATTTCCTTAACGAGCCACTTGATGGCCGGCAGCAGCGGCGGCCCCCCGGCCACCGCCGCAACTTCGGCAGCCGCCGAGCCCCGCCGCCCCGGAGCTGGGGATGGGGAGGGAGGTGCCGGCCGCAGAGTACCGCTCCGGGCAGGGACGGCGCCGGCTGCCGCCCACCGAACTTTCCGCCCGGCGGCGGCTGACGGGGGGGTGGGGAGCGGGCGGGGGGGGGGGGGGGAGAGAGCGGGCGGGGAAGGAGCGGCGTGGGGATGCGCCGAGCCCCGCGTGTCCGCGCCGCAGCCGCGCAGCGAGGCCGGTGGCGGGGCGCGCTCCGCCGGCCGCCCCCCCCGCCCGGCGCGCCGCCTCCTCCCCCCGCGCTCCCCGGCGTGTGCGAGCGGAGCGAGCCAGCTCCTCGCTATTAATAATAATAAGCCCTATCCCCACCTTCCTCCTCTCCCTGGGAAAACAATTAATAATGCATTAAAATAATGCACCTTTAAAGCCACTGGCTAGCAATAATAAAATAATAATATTACCACCACTTAAGAGAGCGCTGACGTGGATGTGGTGGCGAGGCACGTTTTCCTATCATTCACACCCAAGTGTGAGCCCAAATTACGCTTCTGGTATTCATAAGTCCCTTTCCCCTACCGGAGCAACTATCATTACCACCATCAAAGAGAAAGTCTCTCTTCAAACCCGAGTGGAGGCACTGACTCCCCGGGTGGCTGCTGTGGCTGGGCTGCAAGCAGGGCACCCCCCCTTCCGTTCGCCCCAAACCAATCTCATCGCTTCTCCTCCTCTTTTGCTTATACCGGTGGGTTAAGCATTGCGTTTGGCCCTTTTACTGTTTTCCCTTCCGTTCCTCCCCTGACGATAGTTTGTGTGTTTTAAATAAAGATTTCATTCTGCCAACCCGCAGGAAGCTTTTAACAAGATGCAGCTGAGCGTGTCGATATCTTATATCTTTTTACTGCTGCTCCGGCGTGTACATCAACTCCAAACTCATTTCTTTTCTTCTCCGCCTGATACTGTAGCATCTCAGAGACGGCGGCGGCAGCAGCAGCAGAGCGCTGCTCCCGGGAGGCACTTTTACTTTGCCCCCAAAGTATCTCCCGTCAATGAGAGCCGCCAGAGCCCCTCCCCCCCGCCAGAGCCCCTCCACCCCTCGGCACGGCAAAATGCTGGGGTAATTGCTGTAAGATTTCAGCTTCCACCGATAACGCTACACAGTCTGAGAGCAGACGGGGTGAGGAGGGTGGGTATTTTCTTTTTCTTTAGAATACAGTTTTGTAAGTGCGCTATTTTTAATTAAGATTTTTCCAGAAATAGGTCCCACCGAGATTTAATTTTCGAAGGTATTTCTGACGCTAGTCAATACTGTCTTTCAAGAGGAACATTTGCAATCATTTCCTCCCCACAACGACGCGCGAATGCTCTTCACAGACCTTAAACCGTTCATGAAAGACTGAAAAAGGGATTCTGTTGTTGTTGTTTTTCTGTGTTGTGGGGTTTGGGTTTGATGGTGGGGGGTTTTTGTTGTTTTGTGTTTGTTTTCTTTTTTTTAATTTTCACTTCATCTGCATTAAAATAAAACTTTGTTCAGCATGCCGGCTACCTCCTACTGATTTCTGTTTATTAAGAGGTGCTATTTTTTCCTTTTTTCCTACCGGGGTGTTTTGAATCAAGGTGATTTCTTTCCAGGATAAGTGTTTCCCAACCCCTAGTCATGCAATTCTTGCCCGCCGGTCCCCCTGCTACTCCGCGACTCCTGAGACGTAACCACCACTCACGCTAAGGCTCAAGCACCAGGTTGAACCAAAGGAGAGGCACCGCTCGGGCCTAAGGCTCTCCGGAAGCTCAGGCAGCCGGAGGGGCCTCTGGCGAGGGCTGCGAGGTGACACATCCCCCCGGCGGCGGAGGGAGCTTGACCGGGGACGCCCCCGCGCCCCGCAGGGAGGCGGAGCGGGGCGCCCCCCGCACCCGGCCCGGCCCGGCCCGACGCCGAGTGCGGCAGGACGCGGCAGGGGCGCCTCGGTGCTGGCGGGGCTGCGCGGCCGCGGAGGTCCCGGCTCGCCCCGTGGCCCCCGCACGGTAGCGGGCCGGGGGAAGCGCTCAGCCTCCGCCCCGGGAAAGGGACAGGTAGGAGCGCGCAACCCTAAAAGTGACAGAAGGCGCATCGTCCACTTGCAGGTATTACTTCAGCTGCGAGGTTTACCCGGCACAAGTCAAAGCACTGCCCTTAGAAGCATACGGGCGATGGAGAACTCCCCATACGCACCTGGTACTGAGCGTCGCCGTTTTCTCTTTCAGGTTCACTACAACTCAATTTGACCTAGTTTGAAGCATGACGATTCAGAGTTCGGGGGAAAAAAAAAGGAAAAATTAAAAAAAAAAAACAAAACAAAGGGAAGAAAAAAAAAAAGAATGGAAAAATATTTCCATCACCTTTAAAAAAAGAAAAAAGGAGGCTAAAAATTGTGCTATTGTAGAGTGCACCTTCATTGAGACTGGGCAACAGAGCCAGTTAAATATTTCCTCCCAGTGATGTCTTCCCCTTTGGTAGACCATTTGTGAATATCGCTTTAAATTATGAATAAATATGGCATCACTAATGTTTGTAAAGCTGGTTTTATCTGTACAGTAAAACATTGCTAAATGCAGTGGAAAATTAAGTATTCTAACATCTTAACGCTCATTGTCAAAATAGAATTATACATCTTTCATTCCTATGTTCCTTTTGATCTTCAGGCTTTCCCTTTATCTTTTCAACTTAGGTTTTTCCAGCTTACTATGTCTTATTCCTACATTTCACTGCAAATTTCTTCACAGCAGTAAATTCTACAGTTTTGTAATATATTGATTTATATAAACTTTTATGAGTACCAAAGTTTTGTGCAGTGTAGTATGTTAAAAGATCACTTAGCCATAACTTACGTGAAGCCTGAATGAAGCACCCATTCTGCATCCCGAGCATTACACTATGCTTTTTACAGTTTGTGAAGGCTGGGGTCAATTTAACATAAAAAAGTTTTGCAAAGTTGGTGACGTGAAAGCAACTGGGAGAAAATCACAAAGAAGTAAACAAGAAATAAAAACAAAATGTTCCAAATATTAATTTAGAAATAAAAATATATCAGAACTAAGAAAATCTCCAAGTTGCAGTGTCTGCCAGATCTTACAACACCTATAACCTGAAATAACTAAGTCTAACATAGAGGCAGCACTGCACCTATATCCAACTAAGATACAGTAGGAAAGGTGATTTGCATATCTGCTTTTTTAGGAATTAGTTGTAGTACTAACTATGCTGTTTTATACACGACCAGCACTTCTGTTTGGGCATAATCTATTACTTTTTTGCAACACACCCATGAAAAGTATGGCTGAGGTTGGGCATTTTAAAATAATGACACTGAGCTTGTGCAAAAGAAAAGGCAAGCCTAGGAAAAATGCAAAGCCAACAGTTTTAAGATGCAAAATACCACCTTATTTTACTTCTACCTTTAGGTGTCTGTGGGCACACATGCTTCTTTTTTTCAGCCAACTTCAATACTCAGACTTCTTTTTGTGGACTATCATCAGCAAAGCAAAGCAAAGCAGCAGACATTTTGGTATGTAGCATATTTATAACCACAATGAACAACTGAATCAACCCATCCCAACATAAAAGTTATGAGAGAAGAGGAATAGAAGATAACATAATAACATGGGAAAGAACACAGCAAGAAAGCCTTTCTGAAACTCCTCGAGTGTTTTTTTGTAGGGCAGAGTCCAACATCTCCTGCAAGAAACTGAGAAGATGACTCGGCAATTTGTAACCACCTGGAAGGCAAAAAAGACCATTCCTGCAAACACCAGGTGCCCGCAAGCAGCTCTGAAACCCTGATATCCTCACATAATTAATCTGTGTGATGCAGCCTCATCAGCACAAGCTGCCCATAGCTGTACCTTCCTTATTCACACTGGTCAGAGCTGAACATTTTATTCTAAGGAAGAAGGAAAACATTCAAATGAAAAATTACACAGTACCAGTATTAATATATTTTCTGAAGGATCATGTCTTAAAGCAGACAGTGAAAAGGTGACAGGGAAAAGATGGTATGCATTTCTTCTCACTATGTGTAAAACAAATACACATTGTTCAAAGTCTGTGTCTGTACACTACACATACTCCAAAGATGAGAGAAATTAAGAAAGAATTGCATGCATATACATAAATTAATTTCCTTACAAAATGAGAGAAATTGATGTTTGAGAAAGTGTTTCCTACCTGCAGATCACAAGGTGCCTAGGAATTTACTTGCTGAAATAATCTTTCATTTTCAAGTTGCTGAAGTGGTGTTCCTTTGCCTACAAGGGACTAGGTATGCACCCAAGAGCCAAATGTCTCACGGTTTATAATGGGAATTTTTCCTGGGAAAGGACTGTAGCTCAGGGAGCATGGCAGAATGTATTACTGAGAAAAAATAGAATTTTATTATAGGACAGTCGTATTTATATATTAACTACATTCATTTTTTAGGATAACAACAACATCAAATCTCCAAGTGCATGTACTTTAAAATAGTTTGGTAATACCACCTGTATCTGGGTATTTTTTTGTTAAAAAAGTTTAAAAAGCTAAACAAATGTTTCAAACTAAGGTGTTATACAAGATGTTCTTAAGTGTCTTCTTTATTTTGATCAAGTGACTAAATGGGCCTTTGGATCTCCATTATTGAGAAAGTATTTTTTCCTGTATGACTGAATGCCATAATTTTTCTTCATTATTCCTGACCTTTTATGTGTTAACAGTCTCACACTGCACGAAAGAATTGCATCTATTTTTAGTAACATCAGGTAGAAATCCTGAACATTTAAACTGTAGAGCCTGGGTCAGAGTGTTTAGATCTGACAGGGTGAAGCTATTTCCCACTGTGGCCCTCTCCCTAAACCTCTATTTAGACACCTATATTTGAATTCATATAACTGCTGTCTCTTTTTATTTCATTAAAGCAACAAGCATTAGCTAAGGAGCAAAAGTCTTCACTGTGATTCTACTGAACATGCTTAGCTCTGGCTAGGTACCTGTTTAATTTTAGCCAAGAAGACAAAAAAAGGGAAAACCAGCTTCATATCTTTGGGTCAAGGTAGATTTCTAACTGTTAGAGGTCAACCTGAGAATGAATATGGTGGACTGTGTGTCCAACATCAATCTATGTTCGCATTATTATTCCTTTCACTGAAACAGCGGGTGTTAGATTTGAAAGCTTGTCTGACCTGATCACATGTCTGACCAGTACACCAATACCAACATTCATGTAGGCCTTGAAAAATTCCAGAGATTTCAGTGTGCACTGAAACATGCATTGAAGTCTTATCACATTGTAGTCCGTTATGGATTTAGATTCTGGTCTGCAGTACTGAAAAGAAAGCAAGATTTTGCCATTTAATTAGTAAGAACAGGATTGATCTCCAAATGAGTAACCTCATCTCTGCTTTTAAGCAGAGGACCTGGTAAGAGCTTCACAAGTGTTTCATTAATCCACCGATATTTTGGTTGAGTTTCTTACACACTTGGAGTACAGATTGGAGATAACTGAAGATTTGTGAAATGAAAGGAAAAAACAATGCTGTTCTCACCTTAAAGCCTCTTTTTTCACTAATTCCTACAAGACATGCCTTGAGCAGCATATGTATTATATCCTTAACTAAAAAGAAGTGAACTGTTAAAAATAAAGTAAAACTATGAAGATGAGAGAATAAGGTGATACTTCTGAGAAAAAAAGGATGACTGATGGCAGAACTCCTTAAGGCAGACACAAAATATCGTAGTTCTTTTTGTGGTCTTTTAATAATGACCTTCATCTCTATTATATTAATGGTTTGAAGACAGAAAAGTCTTCAGTTATGTCCCTGGCGGAATGTAGGTCAGATAAGCATGTTATTTTTAATTCGTGGACTAATGTAATACATGCTGAATCTTTTATACATCAAATCCTGTCTTCATGAACCATAAAGTCTCTTCCTCCTTCTTGGCTTACCCATCTGATTACTTTTACCTTTTCATTTTAGGGTTTAATGGGTATCTCTTTAATTCCTCAATGAATTAAAACCAAAAGCTTTATGCCATTGCAATCAATAGACCAAGCCTATGCATCTTAAAATGTTCTGTATATAGCTTGTTAAAATACTTTTTAAATACAAATTAAGTGAAAAATAAAATCTTCAGAGAAAATAATTATTTTAGAGAACCGAAGCAATGTTTGTCAGAAGGGTTTCATGGTGTCTGGAAAACAGGAATGCTTATTCTGTATAATTCAATTTTTGATGAAAAGCTAATTTATTCTCTTTTTTTCCTAAGGTCCAATTAGGTTTCAATAGCCTATTTAAATTAAGATTTATCCCCACTTTGGTGTTTTCTATTACCTCTCACAACTATAATTGGAGGCAGGACTGTTTATTATCCTCTTGCCTGTATTACACCTTTTATTGCAGAATATGTGGGTATCTGCAGATAGGACACTATTTGCAAATTGTAACGTACAAGCTGTACATAGTATTTAAATTCAGAGTTCTCAGTTTCCACTGAAACTCCAGACTCATAATATAACTCATAATATTCTCAGTAAGTTTTCAATTTAATTCTACAGAGTATCAGCTAAACTATTCATAGAAAAAGGTATATAATATGAAAAGGAATTGAAAAGTTATGATGTTCTTGGAGTCATCCCTTCAGATGTGGAGAAGTAAATGTGCTGATCAGGGGTTGGTCAGCCTGTACTTCCCTAACATAACTTAAAGACCAAAAGAGACTTACGGCATTTCCAAAACTTATGCACACAAACTGTACAAAATCTGATATGAATTATTGCATTGATCTGTAGAAAAATAACTACAAGTAGGAATCATCTCACATTTCTTCTAAATCTAGATCATCAGTAAAGTTACTAGCAAAAATTTGACCCTTACAATGTGTATTTTTGAACATGACCAAGAACTGTGAGATGCAGAAGACAGGAAATATCAGAGGAAGGAAGAAAGGAAAAGAAAGATGAAAAAAGAAAAAAGAAAGGTTAAGAAAGAAAAAAAGGGGGAAAGTAGTGCATGTACCCACAGGTTAATATAACAGCCATTTCTTGTTTATGGAAATCACCTTCCTACAAACCCCTTTCAATGATTCAGCAGTCTAGAAGTCTATGATTTGCAATACTAGATCTATCAGCAGTGAAGGGAAATTTGGGTCAAAGTGAAACTTTATTGTAGAGACGATAGATGAGAGGAATTGCACAGCCTGGGTCTGAACGATCAGTATTTTCAGCAATTTGCTATGACATTAGGTAAGTGATGCAGTTTCGCACAGCTATATAGTGTCAGTACTGGTGTTGGCAAGCATAATGACGGTGAAGCAACATTAAAGCCTATGGATGAACAAAATTAAATCTAAAGTGACACTGCTGTTGGGAAAATATTGCCTGAGAAAGCAATATTTTAAGATGTGATGCAGACTTTGCATACTCAATAGTCACTTCGAAGTTTTATAGGAAAAATACTATAATGATGTGCCAAAGAAAAAATATTTTAAAAACATTTTAAAGTTAAAATTCATTAAGTGTTCCAGAAGATGAAAATGCCTACTTTTCTGAACAAAGTTCTACACTAAAATTTCCTACCAACAATTCTTTCTATAAGTATAATTTCAGACAAACACTAACACTCATCCAAAAGGTAAAACTTACAATCAGGAAATAACTTACCCAACCATTGCAATATTTTTCTTGATTACTTAGGATAAAATATTTCTAAAACTATAGATTCATAAACGCTGACTGTGAGAATAGAAAAAGTTGAAATTTAAACTACTGTAAACAGAGAACTCTTCCTGCTTTTGATATGCAGCACTGGATACGCCACAAGGAAACTGGTGCATAGGCCATGTCAGCATCTTACAGATTTTATTGCTTTTACATATTATCAACACAACACATTAGTTATGACCCATATCATCCAAAACCACCCACAGAACATCAGATAGAGTCTATTTTCTGTCTGTGATATATCATAACAAAATAAATAAATATATTGTTATAAGATTGCTTACACATTTCAAGTGACATTGATAAACCAAGATATGATATTTTGTTTTTGTCTTTCAACTGCTGGATTTAGAATAATGTACTATCCAGAAATTCCAAAATACTTCATCAGATTCCAAATAAGTGACAAATAAATTTGATGCCTCTGTGACAAAAATTATGAGTATAAAAAGCAAACTGAAACTCAAAAGAGCAAGAAGGAAAATCAAGCATTTCTGCTTTCATTTCCACTGAAGTTCTACTTGCATTTACCACTAGAAAAATCTTCCCTTTACACACTCTCTTGGGCTGTTGCACTTATTTAGAATGTCTCCTACAAATGTTTGTACAATGCCCAACACAATGACTGTAAGGAGGCAGTGCAAGTGTACAAACAACCTTTAAGCTAGGAATTGTGATTAGAACCATAAATTGCAGAGATAGACAATGCTCTCTGTGTTCTACCAGATTACAACACCTAAATTTACCTTACTAAATTGCATGATGAAGAACCTAGTAAGTGTCTGTTCCAGTACTGCTCTACATGTAATAGAGGGTAAGAGACTCCACAGTGTTATACAGCAAAATTCACAAATGCAGTGAAACCACTAGACTGCAACTAAACCACCAGATTCTCAGCCATTCATTTTGTCTTAAACTTTAAGGTACAATAAAGACAAAGGTTGGTTTTTCTTTTAAGTCCCTAATTATGGCCTCCTCTACACTAGCTTCATTAGTGCTAGACCAGATGTACAGTAGTGTTATGAGCTCGGCATCAGACCCATGAGTATTTCCAGAAGAGGCTCCCCAATAACATAATCTGATCTTCAGCAGTCCAAGTCCTAAAAGAAGAAACGTTTTCTTTAAATTATATCATGAGAGTAAAGTACAATAAAATGGCTGCTTAAAAGAAACCAGAATCTCGAGACTACTTAATGACCAGCTTGTTCAATTATGAAGAATCAATAGGAAATAAAACCCTTCCAATTCCAGCTACCTAATGTTATTAAAATAAATTAAGTTTTCAAAAGCTTACAGCGTGGAAGAAGTTTAATCTAGTATTGTAGAGTCCTGGGAGCCGAGTCTTAAATACTCCTAATATAACACTGAAGATGTGGTGACCGAGGAGCTGTTTCTTTTGGTAGCTTATGTAATAATGAATACCTTCTCCCATTATGATCCGTTATTTAGATCGCCATTAAAAACTTCAGCTCAGACTCTTCTTATTGCCTCAGGTAAGTAATAGAACACTTGGCACAGCCCCAGAGAAGTTACCCCCATCCAGTATGGCCAGGACAAGACTCTTTGCCCTTCTCAGGCTGGCGCTGGGACTACGAGGCCCATGGCATCTGTGCACTCTAGCTCAGCTAAAGTGAAAAGAAAAATATAACCTCTGATATTGCCCACATGCAGTTGCAGAGTATGTAAACATAATAATTTATTACAGCAACTCAAAGTAAAGAAATGATGGTGATTACAAAACAGAAGTGCTTTGCACTTTGCAACAGTATATAGAAAACCAGTAGAATCACCTTTCAAAGAACGTGAATTTCCAGCTGGAGCTCACAGAAAGCTGTTAGTCCCCCAGAATAATGGTGAAGGGTAGCAAAAAAATTACCATGCCCATATCTTGCAGGTAGTTGTTTTGTAGATAATACAAATCTTACAAATCTGGGTACTTTCTGCATTTTCACAGAACTATGCCAGCCTAATTCAGGAATCAAGCACATGTTTTAGGGATTCAAGTGTTCTGTTCTTTCAGGATGTCCTGTATGTTGTTTGCTGATATCTCCCAGTTGTGAATTAACTAGTTAGCTTACTCCTAAATTCTTGTACAGTGAAGCGATGTGTGTAAGTATGTTCTCCTATAATGACTTCTCACTGGGGCTGTTAGCCACTGACTGAACAATATGCAACATAAAATGCAAAATATTTGCCAGGAGTTGTTTCTCTAATCTTTTCAAGAAGTTCAATAACATTGGATTCCAGGCCTTCTGGAATGCCAATAACTTCATTCACCTTCATCATATTCACCTTTCTGTTCATTTGGCATTGAAAAGATTTAGCTTCATATATCAATATAGTCCCCATGGCATCTTGGGCTGATAATATATCTTCCAACTTTTTGGCTCTCAAATCAATTTGGAAAATCCCATTACATATAACTTCAATCCTCTTATTTATGCTTGAAACTGCTTCTTGAAAACTGTCTAACCTTTATTAAGAACATCTGTCTTTGCTGTCAGCTTTTGTTTGGGTCCCATGATCTCTGTTCTCACAGTGGAAAGCGTACAAGTGGACACAAGGATGACAACATGGGAGCACTGACCATTATTCAGTGACCTTCGTTTCAGAATTGAGGCTAAAGATCTAGCTTTGATTCTGTGAAGCATTTAAACTCCAGAAACATTAGTACAGGGTTTAAAACTAGTCTAGCTGGTCCTTAAAACAAATCATAATTATCTGCTTGAAGCTTTGTATATTAGATGCATTAAATTATTTGTACAAGTTAGATTAAACCACTGGTCTTTTTTATGGTAAAGGTTTGTTGTTTTGGTTTGTTCTGGTTTTTTAATATGTCCACAAAACACAAACAATAAAAAATACGGTGAGTGCTTAACTGTCTCCTCTTCTGGATGCCCTTTGACTTCATCATAAGTTCAATTGTTAGGAGAGTACAAGTGTAACCATCTACTAGAAACACAAGCAATCAAGATTTCTGGAGGGTGAATCAGGTACTGGATCATCCAGCCAAGGGTGGCACACAGCTGGATCCACTCACAGCCTTATTAATACAGAAAAACCTGCTGGATATGTGACAATCAGTGGTTGTCTTGGATGTAGTAGAGACATTCAGGATCCAGTTCAGGAAGGGTAGGCTTTAGGGTCAAATCGACTTTAAGAGCAAATTTCAGCATATTCAGGGAATTGGTATAGACGATACCAGGGAAGGCAGCTCTGAGAGGCAAAACAGGTCAGGAAAACTGGCTAATCTGACACAAGAATAGTCCATCTCAGGAAAACAGGTAGATGTATCAACAGACAAGCTTGGCTAACCAGGCCATGCCAGAAACTCATGCCAGAACTTCAATGCAGAAAAGGAGGATACGGGAAGTGGCTCACTTTGGCAGCTGGGAAAATCAAAGAATGAGTCCACTTGGCTCAGAGGGTAGGGGATAATGGAGGCTGGTAACAAGATGGGTACTTCAGGGATGTGTCCTGGGCGGTATCACAGAATCACAGAATCACAGGTAGTGTACCAAATCTCTGTCAGGGACCTGGAGAAAGTGATAGAGAACACCTGCTTGGGAGAGGGCTGAGGCATCCTCATCTTACCCCATGACTGAGCCTGCTCTGGGCAGGTGCCTCCCCAGTTACCTGCTGGTCTGCATTTTCCTTTGGTCTCTAATGAACTTCACTTTAACCAAAAATTTTGTGTCAAATACAAGAAAAGGAGGAGAGTAAAAAATCTGGAACATGGAAATACATTTACTTTTTGACTTAATTCTGATAATAACATACAATACAAGCCAGAGTAATTACAAATTCAAACAGACCTCTAGAATTATTCTCAACTATTTGCTAAAAGGAAAAAGAAAACACTTCTTCCCTACCAGATGATATCTTAATGCACATAAACAAATAGAGTGATAATATTTTCTTTTATTATTTTAGCTTAATTAAGTTCAGTTTTAGAGTTAACACTGTATTGAAATACATAAACCTTAAAAAAAATGTTCTTATACTACTGGAGGACAAGTTGTTTACACAGAAAAGCATTATTTCTCAAAACACAAATATATGAAAATGCATATGCTGCAGAAATATTTTGTTCTAGAGTAACCAAAAAAAATTGATCAATAGGTGTTCTGTTATTTAATAAGTGTAAAGTCATCCTTGCAATACAGAACTACAAAACTAATAATGTTTTTATTTTATTAAAATGTGTTAGGATTAACATGAACTATCTATTAAATAAAGAAAAAATTTAGTCTGTTTTGTTAACTTTTAGTTTTTGAACTTTTGCGTATTTGACAGATAACACCTCCAAAAACAAACAAACAAAAAATTTAAAAGCAACCTTATATTGTTAGCCTAAACTAATAATTTTTAAAACTTTCAGGTAAAAAAAGAACGTATACAAATACTTCATAGCATGAAAATTTACTTTTTGTTACACAAGTAAAAGGTCATAATTTTTTTTAGTCTCTTCTTAGAAATTCTAATGTTTTACTTACACTTACATTACATGGGAGGAAGTTGTATTTGCTCTTGCTGGGAAGAGAAACACCAGCAGCTATGGATGATACTTCTGCAAAACATTTCTTACACAGTCACATTTTAATCACAGGATTCGGACATTTTCTTATATACTTCTTATTGTTAACAAAAATCTTATCTCACACACTGCCTCTTTACTCAGAAATATCATGTCTGTAAGACCACACCTTATTTCTTTAAACTTTCAAATGTACTCTAACCTTAGTAGAGTTTGAGAACTTTTGAGACTCTGCAGTTTATTTAGTGAGTTAGAAGTTGACTCAAGAGCCTAATCTTCAAGGCTGATTGTTTAATGTCTCTGCCAAGCAAAAAACTTTCTTGGGGTCTTTCAAACAAGGAATATCTGATTGCTTTTGAAGCTCCATTCAGACAGGAATCTTCACTCAAACTACCTACCAGTAAAGAATTCCTGTTTGTCATCATTGAGTTCTTCTGTGTAAAATGTCTTTAAAATCTTGATCTCAAATTGGTTTGGGAGAGGGGAGAACTCTCTATTTCTATCTGTCAATTTACACTTAAAAGTAAAGATAAGCTCATTGCCTCCCAAACATCCCCTCTGGCAATGAAAGCTCAGCAGCCCAAATTGCAATCTCACTAGAATGTGGCAATCTCCTTCAGTTTATGCTATCACGGCTGCATTGAAACAGATGACTAGGGTGCTTTTCAGTGTTCCTGAACATTTATTCTTAGAGATTTATCCTACTGAAACTCAGCAGGGCTGTGCATGTGTACATCATACCTAGCCTCTGACAATGTACTCTACTGGTGATGCACAAACCCAATACTATTTATATCATTTTATCTCAAGTATTGTTGCTCTGTAATACTGCTAGAAGTAAAAAGAGACATTTGTTTTTGTCACAAAATCATATACTCATAAGGCAATGATTTTCTGTTTATATGCTTACTTAATCAGAGCCCAGAGCAGCTGGACAGTTACTGTGCTGCCTAGAAGCTACCAGCACATGAATAGGAAAGTCTCAGCAATAGTAAAGGAGTTAATCTGAACACACATTAAGAACGTACATAATAAGCAAGAGGTTGTCATATGCATAGTTTCCTTAATAGCGAGGCCACACTTCCGGGTCTCTGGGCCTGCTGACATGCAGGATATTTTCTACTTGCTTCAGAACTGGCAGATGATTATAATGGTGCTTATGATGTTGTCTGAAATCCTGGAGTACATACAGCTCAGTCCTTATGAAATACCTATATTCAGCTGCTCCATATTTTTCAAACACAGCATAATTCCCTGCAGGCTTGTAGTGTTCCTGCCAGCCAAAATGAGTGCCACAGACATTCTGCCCCAAACTCCTTACATACCCTTTTACTTTTAACCCAAAAACAACAAAAAAGAACAGTTCTATTCAGTTATTAACAACAATGGAAACTCTTCTTCACAGCAGGAACCACAACTTTCTGTCCCATATGATGAATGCCTCCCTTTTTCTTGGGGGCCTGCCTACCTCTCTGTCTTCCTCTGCTGAGATGTCCCTACCACAGAACCATTCACCACTCATAACACTCTCCATTCTTTTTAGGCAGCAAGACTTTGTAATTCTGTCCTTAGGGTACTAGGACTCTAAGCTGATTCCTAACATTGTGCCTTGTTTTCTGGTTTTGTTTGTCTGCTTGTTTGTTGCCTTATGGAGTGTAGGTAGCCACCCTCTTGGGCCTTTAGAGGGCCTACAAGCTCAGAGGAGGGAGTATTTTTTTGGTGGATGTGAGCAATGCAGACTTGATATTTCACTACAAGCACTGCACCTCTCTAGGCCCAGGGAATGCCATTGTTCATGAAACATTCATGCTCTTTGTAAATATTTCCAGTTGTGTCTTCATCTGTCTAATTATGATGTCAAGATCCATGGATCCTCCAACAGCGACTTAAGTAGAGAGGGTAATGGAACCTTATAAATAAAATAAGTATTAATTACTACCCTGGTCATCTTTCATCTTTTGTCTCTCTCACCCCAGCCCCTTTGGCTGTATGCCTGATTGTTTTTTGGAGTGTCTGAACAGGTGTTTCAGAACCTGTATTTTCTACTAAAAACAAATCTAAATAAACCTTGTCCTTTTTTCAATTGTGAAAAAGAAAGTTAAAAGAAAAGCAAACCAAACAAACAAAAAAATCAAAGACAAATTGAAATATCATCTCTTAAATGTCATTATTACTTATATTGTAGAAAGAAAATTTCAGTATTGATATAAAAAGCTTTATATACTATTAATCCATTTAAATTCCTCTTACATTATTATATCACTATTTATAGAAAATATAGTTTTGATTTTTTCCTACATTTAGGGTGGACTTGCATATTACCGTGTTATTTATGTTATTGATGTTACTATATAATTTCCATGTAACCTGTAGAATACAATAATGTATATGACTATGTTTTAATTGCTTATTTAATTTAATTAAATGTACTAAGTAATCCAGGAAATTCTGAGAAATTTTTTGCATTTTGTCAATACACAAGATCTCCAAATGTCAACAGAGATACTATGACCTCCTGAGGGAAGTTCTTTTCTGTACTTATAAGTTTATATTCCTTGTATGTGATGCTATTTTGTGCTTACAAAGCCTATTGGAATCCACAAAATTTAGGCACTCCTTCATGATCCTGTTGTATAACAGAAAACCAATGATCATATGGCTTTCATACAGATTGTGACATTACTAGATGCTGCACTGACCCATTCTAAAAAATAAGGGTCCATTCTGGATGCAGAATTCTTCTTTCCTGAATTAGTGAGTCTGTCTGAATATCCTGAAGCTGTATCTTGGGATGATGATCTCTGCAAAATAAATCAATACTCCTGCTTTAAAGATTGCAATACCAAATAAATTAAATAGCTTAGTGTTTGTCAGTTTGGTTCAAATTAGCATCAGGTAAAACCAAATGAAACTTCTTCCAGAAATTAAACTCCTCAACAAAATTGCTGAGACTTTTAAGAAATTTGTAAATTATGCCAGTTTGTGAGTAAGCATTGTGAGTAAAAATAGACTATCTAATAGCGCCCAAGATTTTTATAAATATGGGTACCTAGTTTGGGGCATCAGAGGACCTTCTCAACTACAGAGAGGGCACTATCATAGTGAGCAGTTTGGTTTGGGTGTTTTTTGTTGAGTGCTAAAGTCCAAATGAGAAATTTAGAATCATACTAAACTGTACACGCTGGGCAATTTGAAAATCTGTTAATATTTATTTCCTTCTCTTGATATAAAAGCCATGTAAGGGAGATCATGCTGTGTCAGTGATTGCAGATTAATTTCTATGTACAGATGTTACACGGCTCCTGGTTCTCCCCCTTGAGGTGCTTCACTAGTCATGTCATCTTTGACTCTGGTGCTTCCATGGAACACTACCCACAATACAATGTATTTGAGCTAAAGCTTTGTCAACAAGATAGATCTAGTCTTCCCACCAGTCTGCCTGCAAAATTCTTGATACAAACTTGATACAAAGATAATGGATCCTTGATATTAAAAACATTGAGATCAACAAAATAAATAAAATTTCAGTTGATCACCCAAGGTCTAAACTGTATGCATGACAGAGACAGCTCTGATCTCCTTATTTCTGGTTTTGTGACTTTACTGCGAAACATTCCTTCTCCTTTTCCCAACACTTTTCCTCATTGTTGAAATTTTAAAATTATTGGGAAGTTTAGAGAAACACATTGTTGCTGACTTCCCACACCTTCCATGAACTAAAACAAAAACACATTTTAATTAGAATATTTTATTTAATTGGTGCTATGAATATCTAGTTGTGTTTGGCAATGAATCACAAATTAACATAATCTTTTTTTAGAACTTCACCACAGGTTTTCTGTTGTTATTTTTTAAACCCACAAATTTTCCATTCCTCCCACTGCCTGCCCCCACATATGGTCTCTTAAGATTCTAAAATTATACAAGTCTCCCTGACATGTATTACAACCCAGCTGTATTTAAACAGTTATACCTTCTACTGACTGTTGTTTTATATTATTCTGTGATTCTTCTTCCCACCCACTTTTTTTTTTTCCAAAATGTCTTATAATGCATTGTCTATTCACATCCGAGGAGAATGCTGTCCTGTCAGAAAGACGGCTTGATAGGTATCGTACCCCTCAAGGAGTCAAACTTAAAAATGTTAACTATCTAGATGTTGTCACCAAATCAGCCCTCTGAATTTATTCCAAATCTGTGCTTTCAAATTACATCATTTTCCATTTTATTTTCTGTGCTACACATGCAACAATAAGCACACTAACCAATTTCTTTCTCCTTTATTTCAGAATACTATTTGTTATTGGTTGGACCAATAGAACACCCTCAGAAATGTAATCTTAACAAAAGAGATGGAAAAAATACCCTACAGTTAGAAAGAAAACCCTGACAGGAGGTAGCAATTTTTTTCTAATTATATATGCAGTGTCAAAAAAGCACTGCTAGCACTTTACCACCACAGTGTTCATGCAGTCACATGTCAGAGCAAGTGTCGGTTTTAATGAATTTACAATTAACATGCAATTTTACTATTCTAACTCATGCTGATATTAGTCATTTTAATTGTGTAAGTTTTAAATATAATACTAGGTTATTGTCAAGGAGATGAAGCCCAACCTCACCCGAATGTAGAAAGATTTATAATCCCAATTAACATTTGAAATATATAGGGATAAACTTACAAAATGTGAAGTGTCAGTTACTAAAATCTGTGATCTGTTTCCCTAGATCTCATGATGGCATTTCTATAGCATATTGCCAGAGGCAATATGTCTATGAGTCAATTATATATCAACATTTATTTTTTAGTGACTTCCTTAGAGGACTAAGGAATTAACTATCTAGATACATATGTAGCCTTATCACCATTAGAATCAAAGTGCCTCTGGAGTATTTAAAAATAGAAAAAACAGCAAACATCCTTCTTCTTCTTCTTTCCCATTCTTACCCTGTAACAGATATAGTTTAATTAATTGGGGCAGGAGTTTGTTTGGTTTTTGGTTTTTGGTTTGTTTGTTGGTTTGGTTTGGTTTTCTTTGAGGGGGGAGGGAGAAGGGTGTGATGTGCATATATCTATGGTAGATAGAAAGGCTCTATGCATATCTTCTAGTGAAAATACCTTATCGGGGAAAGCTAAATAAAAACATGTTTTATATTTAGTTCTGAAAAATGCAAAGCCTGTGGGAATTCTCAGTATCTGTGGGAGTGAGTGCTATAGGCTAGGTCCCAGTCCTGTGAAATTTCTGTCTTCTTCACTCAAAAGTCTCCCTAAATTGATCAATGATGGCATGATTCTGTTGGGAGACACTTGTATCAAAGGCCAAAGTGGAAGTAAGGTACATGATTACTCTGGGACCTAACAACCAAAGTCATGATGCAGTCTGGATCTCATAGTAGAAAATTTGAATATTCAGAGGGGAAAAAATACTGAGAAACAAGAAGACTATGTAGTCATAATGGTACTTGCTACTAGAAGGTGTCTGGATTTCTCTTTGTGAATCAGCTAGAAATTTTAAAAGATATGGGTGTAGGTGGGTTGGTTTGGGGGTTTTGGTTGGTTTGTTGGTTGGTTTTTACCTGATGATTTTGAAATAATGGAGAATGAATATTGGAAACATAAAGCTTGTCCTGGTGATGAGTATGGGAAATACACAGACTGTTGACTGACCATGTATAAAGGAATAATTTTTGTCTCTAAAATGATACCAATTTACAATACCATTGAGAAGTCCCCAACAGGCTATCTGAAACACATATTATTATGAGAGAAAGATGCTAGAAGAAAGCTCTTCCAAGGAGGGCATTCTCTCTGGAATATCATCCTCTTTTTTTATCTCCTGTCAGCTCTGTTTAACAGTTTTCCTTTGATGCAGCAGTGCCAGATACACACTAGGAAGGCAGGAGGTGGATATAAAGGAGATCCAAATACAGGTGCTCTGTTGCTTGCTGCTGCCATTTTGCTGTTAGGCAATAAGCACTTCACTATCCCTTCCAAACTAATTGCTGTACAATAAACATTAATTCCATTACTATTAGGAATTATGCTGTGCCAGAATTATAGAAAATATTTAACCATATATTCACGGTCATAATATACTAGCATAATGATATATCATATTCTACACAAGATACTCTGATACTGTACTAAATAAACACTAATACTTATATAGCAGCATGCATTAAATCACAAGTCAAAATGTAAATGCAATACATCTGATATTTCAGCTGTTATTTTATTGCGCAATTTATTGATAGAAAATGCAATGCCAATTCTCTGAGTAACACAAAGCTCATGTATGATATGGACTTATTTGGAAATGCAACTTTTAATTATCTTATTATGAGGGACATACTGGTCACCTTAATGGCAATTACCATCTTCCAAACTTTCTTTAGTATAAATTTTCTACCTTCACAACATGGAATGATAATAATGAACAGTGGGCATGGGTAGGAAAAAAAGAAACCACGTTGCTAAAACTTGCAAATAATCCATCAGGGAATAAAAACAAAGTCTGTTCATCATAGTCAGCTTACATATTCAAGGTCTCCTCCTTGGTATGCTGATAACCCAGCTTAAAGCCTGAAAACCGTCCCACAATTTATTACTGAATATCTGCAGGCTTCCTAAAAAAGCCTTCTCGTCCTAGAGATAAACGGAAAAGCAGAGTCAAAACCAAAGCATTATATATCAGCATTGTGTTTCCACATAAGTTGGAAACCTCCAGCAGTTGCTGCTGAAAACTACTGTATGTTTTCATATGAAAACCAGTTTGTTGTCATAAATGCTCTGTGGATGTTGCATGGCCCTTCCAGATTGGTGCAATTAGGATATTGCAAAACCTGCATAATAGCTAAAGGGTTATAATCAAAAGTAATCTTTCATCCCACATCTCTCAAGCCTGTGAAGATTGGGGCAGGGATTGGGAGAATGAACTCCCTTTTTGTATGAGAAAATCAGGTCTGAGACCATCTGAGGAACCTGAACATACACAAGTCCATGGGACCCAACAAGACGCATCCAAGGGTCCTGAGGGAACCTGCTGATGTAGTTGCCAAGCCATTCTCCATAATATTTGAATAGTCATGGAAGTTGGGTAAAGTCCCCAGTGACTGGAAAAAGGATAACGTCTCCCCCATTTTTAAAAAGGCAAAAAGAAAGACCCTTGGAGCTACCAACTAGTCAGCCTCTCTTCTTACCTGTGCCTGGTATGATCATGAAAAATATCTTCCTGGAGGACATGTCAAGGCATATGGATGACAGGGAGGTGATTAGAGAGAGCCAACATGGCTTCAC
Organism: Phalacrocorax carbo; assembly: GCF_963921805.1. Classification (NCBI taxonomy): domain Eukaryota; kingdom Metazoa; phylum Chordata; class Aves; order Suliformes; family Phalacrocoracidae; genus Phalacrocorax; species Phalacrocorax carbo. The sequence goes on from NC_087548.1 coordinate 33,742,798, forward strand.
AGAGGGCAAATTGTGCCTGACTATTCTGGTGGCCTTCTACAATGGAGTGACTGCATTTGTGGATATAGGAAAAGCAACTGATGTCGTCCGTCTTGATTCCTGCAGGGCCTTTGACATGGTCCCACACAACATCCTTGTCTCTA